>NW_006408555.1:204353-206940 GCF_000296735.1 Chrysochloris asiatica | reverse complement strand
CAGTCTGCTGCTCATCAGGGCACCAAAACCTCCATTCTGACCAGAGCAACAGGTCTCCCGACTTGCTCATTTTTCATCCTTGGTTCCAAGAGAAACCATGGAAGTCTGTCTGACTTGGCACCTTGGCTCCACAGGGCCCAGAATTGTCTTCCAGGAACCTTCCCCTGGCTCTGTGCAACAGAAACACATCAGCACTGAAGAGGGTCTGGCTCTCCTGCCTCCCCTGTGGACCAAGTGAGGACCAAGGAGGTATTTTAATAAGGTCCATCGCTTGTCCACGGCTTCCCCGGCTTTGCCTGTGTGTCATTACCCCAGTGTGAATGGATGTCTGTTCTTCATGGTAGACACTGATTTGTTATCTCTTGGTCTCAGGTGACATCTGTGGTTACTGAGCAGTGCCACTGGGCCACCAGTGAATCTGGGAAGCCACTCTATGCTGCAGGCCTGTAGGCTCGAGTGTCCTGCTCAGCACTGCGACTGGGCAGGCCTCGCTCGCAAGGCTCTCCTGGACCACCAGGGCTTGGCTTTCGCTCATTTTAATTTCTTCAGTTCATCTGCACAGATGAGCCTGGGGGCGTATGTAAGGAACCTGTCCAGAGGTGGCATCTCCACAGACGAGAGATAAGGGGAGCTGCTGGACACAGAGAGTTCTGCTTGTCCTTTTGGCTGGCTTCCCACAGGGCCCTTCCCATGTGACTTTGGTATCCAGCTCCTGACTCCCCCTGGAGCCAGAGGTGATGTCACACTGGAGTCCCCGGAATGCTGAGGCTTTGTGGCCTCTGGTGAAGACCCTGTGCAGACGTGAGGCGGGCCACTGGTGGCAGACAGGACTCATTGCTTCCCGACCACAGTGGCCAGAGCTGATGTCTACAGAGTGCTCGCTCGGAGGCTTTAGGTGGTGTAGGGTTCACTGTCTTGTTGATGCCTCCTCTGAGAGATTCTGTTATGACCCCATTCTACAGATGAGAAAACTGAAGTGTATGAGACACTGTGACCACCCAGAGCCACCTGGTGGTAAGATGGAGTAGGCATGAACTCAGCAGCCTGCCCACTCGTGAGGGCGTGCTCTAGGGGAGTCACGGGCATGAAGTGGCTTTGTGGCCCTGGTGCTGGAGAGCAGGACAGAGACTATTACTCCAGAGGACCAGCAGAGCGGATAAGCCGAGAGGCACTGAGTTTTGAGGTTGGGGGTACAGGAGCTCTGGGCAGCACTGATTCTGACCAACTGCATGGCCTTGGGTAGGTGCACAGGCCTCTTTGTGACTAAGCCTCACTCTCTATTAAATGGTAGGGACCACAGCTCCTGCCTCCAGGGCGTTTGTAAGGATTCCGATGTGCTGGCTCTGTGACGATTCAGGGATGTCCCATTGTACCCCAGGGATGCCACTGTCTGAATTGTAAGGACTGGTGGCAGTGTTTTCTTAACCCTGCTGAAAGCACACCTCATTCAGACAGAACTTTGGAAATGTAGCTGGGGCAGGGTTGTGGGTTCTACCCACCAGTCCTGAGCCCGAACCGTCGCTCCATGCTGGGGAATGGGAGGACTCTGTGGAGGGAAGCTGACAGAGTGATCTGCGGGCAGTTCTGTGGGGGCAGGTGAGTGAGGGTTGGCTATAGGCCAGGAATGTGCAGAGGGGTGGGTGCTGGGAGGCTGGGGTGCTCCTGTGAGCTGGGTGTGTTGTATGTGATGTGGGTGTGCTTGCAGATGGCATTCTGATTCAGTCTCCCCTTAACAAGGATGACCTCACGGGAAGGCAGTCCCCGAGTGGTGAGCAGCCTGACCATGCTGGCCTCCCAGGTGGCGGTCAGCTTAGCTGTGTGGCCCCCTACGGATCCTCACAATGTTTTAGGAAGAAGGGCTCTCTGGACTTTTGGCCCATTTAGGGACACTGCCCTCGTGTGTCTGCCACCCTGTATCCAGACCATGCCCTGGTGCTGTCAGACTACCCACCCGGGGGACCACAAAGGGGAGAAGCCCCCACAGGTCAGAATCATGCACATCTGGTGTCTTTTGAATTCGTTACCAGTGGGTGAGGACAGGCTGGTGTTAGCTGACAAGAGAGCCGTGCCTTCCTGGACTGGTCAGGCTGGTCCTGGGAAGACCATTTAAGCAAATATGTCAGTGAGCATCAGCTGATGAGTGTGGCTCTGCTCTGACCTCTGACTCAGCGGACCAAGGAGTTTGCCCTCTGGCTGGTGGAGGGAGGTGCTTGGCAACAGCAGAGCGGCAAGTGAGAAGGGCCTGGGAGACCTAGGCCAGGAGAGCCATCTCCAGTACCATCTCTGTCTCCTTCCTGCTCGGTCCTCATTATTTCCTTGTTTACTGGGGGGATTTAATTTGTATCCTGAACCCAGAGGTCCTTGAAGACTTCCCGGAAATACTTCAGCTGCATGTTATTGACTAACACAAGTAGGACAGACCACTTGTTAAATCGAGATGAGAAGGTGGGAACAGTTGAGAGGAAGGTGTCTGTGTTTCCTTTTTTTTTTAAGTTTTTCTCTTTATCCACTTTAGCTTTTTTTAAAAAACACACAAACAAAAAACCCCACTCAGGCATATATAATAAATTACATCTCCAAAGGGCAC
>NW_006408555.1:176450-201375 GCF_000296735.1 Chrysochloris asiatica | reverse complement strand
TGGTCTCACCCAAGATGGCGGCTCCTGGAGCAGCCGAGCGTCCCGGACTAGAAAGCAATAGATTTCTTGCTTCTGCCACAAATCCCCCCAGCTGTGAGCCTTCCACCCTTCTAAGTATTCCTTTATATGTGGTTCAGAGTTCTGGGACCAGCCCCTGAGCCTGCATGGTCGGGTATTCTGTGTTGTTGTTGGAGGAGCTCTCTGCTATACGTCCGCCCAGTCCGCCATCTTGTTTGTTCTTGTGTTTCATATTTTTATTGTAACTAATAACCACAAATTTGGTGGCTTTAAAGCAACACACATTTGTTATCTTGCAGTCCTAGAGGTCAGAAGTCTGAAACGGGCCGAAGTTCAGGTGTCACCAGACTGGATCCTTCCCGGGGCTCCAGGAAGTATTCATTTTCGTGCCTTTTCCAGCTTCTAGAGGCCTCTGGAGTCCTGGTGTGGCACTGTGGGTTAATGCATCAGACTGCAAAGCTGTTTGAACTGCAAGGTCGGCGGTTCAAGCTCACCAGCTGCTCCTTGGAAACCCTGTACAGGGTCGCTATGGGTTGGAACCGACTCGACGGCACTTAACAACAACAACAGAGGCCTCTGCTTTCTTGGCTGTTGGTCCCACCTCCATGTTCACAGCCAACAACGTCTAGTTGAGTGCTTACGTCTATTTCCATAGGACATAGTTGAACTGTTCCTAGAATTTCCAAGGCTGTAAATCTGTGTTGTTTTTAAAAAACGTTTTATTGTGAATTGAGTGAAAATGTATAGAGAAGATCATCAGTTTTACATTCAACAAATCATAGACGCTTCGTTGCATCTCATTAATTGCAATACCTTCAATGGAGCATCTTCTATCCCAGGTCCTCCGTGTGTTTCTTTTTTCCACTCTTCCTTCTCTCCAGCCCTTCTAAGCTTTACCCTTGAGCCAAGGCTGCTCTCCTCATCTCCTGCGGTCGGCCATTCTATGGGGTGCACACCTCACTAACATTGTGGGCCCTGGCTGTGTGCTGTGGAGTTGATTCTGACTCATAGCGACGATACAGGGTTACCGAGGCCGTAAATCTTTACGGGAGCAGAACACCTCATCTTTCTCTTGCAGAACAGCTGGTAGTTTCGAACTGCTGACCTTGCGGTTCTCAGCCCGATTTGTAATCACTACGCTACCAGAACTCCCCATTGTGGGCCCTACATGCTTGTATTATGTGGCTGAAAGTGGAACCCAGGGGGGTGAATTAAATTCCAGACCTGAAGGGGGACCAGAGGCCATCATCTCGGGGTTCCACCAGTCTCTAGCCAGTGAGCCCAGTCTTTTTTGTAATTTTTAGTTTTTACGTTTTCTCCTGCTCTATGGAGGACATTCTAACGTGATCCCTTTCAGATCATTTGGTAGTGGTAGTTAGGCACCGTCTAGTTCTGGTCTGTGGAGAATGAATGACTTGTGGAGCTGAGGGTTGTGGAAACTGATGTTCCTGTGGTCCATTTGTCCATTGCACTAATTGTTTCCAAGTGTCTTCAATTCTGATTCTTCTTCTTTCCTCCGGACAGAGAGAGACCAAGACCTTAGATGGCTGCTCATGAGCGTCTAAGATCCTAGTTGCTACTTACCAGAGTGGGGTGTAGAACATTGCTCCTAGACCTAGTACACAATGCCAATTGACCATGGGGTCTCTTGAAATGATGGTGCTGAGTCTCCAGGCCCAGCAAGTCATTCCTTCAAGGTGACTGAAAATGTCTAAGATATTTTCATAATGTCCCATGTATGCACATTCCTGGATATATTTGCAGCAAAGGTAAATACCCATATACAAAAATCCTCTGTCAAACCTGTTTATTTGTGGGTATGTGCTCACTCTACCTCCTACACCCATTCAGCCTGTGTGTGTATTCATACATCTAGCCATTGTTGTTGTTGTTGTTAGGTGCCATCGAGTCAGTACCAACCTATAGCGACCTTATGCACAGCAGAACGAAACACTGCCCAGTCCTGGGCCAACCTCACTACTGTTGCCACACTTGAGTCCGTCGATGCTGCCTCTTTGCCAGTCCATCTCGTTTGGGGTCTTCCTCTTTTTCTCTGACCCTCCACCTTACCAAACATGATATCCTTCTCCAGCTACTGGTCCCTCCTGACAATATGGCCAAAGTATGAGAGACGAAGTTTGGCCATCTTGGCCTCTAAGGAGCACTCTGGCTGCACTTCTTCCAAAACGGATCTATTGGTTCTTTTGGCAGCCCATGGCACTTTCAATATTCTCCTCCAACACCATAACTTAAAGGCATCAATTCTTCTACAGTCTTCTTTATTCACTGTCCAGCTTTCACATGCATATGAGGTTATTGACAATACCGTGGCTTGGGTCAGGCACACGTTAGTCCTCAAACTGACATCTTTACTCTTCAACACTTTAAAAAGGTCTTGTGCAGCAGATTTGCCTAATGCAATACGTTGTTTGATTTCTTGACTGCTGCTTCCATGAGTGTTGATAGTTGATCCAAGAAGAATGAAGTCCTTGACAACTTCAATCTTTTCTCCATTGTTAAGAATGTTGTTTATTGGTCCATTGGTGAGGACTTTTGTTTTCTTTATGTAGAGATGTAATTCATACAGAGATCACTATTATTGTAGGTCTGTGTATACAAGGGTATTTACTGTTGCTCCTGTATCTATAAATCTCAGCTGCCTCATCTTTCTCCTTCGGATCAGTTCTCTAGCAGCCTTAATTCCATGGGCTACCTTGATTCCCTGTTACCACATAACATACTGTATTCACAGGTCCCAGGGATTAGAAAATGGGTGATTTTGGCGTAGACCCTAAGGCCACAGAGTGGACACCTGTCTGCCCATCGTGATTCCCCCGTAACCCTGACCTGCTTTGTCATGTTTCTTTGCCCATCATATATTTTTATGTATTTCAAGGGAGACTGCAGACTTCTATGTGTTACTAACTACAAATAAACCAGACAGTTGCCTCTGCGTCAGCTTCTCCTCATGGTGACCCCAAGTGTGTGCAGAATAGAAGTGTGCTGTGATTTTTTTTCGGAAACAGATCCCAATGCCTTTTCTCTTAAGTCACCTCTGGGTGGGTTTGAATCGCTAATCTTTCAGTTAGTAGTTAGTTAAGGGTTAACTTCACCACCCAGGGAATTCTGTTGTTGGCTAGAGCCGAATACTTGTTTGTAGACAGTTTTCTTTTTACATGTAATTTTGGTAAAAGTTTGCAGAGTAAATTAGTTTTTCATTCAACAATTTATAGACATTTTGTTTTGTGCCATTGGCTACGACCCCTTCAATGTAACCACACTCTTCCTGCTTCCTCCCTGGGATCCCTGTTGCTAGTCACCCTTCTTCCCTAACACTTCCTGTCTTCTGAGCTTTGCTTTTAAGTAAATGCTCCCATTTTGGTCTTTTATGGTTGATTGTACATTCCTCCTTGGTGGTACTATTCACTTTATAATTTCTAGTGTTTGGCTGAAACTTGATGCCCAGGAGTGGGTCCAGGTCCAGAATTGAAGGGTGTCCAAGGACCATAGTCTCGGGGCATTCCACCAATGCCTTTCCGACCCCTAACTGAGATCGTTGCTTGGTAGAATTGAATCCTCTAGGAGGGTCTCCCTTGTGTATTAAGCTGAACACCATCTAATTCTTTTGGGTTCAGAGTGGTAGAGGCTACGTGGGATTCTTTGTTTTTCTGATTTAAAGTTTAGATTGTGAAATGTGTGAATCTTAGGTATGTGTCCACTGATCTGCCTGCCTAACATGATGACCAAGGTTCCTATTATACCCAGGAACTGTAAAGCCCCTCTTCCCCAGGCCACATCCCAATCCAGTAGGTCTGCGTGGGGCTCTGGAATCTTGTGTTTCCTATCTGCCTAAATGCTTATGCTCAGCACACAGTGTCTGGGGTGAGAGTCCACCAGCGTTTGGCTGTGGGTTCTCGCACTTGAGGGGCATTGCACATATGTTAACACACAAGGGGGGCACCTCCCAGTTGTCCAGTTCTCCTTCCCACTGGCCTGCTGAGAGTAATGAGTTCCTGGATCTTACCTCTCCAAGGTCATCACCTCTGCAGCTCTTACTTGGACACCCCTAGCACCAGGATTACAATGGACCTGTAGGGGCCTGAGGGGTTGGTGAGGGCACAAATCATGGTGGTAGGTCCCAGAGCCAGGCTGGCCTTGGGTGGCGTCTTAGCTGTGTGACCTTGGGCAAGTTCCTCACCCTCTCTGGACCTTGTGGACAGCGGGTAGTGACAGTAGGTGTGTCAGGCTTGGTTCACAGTGGACTCTGGACACTGGGTGTTGTTTGCCATGTGGTAGAGGCACTTACTCAGCTAGAACTGATTGCCCCCCCAAGGGAGCTGCACGTCTGTGCTGGGCATCAGCAGGTCTCCTTGGGTTGTGTCCACAACATGCTAGGCAGGTTGGGTGCGGAAGTTCTGTGGGGACAAAGAAACACCTGCCCGACCCTGCCAGACTTTGAGGAGAATATGGAGCAGTAGCTGAATGTCGATTGCTTAGGGGTCCGGCCGTTCCCCCATTACTGGATTTGGGGCTCCACTGGCATAGGTCCACGGGCATGTGGGCTTCCAGAGAGACAGTTCAGTGCACCCTAGGGTTGGTGAAGCCCACGGAAATGAGGTGGAGGAAGAATGGAAGGGGTGCAGCCAACAGTCCTCTCTACCCAGTGCCCTCCCATGTTTGCTGAAAAAACACAGGACTTCCGTGTGTCTGTGGGCGTTTTCCCTCAACTTGGGTTTGCCTCTGAGCGAGTCAGGCTAGGGCAGTGCTCTGTTTATTTGCATTTTAAACTTAATTTCTTGACAGCGAGAGAGGCTTTAACTGAGTGACTAAGCCCCTTAATCCTGGCAGTAGCCTGTGTGGTAGGTGGTACAGGGGACAGAGGAGGCTCCAAGATTCAGGAACTTGCTTACAGTAACACCTCCACCTGGCCCCCAAGTTGGCTTGTTCCAGACCACTAGGCCCCTACCCTGATTTGGGAATGAATTCAGGGGTCCCTAAGCCCGGGAGGATGCCCCCTGGCCTTGAGGGATGGAACCGCCCTCCCAGTCTTGTCAGCGTTGAAGGACCTTCCGTGGGGTCTTCTCCCTTTGGGGCTGGGTGCAGGGGAGGGGTAGACAGCAAAAGTTCCTCTTGGGCTGAACCTGGCTCTCGGCCCCTTGGAGCTCCTCAGGAGGTCCCTTGAGTCCGTTAGCTCACCTCTTCTTTGAGATACCAGCATGAGTCAGGTTGGGTAGGTGCCTCCATCCTCCAAGTGAAGGGATGAGCTTGGAGAGGCTGCCATTGCTCTCCAGTGGACGTGTCCACATGCAGCCGCTCAGAGACCGCAGGCTGCAAACAAATACTGAGCCACGATTGTTTCCAGGAGCTCACTTTTGATCCCTCCTCATTTGTTATTTTATGCACATGAAGCGGGCAGCTTTCCTCTTCTCTTGGCCCAGGTGTGTGGTGTCCCTGCTGTGGGAAGTGGTCCCAGGTGAGTCCTCACAGTCTGCAGAGCTTGAGAGACTGGTGCTGGGAACGCCAGGGGTCCCAGCTTCCAGCTCTGGCTTCAACCTGGTGTTGCCAGGCCTAGCAAGAGGCTCCCTCCTCACCACCTCCAGTTTCTGGTCACTGTTGTTTCTGGAGAAAAAAATTTTTTAAAGCGTGAGGTGGTTTGTATGATCCAGTTACAGAGTCTCTGGGTGCAATGGTGAGGGAGTGGATCCTGGGGTCCCACAGAACTGAGCAGGGTTCCCGTGAGCACCATTTACTAATTGTGTGGTCTTAAGTAAATTTCTCAGTCTTCCTGGGCCTCAGTTTCCTCATTTGTAAAGGCAGAGTCATGAACCATGGTCCCAAACCTCTTGAGGTCGCTGTGAGGACAGAGCATCATCTTCATGGGTCTAGAGCTGCTATAACAGAAGTGCCACAAGGGGGCGACTCTAACCAACAAATTTATTTTCTCACAGTTTGGGAGGCTAGAGCCGTGGCTCTGGAGAAATAGCATCTGTAGACTCAGCCTTCCTTAGAAATCCCCATGTGTCTTGGCATCTGTCTTTTCCTTGGATCTAGGAACTTCACAGGGCAAGGGCCCTAGGTTCCCAGGGGTGCTCCCCTCCCAGCTCTTCTTTCATGGTGGCAGGGGATCCCCTTCCCTGCTCATTTCAGGCTCCTTTCATCACTTGTAAGATAAAAGGTGTTGTTTGTCACACCCCTAGGAATCTCTCTTAGCCATGGATCAGGTTCTTGAAGCCACCAACTGCTTCTCAGAACCCCTATACAGGATTCATACCCAATGGTGGTATGAACATTTAATGTTGGCATTTTGACAGCTCCACTGGGAATCAGTCACCCAGTGATGGGGTCAGTTCAGACCCATAGCAACCCTACAGGACACACTAGGGTTTCTGAGGCTGTGAATCGTTATGGGAGCAGAGAGCCTCATCTTTCTTGCACACAGCAGTATTAAGATGATTCCAACTGGAACATTGCCATTTCCCTTCACGACCACCCTTGGCCATGTGCTTTATAAGCCCAGGACATGGATGAAGAAAGTTTATGTCTAAGGTCTTCATGAACAAATTCCCTAAGTAGTTTTGGGTTGGTTTTTTTTTTTTTGGTGTTTTCTTCTTTATTGATGTGCCTCCTACCTTCTCCCAACACACAATTTTAGTCCCTTCCATCTACCCCCCAAATAGAAGGGAACAAGAGGGATTGTTAGGGTTCTAAGCCCCTTGGGTAGTTACAAAGGGACAGAAACCAGAGCAATCATTGGATGTGAGACTGACCACCAAAAGGTCTAAAGTAGAGTGGGAAAGGTGATAGAAAAAGGAGGAAAAAAGAGGTACTAAGGGCCATCTCTTTTACCCCTCCTGGTAGGAGGGCCTAGACAGAAAGCCTCAAACATGAAATAGTGCAGCTTCTGAAGAAGGAGGGGTGGGCCAAGAAAGGGACCTCCCCACCTTAGGGGCAACAGCTTCACCGGCTGTGGACACTCTCATCACTGTAGGCAATGTATACAAAGAAGTCTTCTTCATGGTGTTCCTGGTATAGCTGATCCATGTGGCATGGTGGGTGGAAAGACATTGTTGACAAAGAAAAACAAGGCATCTTCAGCTCGGAGATGAAGTCGCTTCCAGATTAAGAACTAGAACTGACCAACTGTGAGATCAGAAGGCACCAAATAGTTCTTTTTGTCTAGATCACCCATCCAAGCTTTTCCACTATCACCGGGACCCGTCCGGTCTGGGTATTTCTTTTGGATCTTCTCACCCTCAGAGCTGCGTTTCTCGAATAGATGCTCCTCTTTATACACAAACTTCATTCTCCCAGGATCCAGGCTGGGCTGGGCTAGACCGAGGGAACCCGGGGGAGCCGGGGACCCTGAAGTAGTTTTTAATTGATATAAAATGCCTTTGGGGGTGAGGGAAGAGGTGCTGAAGAACTGGCTGACCACCAGCAGCCAAGGTTTCCATCCCTCCCTGCTAACTATCAGAATGACTCCACTTTGCTTTTGGTCTCATGTCTTCCAAAGGTCCTTCTCCTCATCCAGTCCCAGCCATCAGCATTACTGAGTGCTAGGAACAACTCGGGCCCTGGGGACACCCAGGCTTCCACAGTTCTGCTGGCTGCTCACTTTTTTATATTCTCTGCTAACTTGGGAGCAGAGTGTTCTCCATTATTTTAATGGGTCGGCCGAACACAGACTTCCTTTGTCTTTGGCCGTCTTCCTAGTCTTGATGGCATGCTGATGATACCTGCAGAGTCAGCAGGTTCACTTAGCAGACAGACGACTTCAGGGTTTTTGTTTATTTATACCCACCTTTTTCCGGAAGGGACTTACGACCGCTGAAATTGACAATTTAACTCTGTTCTGACTGCATGTTTAATTCAAAGAAGGGTCTAGAAGATGCTGGCTTTCCTGCATCCCACCCAGCTTGGCATTTGAGATTCCAGGGTCCTTGGCCTTAACTTGAGCTTTGAGACCTGAGTACCATCAAACTCACCCTCTGGGCTCCATTTCTGCATCTGTGGAATGGGGTACCACTCCTCCCTCTGGGCTGTTACAAGGTTGTGAAGTGCTGGCTGTGTCTGTAATTCCACCAGGACTGACTTCTGATGAGTGATGACAGGCAGAGGGACACCTCAAATGGAGAGCCAGCTATATGCCAGCCAGCACATGCTGCTCAGCAATGGGACTGTCCGAGTGCTCTCACCTTCCCTGAGCTGTAGGTCTCTCACCTGACTCTGCTGTGATCTTGAGGCTTTCCTGCGGACTTCCCGCTTTACCTCCGTGTTTCCTTGTTGGCACCTTCAATGATTCCCAGCAAAGGTAGCTCAGGGCCGGTGACCCTGGTGGCTTGTTTCCATCCCTGCTCTCTTCACTGAGCTCTCACAGCAGGAGTGTCTGATGTGAGGTGCTGGGGCTGTGGCCAACTGCAGACCATCAACCCCATGGGCAGTGACTGCTCCGCTGTCCTGACCACCATGCCAAGTGAGTGTCTCACCAAGTGCAGTCCAGCCCATAGGCGCTCTGATGTTCTGATGGCGACTTTGTGGGTGCGTCTGTCTCTGAGGAGGCAGTGGGGGGAGGGTGGATCTGTTTGTGAGGGGTCTCAGGGAGGCTGAATGCATACCTTGACTGCTTTCCGTCTCTTCTTCTTACAGAGCCCTCAACGATGGTGGTGCCGCCAGCCAGCTCAGAAGCCCAGGTACTGTTACAATAAATTTTGCAATTACCTGATTTGTATCAGAGATTACACACATTGCACAACATGACTATAAAGCGTATCAATCTTCCATGTTTCAGAGAGAAGACATGTGGCCCAGGGTGAGCACACAGTGTCCTTGGTGAGGAGGACCCAGTGCCTCAGGGGCCTCTTCCCCACTTGGCCTGGGAGCAGCAGGAAGTAGTGATGCACTTGATGTTCTGAGATAAAGTCATAGAAATGCGTATCATTAATTCAGTGAATCTGTTGTATTCACGTCTCTCTGTTGAGTTAGGAATTAGGCTTGGGGAATGCAGTGGTGAGTGGAACAGCGCTATCCTCAAGGCATTTTGGGGACAAATGAGATCCTGTTAGCCTTTCCTTTTTTCTTTTTTAACTTGGATAATGATATTGTGTGGCCACTATAACTTTCTGATGAGTCACGCTTACATGTGCATCTTTTTCCTAGAATTTGTGTTTGCATGTTTATCTGCTCCTGACGATTCATGTTCACATGGTACACCTTGTTCCATTCTTTTACTTTGAGTCTGGATTCTGGAATGTGAGGCCAGGTAAACAAAGGCATAGCCATTTCCCTGCCCCCGCCTGGAGACTTAAAAAAAATAAACCATATAGATATTGTTGTTGTTGTTGTTAAGTGCCGTCGAGTTGGTTCCAACCCACAGCGACCCTATGTAGGGTTTCTGAGGAGCAGCTGGTGAGCTTGAACTGCCGACCTTACGGTTGAAATGGCTTTGCAGTCTGGCGCATTAACCCACAGCACCATACACACACAGTATATATATATATAAATACATACCTATGCTTAAGTAGCGTAGTGGTTACGAATCGGGCTGTGAACCGCAAGGTCAGCAGTTCGAAACTACCAGCTGCTCCACGGGAGAAAGATGAGGCTTTCTACTCCCGTAAAGATTTACAGCCTCGGAAACCCTGCTCAGGGTCGCTATGGGTCAGAACCGACTCGACGGCACTTAACAACAACAACATACATATATATACAAATATTTATTACTTAAGTAATTTTTTCTGTTCTTTGACCTCACCTTTCCTCGTTTTTGTTTGTCGTTTAATGAACTGCCCTAGCACGTCACTTGGTTGGTGGTAGGAAGTGACAGGTTTGCCATGGAAGCCTGAGAAACATGTCTGCCTTGGGATGATTTCTCGGAAGATCTCTTCCGATAGAGGACGAGATCAGGGGAAGAGATGAGAAAGATTAGCACTTATGGACCCTGTTGTCTTATTTTTTAGTGTTTTATTGTGAATTGTGTGATAGTTTACATGAGAGAACATTAGTTTTACATTCATCCTATCGTATACCATTTCATTGCCATGGTTACAATCCCCTCCATGCATCATCAACCAACCAAAGGGTATACCCTGCAAGCCTGCCCCCTGGTTGTCAGCACACAGCCCCTCTCCCTCTCTGGGTCTAACGTCCCTAGCCACTCCATCTCTCCACGTCATCGTCTCTACCTCCATCTCTGGCTTCACTGTTTCTCTGGGTAGGGTTCTGCACTCTGCTTTTCTCCATTGATTCCAGGGACCTCTGCTTCTGGACTGCAAAGTCAATCACGCCCCTCCTTTTGCTACAAAACATCTACTGCATTTCCAACCCTCACAGTCAGTCCTGATAGCAGTTATTCAGTAGTGTGCCACATGAGTGCTATCCCTATCTCCTTTCAGCAGCTCCACCCAGACAGACTGGATACTGCTTAGTAGAGATTCTACCTTCCTCTGCACCCTCTGGATCTGGGCTCCCTCTTGAACACTTGTAAGCCAGTCACTTCTTGCCTTTGTAGCGGCCCTCCCCCTTCATTTTGGGTAGCCAATGTCCAAGTTGCCCATCCCTGTCTACTCTGTGTATGGAGGGGTTGGGAATGATCCTCGTTGTAAAGATTTGTTCCCTTTTTTGAGCTACTGCATCCATAGGTGTAGGTCAAGTTCATCAAATTGTATCAGAATACTCTTTTTTCCTCTTCTATATTCTTCTATTTGAGTTCTGATGATCCAGTCATTGAAGCCAGGATAAGTGGGTATTATCTGCAAGTGTGGGTGTTCTTGTGCATATGCCCTCTCTTCTTATCAGCTGGACACTTCACTCTCCACTCTAGTCTTCTGTGGCTATGTCACTGACTCTGGGCCCAAGAGTTCCCAGGTCTTGCCATGCTGCTGGCCAACCAGGTCTCCACCCGTGGACCCTGTTTTCTTAATATGTCAGGTCATCTACCGAAACACACATTTTATGAATATAGCAAAGATAAAAGGAGACACTGCAATGGAGCCCATTCGGGCAACATCAGGCCTTCACTAAGACTCATTTGTAACCAGGTCATTCTCCCAGTGCATCTCACAACATACTCTGCCCAGACTATTGCAAGAAAGGAACTAACTGTGGTAATCATCTGGGAGATTCTCATGTCTGACAGGACGGTAGGCTGGTGATGGCATGGCACCCACTATACAAATTACATCGCTACTCAACAATGGTTGTTGTTAAGTGCCATCGAGTTGTTTCGAAGTCATAGTGACCCTGTATAGGGTTTCCGAGCAAACAGCTGGTTAACCTGAACCGCCCACCTTGTGGTTCAATCTGACCTTGCGACCCCGTGCACTGGTCCACAGCGCCACACCAGGACTCCTAGACTATTGTTAACAGTCATTAAGTCAGCCCCCAATCATGGCAGCCCCAGACACAATGGAATGAAATGGGCCCAGTCGTCTGCCATTGCCATCATGAAAGAAGGACATTGTTTAGATGCCAGCAGTGTCCTCCTCTCAGCTCCCAAGCCACCACCTGACCCACACATCAGCCCATAAATCTCAAAGTTGAGCTAGCTCTTGTGGATTGAATTGTTATCATACACAGTTTCCACTGGCGGATTTTTGGAAGAAAATCACCAAAGGCTTTTAAAGGAGACCTGCTGTTTCTGTTTTGAAATACTTACAAAGAACCTTGGGCTTTGCTTCAAGTGGGGACTGTATCTCTCAGAGGCCTGATACACTGTCCCTGGGAAACAAGCCGGAGCTGTGTATCACGTTACTCTAGCTTCCAGATGCTGCATTTCATGAAATGCAGTAACTTCTGTGCAAGACCCTTCCTGAGCCCCTTCAGTTGTGGGGGCAGGTCCCTGGGCTGGCAGGAACACAGGCTTCTCATGTTCCCACACCTGCATCCCCTAGCCCAGGGGTCCCTGCTATCTCAACTGTGAGTGAGGGGGGGCCAGCAGGTGCCCAGACTCTGGCCAGCTGCCCAGATTTGTCCTTGTGAGAAGCAGCAGTCTCTTTGCCTTCCAGGGAAAGTTTCCAGGGAAGGCCAGGGCACCGGCAGCCTCAGATAAGAGACTGGGATTGGTCACGGCAGAACTGGCTCTGGTCAGCAGTACAGGGAGAGACCCTTTCTGTTCTACCCTGGGTCTCCACTGCCTTAGGGTAGCATGATATCCATATGGGGGATGTGATCAGAGCCTCTGGACCAAGTTACATTCCCACCACCCACCTCTGGGCCAAGAATCATGGGAACTTGTGTGAACTGTGTCTCTTGGCAACCCCAAACCACAAAACCAGGCTGAGCCCAACTTTGTATGGTGTTGTTTAGTGGGCATTAGGGGCATTCACCAGCAGTCCACTACCCATGCACTCCACCCTGGCTTGGTGCCCTGAGTCTGACCTGTTTGGGTTGGGTGGTCATTAGGCATTGAGTGGCCGTGCCCTCTGGCCTTTCCTGAGTGTGACTTAGAGCTGGGTAGTGACTGCTGACCTCGAAGAGATAAAGTGTGCTTGAGGAAGACTGAGCCACTGTTCACTGTAGCTGGGACTTTGCTCTTCTACTCACTCCCAAGGCCTTCAGGGCTTATTCTAAAATGTTTCCCCATGAGACAGGATAGAGGTCCTTGTCATCAAGCCCTTGTCCCTGCCTGAGTCTGGTTTCCAGAGGCTCAGGTTCCTTCAGTTCCCAGAGGCCTTCAGCCAGGGCCTCCTACAGGGGAGTCAACCATCTGGATGGCAGCTACCAACCACAAAGAAGTCTCCTCGGCAGGAAGACTGGTTCTGGCTTCCCACACTGCATGGGTAGTGGGTGGAAGTACATTTGGGCTGTGCTGAGGTTGGCATCATGGGCATGCAACATCAAGTCTTGTGTGGACTGTGTGTTTGCTTTTCTCTCGATGAAATGCCAGGAGGGGTATCAATAAATCGCGTGGTAGATGATGTTTTGCAAAGTGGCTGAGCCTTCTGGGGCATAGCCTTTCAGCTGTGTTGGGCTCTTGGCTATCCCATGTGCCATGGGGCCAGTGCCCTTGGGCAGGCAGGTGGCTGTTTCCATTTCATTGTTGCCAGCTGTGCTGTCTGCACTCCTGGTTCTCCTGCGGTGTACCATGGGGCTCCGGCATGTCAAGAACCTCTGATTCAGGACAGGACCCGGATGTCCCTCTGCAATGCCTTCGCCCTTCCTGTGTGCCTCTATTCCACCTGGGCATTCTGTCCCACTCTTGGACCTGCCCTGTGGTTCTCCTGCCTTTGTGCGTGCCTGACCGCCCATTGACCACTGGCTCACCCCGCAGATGGTGCAGTCGCTGGGCTTTGCTATCTACCGTGCGCTGGACTGGGGCCTGGACGAGAGCGAGGAACGTGAGCTCAGCCCACAGCTGGAACGGCTCATTGACCTCATGGCCAACAGTGATAGTGACGACAGCAGCTGCGGCGCAGACGAGGGTTACGGGGGCCCGGAGGAAGAGGAGGAGGCCGAAGGTGGCCCGCGCGCAGTGCGGACCTTCGCTCAGGCCATGCGGCTGTGTGCTGCACGCTTGACTGAACCCCGTGGTGCGCAGGCGCACTACCAGGCTGTGTGCCGCGCGCTCTTCCTGGAGACACTGGAGCTGCGTGCCTTCCTCTCTCGTGTGCGCGAGGCCAAGGAGGTGAGCAGCGTGACTGGTGAGGTGTGGACGTCTCCCCTCCACCCCTTCCCATCCCTCCATCCCTCACGCTCCTGCTTTGTGCAACCCGGAATTGGAGCTCCAGCGAACCCTCTAGCCTGGGCTGGCATTTTGGGCAGGAATGGCCTGCTGAGGACCAGTGTGGGCACTGCAGGGGGAAGGGTGTGCCACCTCCCCACCCTTAGCCCAGAGGGACTGCCAGGTCACACCTAAGGACTATTATTAGACTCCACACACTGCTGGCAGTGTTTTGTAGAACGTCCCAAAGCAAACTGGCAGAAGCTGGGGTAGCCAGTTCTTAGTTGGGGGGGGGGGGGGGGGGGGGCAGGGGTGTGTGTGTGTAGGGTGTGTAGGTTATGTGCTAACAGGTAGATGCTTCTGGGTGGGGGAGTGGGTTAAGACAGAGTCCTGCATCCCCCTAACTGCCGCAGAGGTCAGGGCCAACAAGGCTGGCAGTCCAGCGTTCTCAGTGTAATAGTCCCAGGTACCCTCCTTGAGTCTTGACACAATTGTTGGCATTTTTCTTGGTTCATCCAGTACAGACCTGTGAGTGATTCCCAGAATTGACTTGCCCTTTCATCTGCCTACTCACCCACCCACCCAGCACTTACCCTTCCATCCTTCCATCCGTCCATTCACTTACTACCCATCCATCCACCCACGTACTCGTTCACCCATCCTGCTCATCCATCAGTGCATGCATTCTTCCATCTACCTATCTATTCGTCTACTCATTCACCCAACTCACCCATCTACCCTCCATCCATCCACTTACCCATCCAACCCACCACCCATTCATTAAAGCATATATCCTTCCACCCACCCACCCACCCACCCATCCACTCACCCATCCATCCCCCCACCCATCTATCCTCCATTCACCTATCCACTCACTCACCCAACCCACCCATCCACTAATGCATATATCCTTCCACTCATTTACCCACCCACCCTTCCAGCCACTTACTAACCTATCCACTCAGCCACCCTCCTCCATCCATCTACTTACTCATCCACCCTTCATGCTGCTAGTCCTTTACGTATTCATTTATTCATTCATTCCATCTACTATGTGCTACTCTGTTCTAGCTGCCAGGAGTTTATTAAGCCTGTAGTTTATTAAGGACAACAGATGTTAGTCAAGAAGTAGATGAGTACAGAACCCCAGCTGGGCTCCTGAGCTAGGAGGAAGGGTAGACACATGGCTGTAGAGGTGGGTTCTTCACAAATGAGCGAGTACCAATGTTTGTGGCTGAGGTTTAGGCAGGGAGTCTGTCCTCAATGGGGTGGGAGCAGGCATCTTCTATGGACTGGGAGAGCCATGGGTGTGTGCTGTCTTCATAGCCTCCCCAATAGAAGGGGCCAGAGAAGGCTGAGGAATCATGGCCAGCTGGCTGGGGGGTGGTAGTGTGGTTGTCCACCACTCCCTACCATCTGCTAGACTCAGGAGACTTGGCCTGTGGTTGCAGATGCTACAGAAGTTTCGGGATGATGAGCCTCAGGCAGAGAGGTCCCTGGCGGAGCTCGATGACCTGGGCCGCACAGACTGGGTAAGAGTGGCCCACACCCTGCATGGACACAGACCTTCTCCAGTCTTGTGCTTGGAGGTTGGGTGGGAACCCTGACCTGGCATGAGGCTCCACGTCTCCCTCTGTGTGTAGGCTAGACTCTGGGTCCAGCTCATGCGGGAGCTTCGCCACGGAGTGAAACTCAAGAAGGTGCAGGATCAGGAGTTCAACCCGCTGCCCACGGAGTTCCAGCTCACGCCCTTTGAGATGCTCATGCAGGACATCCGAGCCCGAAATTACAAGCTGCGGAAGGTCATGGTGCGTCGTGAGGAGGAGTGTGGTTGAACTCCTGTCTGCCTTCGCCCTCTTCTTCTATCCCTCCTTCTTCCCTGCCAGCAGCAGCTCTGGAGATGCTGCCCTGTGCTGGGATGAGCTGAGTCCTGAGTCATGAAGGAGGTAGACAGGCCCCTGCCTTGAGGTTCATTCGTGTTGGGGACACTAGAAGTGTCACAAGGGCAGAGGATATGTACAAGTTCTGGAGGGTGGGGCACACAGTTTCTCGCTAATAAAGAGTTGCACACAGGACTTTGAATCAGTTCAGTTATGGCAAGAGAAAGGAAACCACAACAGACCTGAATTAGAAAAATGTGGGTAATTCAGAACAGTAACCAAATAGGAAAAATTGCAGGTCAAAGCCCTAGAATGGGAGAGTCTTTGTGAGCCCTTTCAGGATCCTGATGCAGGAGATTGGATTCTTGCCAAGAATGTGGAGTGTGACACATACTCAAAACAGCGTGGTCAGCTGCCATCTCTGAGCTGGGCACTGTTGTTTCTCACTCTGTTGATCAAGAGATTTGTCTGCTTTGCACCGTGCATTCTGCCCTTGTTTTCTAAGAGGGACATTGAGATTCTGTTAGGGTTTTGACCAGAAATTCTCACCATATTCCATGAGTGGGTGCTCTTAGCCCCATCCAGATGAAGACCCTGGGGTACGTGACCCTGGGAGCTACGCAACCCTGCAGACATAGCTTCTACCCTCTTCTGGTTTCCCCACAGGTCGATGGGGATATTCCTCCAAGGGTAAAGAAAGATGCCCATGAGATCATCCTGGACTTCATCCGCTCCAGGCCGCCACTGAAGCAGGTACTGGTCAGCCTCCCTCCTCCACTTCCGGTCCCTTCCACTGCCTCCAGGAGGAATGTTAATGCCCCCTGGCCTCCCTAGTATGCTCCTAGGCATGGGGCATTTTCTGCTGAAGAAGGCTCAGCAGTTGATGCATTGGCCACCCCCCAGCCACATGGAGGCCCTCTGGCTCAGCCCAACTGTGCCTGGTCCTCATGGATCACTTGGGGAACCTAACCTCAGCCAACTTCTCCTGGTCACCTCCTCCCCACTCTTCACATGGAGTTAGGCCCCTGACCCCAAACAGTGCATGGCTACCTTTCCTGCAGGTCTCGGAGAGGAGGCTGCGCCCCTTACCACAGAAGCAGAGGACTCTGCATGAGAAGATCCTGGAGGAGATCAAGCAGGAGCGGAAGCTTAGGCCAGTAGGGAACTCGCCCTGGGACACTCGAGGTGAGGGCCTGTATCCACCCTTCCAGCCGTCTATGTTTACTGTCTCCCCCACTCTCTCTTCACACTTAGTTCCCCCTCATGTTCACTGCCCCCCCATGCCCACTGCTCCTCCCCCATTCCCACTGCCCCTCCCCCTCATGCTTACTGCCCTCCCCCACATCCACTGCCCCTCCCCCTCATGCTCACTGTCCTCCACTGCTCATTCTCATGGTCTCCCCACCACAATCAATGCTCCACACCTCCCATGCTCACTGCCCCCCTCCCCTCCAGGGTTTGGCTCTCTGCCCTGCATCCCCAACGCCTGCTCCGGGGATGTTAAGTCCACTTCCTGCATCAACTTGTCTGTCACGGATGCTGGGAGCAACTCTCAGCGCCCGAGACCCCGGGTCCTGCTCAAGGCGCCCACCTTGGCCGAGATGGAGGAGATGACCACTTCAGAGGTCAGAAACTACTGAGAAGACATGGAGTGGGGATGGAGGAGGGCCAAGGCTGCTCAAAGCTCAGGGCAGGCAGCCCTCCTTCCCCTAGTAAAGGGTTCACCTGGAGGTGATGCAAGTGAGCCGTCCCTGGACTGGGACCCTGGCAGCCTAGTCCCTTTGGAGGGTGACCACAGTGATGGCCTCGACCTGTGGTCATCTGGCAGGCTCAGCCTCTATCTGACACCAAATTTGTCCTCTTCCCATTTTTCTGAAGGCCTTGGGGAAGGTCTGTTTCTCCAAGTGTCTGTTTTATTGCCTGGGTCCCTGTGGGTTCCGTGGGTCCAGGGAGGGGCTGGGCACTGGGGACAGAGAGGTCAAGGCTGTGTCTCTGCAGGAAGAGGAGTCCCCGTGCAGCGAGACGACACTGAAGCGGGATCGCTCCTTCTCGGAGCAGGACCTGGCCCAGCTCCGCAGTGAGATGACCTCAGACCTTCCAGCCTCTGAACCTTCCACAGCGGGGAAGCTGCCAGCCCGGCCCCGAGCGGGCAGTGTGCACGTCTGGAGGTCCAGCAGCCAGGACCAGGGCGAGTGCCGTGCCTGCCCCGCCCCTCCCTCAATTCTGTGTTCTCCACAAAGTCACAGCCCTCATCCCTCACACTGCAAGCAACATCTGTTCCTCTTGTTTAATTTATAATTTTTTATGTTAAATAATCCATGCTCATTATAAGACTTCTTATAAATGGAATTTAATTCCTGTATGATCTTGATATAATTACTGTAAAAGTCCTGGGAGATGGATTTAGACAAACAGGTAGATAGCCAGATAGATTTTACCACTTGCTGTCAAGTCTATTCTGACTCAGAAATACCGCACATTTATCAGAAATGCCGCACACTTATCAGAAACACTGCACATTTATCAGAAACACCGCACAGTGATCAGAAACACCGCACAGTGATCAGAAACACCGCACAGTGATCAGAAACACCGCACAGTGATCAGAAACACCGCACATTGATTAGAAATACTGCACATTGATCAGAAACATTGCACATTGATCAGAAATGCCGCACACTTATCAGAAACACCTCACATTGATCAGAAACATTGCACATTGATCAGAAATATTGCACATTGATCAGAAAAGTGCACATTGATCAGAAAAGTGCACATTGATCAGAAACACCGCACATTGATCAGAAACATTGCACATTGATCAGAAACGCCGCACATTGATCAGAAACATTGCACATTGATCAGAAACACCTCACATTGATCAGAAACACCGCACATTGATCAGAAACATTGCACATTGATCAGAAACATTGCACATTGACCAGAAACGCCGCACATTGATCAGAAACACCACACATTGATCAGAAACACCGCACATTGATCAGAAACATTGCACATTGACCAGAAACGCCGCACATTGATCAGAAACACCGCACATTGATCAGAAACATTGCACATTGACCAGAAACGCCGCACATTGACCAGAAACGCCGCACATTGACCAGAAACGCCGCACATTGATCAGAAACATTGCACATTGATCAGAAACATTGCACATTGATCAGAAACATTGCACATTATTAGTGCTGCTGGGTTTCCAGTGGCTGATTTCAGAACTAGATTGCCAGTCCTTTCTTCCATGGTGCCTGTGGGTCTGGACTTAAACCTTTAACTTTTTCATTAGCAACCAAGAACGTTTAACCATTTGTATCTCAGGGTCTTCGTAGACAGACAGCTACAGACAGATTAGATAGAGACAGGTAAGTAAGTAGGCAGGTAAACTAACCCTAAAGCAAACCCACTACTGCAGATTCTGACTCAGAGAGACCCTATTTGAACTAAGTAGAACTATTTCTTAAAGCAGATAGCCTCATCTTTCTCTCACAGAGGGGCTGGTGGATTTGAACCACCGACATTGTGGTTAGCAGCCCCATTTTTACCCAGGGCTCCTTAGGTAAGTCACTGTCATGAGGTCGACTCTAACTCCTAGTGACTCTGCAGGACCAGCACTGCTCCATAGGGCTTCCCAGACTGCACATCTTTATGGCAGCAGATAGCCTCATCTTTCTTGGAGTGGCTGGTGGTTTTGAACCACCAACCTTGCAGTTAGCAGCCCAACGCTTACCCCATAGTACCACCAGGCTCCTTAAGTAGGTAGGTAGCTAATAGACACAGAGTATGCTCTGGTAGCGTAGTGGTTATGAATCGGGCTGCAAACCTTAACAGTTGGAAACTACCAGCTGTTCCGCGGGAGAAAGATGAGGCTTTCTGCTCCCGTAAAGATTTATAGCCTTGGAAACTATGAGTCGGAACTGACTCCACGGCATATAACAACAACATGGCCTCCATAACAAGCCAGGTGGGCCCACACAGCATGTGTGTGTCTTGACAGGCCTCCTTCTCTTTTCCAGGTTCCCTCCCTGTGAGTGTCCACGCTCGGCCTGCCCCTGGCCTGCCCCCCATCAGCAGCCTCGGTGCTGTCCAGGAGAAGCCCGAGGCCGCTGCAGCCCTGGACAGCCAGACCAAACACCTGTGGTTGGTGAGTTGTTTTGACCAGACTCTGTGTGCCAGTGTGGGGAGCTCTCGGGCTGGTGTCAGGAATGATGAGGCTGATGTGTTTTGTGTACTGAGTCCACTGATGAGCCGCCATCTTGGAAAGCTTGGTCTCCACTGCCCCCTGCTGGGGAGGCTTGGCACTACGGCGGGAGCCAACAGAAGCCCTGCAAAGTGGTAGCATCTGAACCATCCTGAACTAAAGCCTGGGAGCCCTGTGGGGGCTGAGGCAGATGACAAACAAAAGGTCTCTTAGCGGGTCATGAGGCCCAGTCACAGAAGCCACAAGAGTTGTTTATTACTACAGTGGAGCTGATATGCAGCCCCATTTTACAGAGGCGGGAACTGAGGCTCAGGGTAGAGGAGGGCCCCGTTTTATGCTAGGCTGTAGGAAGTCCTGCGGGACATGCTCACACAGTAGCTGCCAGGAGAGGCAGGTGACCATGATCCGCGGGGATGTGCTGAGTACCAGCAAGGGGCGGTGGGCGTGCCCTGGGGGGTGGTGAGGACGCAGAGCTCCTAGAACCTTCCAGTGGGGATCGGATGATAGGGAGTACCAAGAAATGATCAGAGAAGAAAGGTTTGAGATGGCCTGGCCACCCTCCCCCCCCGCCCCCCAGTGCCACAACTTATGGGTGGGACCAGATGCTATGGGTGGGGCCTGTTGTGGGATGGGCTGGTGGGTGGGGCACATGGAAGGGTGAAGCCAGTGGTGTTGATGGGACCCTGGTGGGATAGGGCTGCAGAGATTGGTGGAGCCTGTGGAGTTGGTGGGGTCAGAGGATGTGGGCAGGGTCTTGGTATGGGTAGGGCTCGTGGGGGTGGGTCCTGGTATAACACTGCAGGCTATCACCAGCCGTTCCTTGGAAACCCTATACAGGGTCTCTATGAATTAAAACAACATTACCAAGAACAAGTATTCCAGAATACTTGGTGGTACTCACGAGAAACTTGTACATAGACCAAGAGGCAGTTGTTCAAGCAGAATAAGGGAACACTGAACGGCTTAAGATGAGCAAAATGTGCGCTAGGGTTGTATTCTTTCACCATACTTACTTAATGTGTATGTTGAGCACATAATTTGAGAAACTGGATTATATTAAGAAAAACTTGACATCAGGATTAGAAGAAGACTGTTAAAAGTCTGCAATATGCCGATGATACAACCTTGCTTGTTGAAAGTGACGAGGACTTAAAATACTTACTGATGAAGATCAAAGGCCACACCCTTTGGTATGGGTTGCACCTCAGTGTAAAGACAAAAATGCCACTGGACAATAATAAACAACAGAAACGGAGAAAAGATTGAAGTCAAAAATTTCATTTTACTCATATCAGCCGACACTCATGGAAGCAGCAGTCAAGAAATTAAACCATGTGTTGCCTTGAGCAGATGTGCTGCACGAGACCTCCTTAAAGTGTTCAAGAGCAAAGACGTCAGTGTGAGGACTAAGGTGCGCCTGACCCAAGCCACGGTATTATCAATAACCACATATGCATGCATAAGCTGGGAAGTGAATAAGGAAGACCATAGAAGAATTGATGCATTTGAGTTATGGTGTTGGAGGAGAATATTAAAAGTACCATGGACTGCCAAATGAACAAACTAACTGGTGCTGGAAGAAGTACAACCAGAATGTTCCTTGGAATCCAGGATGGCCACACTTTGTCCATCCTTTATCGATCCATAATAGGTCTCTCATACTTTAGACCTAGTGTCAGGAACGACCAGTCCCTGGAGAAGGATATCACGTTTGGTAAAATGGAAGGTCAGATAAAAAGAGGAAGACCCCCAACAGTATGGACTGGCACGTTGAGCAGCAATGGGCTCAAATGTAGCAATGGCTGTGTGGTTGGCACAGAATCAGGCAGTGTTTGTGCATAGGATCACTATGAATCTGTAGGGACTTGAAGAAACTTAATTTGGGACTGAGTGGGACCTTGGGGTGGGTGGGGCCAAAAGATGTGGGTAGGGCTTTAGAATGAGCAGGGCCCATACTTGGGCTGGGTCCTAATTGGGTGGAGCTGGCCACAGCTCCTTGTCCTAAAAAGAAACAAGCCAAACTGATGAATGGATGCTTTAGGAAGTTGCTGGGCTTAACTTGAAATGAGGGTCCTAGGTGAACAGACATTTGGGCAAAGCTCTCCCTTGATAGGCCTGGTGCCTGGGGTGCTGAGTGAGAACCGATTTAACACCCCACTCCCGCCTCAGGAGTTCAGTCACCCGGTGGAGAGCCTCGCGTTGACAGTGGAGGAGGTGATGGACGTGCGACGGGTGCTGGTGAAGGCCGAGATGGAGAAGTACCTGCAAAACAAGGAGCTCTACAACAACCTGAAGAAGGGGAAGGTCAGGGGGGACCCCCAGACTGCCCGTCACTGGGCGGAGGAGGGCACAGCTGAGGATGGTGCCCTGGGACCACAGTGAGTTTTGTTCCCTACAGATCTGCTGCTGCTGTCGAATCAAGTTCCCACTGTTCTCCTGGCCAGCTACCTGTCTCTTTTGCAAGAGGTGAGCCTTTCTGTTGGCGCCTTGGAAGTGAGTTAGCACAGATGGAGGAGGTAAGAACTTCTAGGCCAGAACTGAGCACTAGAACTTACTGTGATGATGGGACACTCTGTTTTGTGCTACAGAGAAACTGCAGTTTTTACTCAACTTAATTTAGATTTAAGTAGCTCAAAAGACTTCCACTTTCAGTCAAGATGGGCGAACAGCAACAACAAAATCCTGGCAAATGATGCCAAGCAGTGGTTTTTCAAGACACCGGGCATAAGAGGAAAACAAATGAGGTGAGTTTACAATTGTCCTGTGGTGACTGGAGCTGAACAGAGTCTGCTGGGCTTCTTAGTGAAGAGGTAATGCTGAGGGTCCAGGGAGCCCCAGCATCTGGATGGAGTTCACAGGACAGAGTTCTGGGGAGAAATATGCAGAATGTGAATACTTTTCAGTAGACTAGGATCAGAATGTGAAATTAAACTAGTGGGAAGTTTATTGATGGTAAAGTAATTAAATTGTTGGACATCCATGCAATAGAACATCGTCCTTGACTTGGAAAAAAAAAATGGCCATGAATAGTTGTACTAATGTATTGAAGAGCCCCTGAATGTGGTTATAGAATTGTGTGCGTTTTATACCATTTTCTTTTTGGTTAGGAAGTGTTTATTGTGAATTGAGTGAACATTTACAGTGCAGATTATCAGTTTTACATTCAATCAATCATAGTGTTTTATTTCATTGATTTCAATTTCCTCCGTGTACTAACATTTGTCAACAGTATTTTTTACTATTCTCCCATCTTTTTATTTTTTTATGTATATGTACAAAACGGAAAGTACATATTTGTTTAAATGTCCAAAGAGCAAACTTTGCAGGGCAGGCTTCTGGCTGCAGGCACACGGCCTTTCTCAGTCCGTGGCCCTTTAGGCCTCAGCTCGGTCTTTCTTTGCCATCACCTCTACCACTGTCTCTGCTGGTGCAGCTTTTCTGGTTAGGATCCCACGCTCCACTCATGCTCCTTGACCCTCTTGCTAGTCTTAGGTCACCTGCCCTTTCAGTTACACATTTTCTACATTTACAGTTGTGACAATCATAATTAGTCCTGATAACAATTACACACAATTGAATCGTAAAATCCTATCCCCATCCTCCCCCATCCCCTTTCACCAGACCCATGTGGGAAAGAGGAAAACTGTTCAGTTCTGAAACTAAGCACGCTCATGAAAGCTTGTAAGCCAGCCACTTCATGCCTTTATAGCCCCCCATTTTGATATCTCAGTTGCCTGGCTCTATCAACCCAGTGTCCTGAGGAGGCAGGCTTGATCCTTGATGTGAAGAGTCCTTTCCTTTCGATTGGAACATCCACTACCTCCACAAGCAAAGGTTCAGTTCTTCAAATTGTAGCAATTTATGCTTGCTTCCTGTATCAAAATTCTTTATCTTCATGTGGTCGAGTTCTGGTCAGTTGGCCATCCAAGGCAGGTCAAAAGGGTACAGTCTGCAAGTCTGGGAGTTCTTGCATGCCCCTTCACATTTCAGATCAGCTGACCACTTCACTTTCAGGTCAGTTCATGGGCCTGAGAGTTCACATACCTCCCAGAACTTCATCAGGCAGCTCTGCCTCTTGTCTCTCTGATTGCAATGTCAGCGGTACATACACCATTTTATTTTTAATTGATACTTTTGTTAATGTGTAGAAAACCCTGGAGGATGGAAACTGTACTGCCAACAGGGTGTAACCCTGGAAAGGGGGCTTTGAGAACAGGGTTCCTGTCCCTATGGTAATTTTCTCTAGCATGTGAAGTTTTTTCATAACAAGTAGTATTTGCTTTTTTAAAAAAATGTTTTATTGTGAATTATGTGATAGTTTATGTGGGAGAACATTAGTTTTACATTTATCCTATATCATTTCATTGCTATGGTTACAATCCCCTCCATGCATCAACAATCATCCAAAGGGTATACCCTGTAAGCCTGCCCCCTGGTCATCAGCACACAGCCCCTCTCCCTCTCTGTGTCTAAAGTCCCCAACAGCTCCATCTCTCCATGTCATCATCTCTGTCTCTATCTCAGGCATCACTGCTTCTCTGGGTAGGGTCCCGCTTGTATCTGTTTCCTGTCCCGATGGAGAGGGAACAGCTAGAGGGTATGAGAGAGAACTTCAGAGAGGATGTTCCAAGGAGACAACTGCAAGGGTGCAGGAGTGTTTGGGGTGAAAAGTTAGCCAGAAGGAGCAAAATGTGAAAGTGAAGTAAGCAGGCTCGCTGAAGGACAAAGCTGGCCTGATGTGGGACGTGTGCCCACAGGACACAGGCTGGGAGGCAGTGTCTGAGAAGAGCTGACTTTGCTTTCCCACCTTTGTCTCTTCCAGAGCTGTCTGCGCTTCCTGTAGCGTAAAGGTGAGTCCTTGGGGTCTGAGGGCGGCTTGACTGGTGTCCCAGGAATGGCAGGGACATGTGGACACAGGGAATTGGGAAATCTGCAGTCTCCCATTAGATGCCCTCTCACGTCACTTCACCCTGTCATCCTCCAGGAAGAATCCATTCCGAAGCTTCCTGGGACTCTGTGCCATTTTAAAAGACTCTCATAACCAAAACCTAACCTACTGCCACCGAGTCGATTGATACACAGCACACTGTGGGACAGAGGAGGACTGCCCCGTAGGGTTTCCCAGCATCCTGTGGGACAGAGGAGGACTGCCCC
>NW_006408555.1:115717-176213 GCF_000296735.1 Chrysochloris asiatica | reverse complement strand
AGGGTTTCCCAGCATCCTGTGGGACAGAGGAGGACTGCCCCGTAGGATATCTGAGGCCGCCATCTTTCTGGAAGCAGACAGCCTGTCTTTCTCCTGAGGAGCACCTGGTTGGGCTCGAACTGCCTACCTGTCAGTAGCCCACTGTGCCACTAATACCCTTGTTGTTAACTGCTGTGGAGTCTATCCCAACTCATAGTGACTCTGTATAGGGTTTCCGACGAGCATTTGGTGGATTTGAACTGCCAACCTTGCAGTTCAAAATGACTTTGTGGTCTGAGTGCATTATTGTGCAGCACCACACCAGGACTCCAACACCCTAATGGGTAGCCTTTTAAAAACCATTCCACGTGCCAGCATGCCTTCACGTTCCCTGATGCTGTGCACCCCCCTCTTAGTGTTTCTGGGGAGGCTCTAGACTGCAGAGCTGAGAGGACTGTGGCCAGTATTCTCATGGGTGAAGGGAGACTAATAGTATCTAGAAGGTCATTACCCCGTTACACCCCAACTCAGAAACAAGACGTGGCCTGACCTTCACTATCTTGCCACTTGGCAGTGGAAGATCTTTTATCTCATCAGCATTAAGCATTTACTGAATGCATGGCATGACACTAGGTCCAGTGTGACCCCTCTCCTCTTAGAACTCCAGACAGGAGTTCTGATGAACCAGAGGTATATGCTGGGTCTCAGATACCAGAGGAGAGGGAGGCAGAGTAGGGCCCAGGTTGACCTCCAGCTCCTCCTTGCGGCCATTTCCCTTGTCTGTGTGGTCTCACTCATCATGCCTCCTTCCACATTGCAGATGAAGATACCATCTAAGAAGTTTGCACACATTCCTGTATACACACTGGGCTTTGAGAGCCCTCAGAGGACTTCAAGTGGCAGGACCGCATCTGCACAGAGAAAAGACTTCTTCCAGTGAGTCCCTGGTCTTGCTGCTGAGGGTGCTGCGATGGTTTCACCGGGCTGTGGGAGCTGCTGGTGGGGCCAGCTCAGCTAACCCTAACCTCCATTGTGGAGGACTCTGGGATGCTGAGGCTTGCTTTTTCATTCATTGGTTCCAAAAATCTGTGTGGACCCTCCTTTGTGTGGAACTACTACTGGCTTGAGGGGCATGTAGCCTTGGACAAAGTGGGAGGAGGTGGGAAAGGGAATGGGGGAGGAGGACACGGTGGCTGGGCAGGGGTGGCTGTGGGTGTGGAGAGATGGTCGGTGCTCTTGCTGAGCTAGCCTTCTTCCTTAGGTCCCTGCAGGGCCCCCAGTGGCGGGGCGTGGAGGAGGAGTTCCCCCACATCTACGCCCATGGCTGCGTCCTGAGGGGTGTCTGCAGTGACTGCACCAGCTTCGTGGCCGATGTGGTCCGTTCCAGCAGAAAGAGTGTCGATGTCCTCAACACCACGCCACGCCGTGCCCGCCAAACCCAGTCCCTGTACATTCCGTCCACCAGGACGCTGGACTTCCAGTGATGGCCCTCCTCTGACGGCTTTCCAGGCCCCCAGCCCCTAGCTGTGCATGTACATATATACATAGACACATTTATATAATATATACACAGCCTCTATATTTATATACATAGTTCCTGGCCCCTCCAGGACCGTCTGTGGGGGAGGCCATTTCCTCTCAGGATTCCTGGTGGGGTGCAGATCCTGGGTAGAGCAGAGGGTTCTAGATGGAACCTTGACTGTTACTGCTTCCCTGTTCTCCCAGAATGTCCCCCAAGAATTCTTCCTGGGTGGATGTCCATCTGCTCCCTCTCAGGGGCTCAGGCTCAGCCCCAGCTGAGGTTCACCCACCTTGCACCTCAGAGACTGGCTGAGCCCATTCTCCTGGCCTGCTGTCTTTCCCTACTCATCCCCTTTTTGGTCCCTCACCAGGCTGGCGCTCTGAGCTCAGAAGGGCCTTGAGGGCCTGGGCAGTCCTGATGTGGAGGAGTGCAGATGTGTAAGCTTGTACACACGGCCACGTTCGGCCCAATAAAGGTGGTCTTACAGTTGCTCTCTGGAGTGTGACCAAGTTGTGGTCGAGTCTTGCTCGGTGCCTAAAGCAGGGGACATGGCTCCTGAAGATGGAAGCTGGGCTCTGTGGGATTGCCTGCCCACTGGGATCAGGAAAATCTCTCTACTAGTCTCATGATGCCAGTCCAACCTCAGTACTGAAGCTGGCAGGATGTCATGACAGGGCGTGCTCCAGCCTCGTTGTCCAGATCCCTTCTGGTAGTCCTGGTGTGGTGCTGGGGGTTAATGCACTTGACAGCAAAGTCATTTTGAACCACAAAATTGGTAGTTCAAGCTCACCAGCCCCTCCTCGGAAACCCTAGTCAGGGTTGCTATGGGTCGGAACCGACTCAAAGGCACTGTACAACAGAACTACTTTCTGGGCACCATGGCTGGGTTCCACCTCCTCCTTTGAAATGTGAGGGCTAGAGGGGCTGCTTCCAGGCTCAGTCCCTGCACTGACTGCTCTGTGCTCACTCCACCCAGGAGACGGGATTCTACCGTCATCCCATTTTAGACAAGGCAAGCGAAATGCTGCAGAGAGGGGAGCAAACCTGGCCAAAAATAGTCTGTGCAGCTAAGCCACCATGAGCGAGTTAGGCGTAGATGAAGCAGTGCAAAGTGAATGCCCCAGGAAGCAAATGGAACCAAGTAGATTGCTCAGAAGGCTCCCTTAGACCACTGTTTACCACACGCCTTAATCCCACAGTGCTGCTATAAAAGAAATATGTTGTTGTTGTTGTTGTTGTTAAGTGCCGTCGAGTCGGTTCCGACCCATAGCGACCCTGTACAGGGTTTCCAAGGGTGTAAATCTTTACGGGAGTAGAAAGTCTCATCTTTCTCCCGCGGAGCGGCTGGTAGTTTCGAACCGCTGACCTTAAGGTTCGCAGCCCGATTCGTCACCACTACGCTACCAGAGCTCCTTCCATAGAAACATTATAAATGGGTGACTGTAAGAAACTGAAATTTTTGTTCTCACAGTTGATAAGTGCCATAGAATCGCTTGTGACTCACAGTGACCCTGTAAAGGGTTTCCAAGGGTGTAAATCTTTACGGGAGTAGAAAGTCTCATCTTTCTCCCGCGGAGCGGCTGGTAGTTTCGAACCGCTGACCTTAAGGTTCGCAGCCCGATTCGTCACCACTACGCTACCAGAGCTCCTTCCATAGAAACATTATAAATGGGTGACTGTAAGAAACTGAAATTTTTGTTCTCACAGTTGATAAGTGCCATAGAATCGCTTGTGACTCACAGTGACCCTGTAAAGGGTTTCCAAGGAGTGGCTGGTGACTTTGAACCACTAACCTTGCAGTCCAATGCATAGAAGGCTAGAAATCCAAAATGGGTGCTGGCTGTGGAGTATGGCATTTTCTGTTGGCTCTGGAAGAAGGTCCTTGTGTCTACTGAACTTTTGCTCCTAAGCAATTTTCATGTCACTTGGCATCTCTCTTCACCTATCTTGGCTTGCTAGTTTGTATTTAATCTTTTCTTCTGGTAGCATAGTGGTTATAAATCGAATCGGGCTGCTAACTTCAAGGTCAGCTGTCCCACGGGAGAAAGATGATGCGTTCTGCTCTTGTAAAGATTTACAGCCTCGGAAACCCTGTGCAGGGTCACTATGAGTCGGAACCGACTCCACGGTACTTAACAACAACAACCTTAAAAGAGATTGAAAATATACTCTATGTTAATCCTACCTCATGAATGTAACAAAGATACACACCAGTGACAAATACCAAATTTCCAGAACCTGCCCTGAATTTTGGAGTCTTTTGATCTGGGTAAAGGAACCCTGGTGGTACTGTAGTATAAGCACTAGACTGCTAATTGCAAAGTTGACAGTTCAAACCCATCAACAGCTCCTCGGGAGACAGATGAGGTGTTTTGCGCCCATAAAGGTTTATAAAGAGTCCTGGTTTAGCACTGTAGGTTAATGCACTGGACTGTAAACTCATGTGAACCCTAAGGTTAGCAGTTCAAGCTCACCAGCCCCTCCTCAGAAACTATACAGGGTCGCTATAGGTGGGAATGGACTCGACACTCTAACAAGAATTATAGCCTGAGAAACCCTGTATAAGGGTCACCATGAGTTGGAATGGACTCCAGTTAACTTTTTTTTTTTTTAATGGGTAAGGAATCCTGGTTGTGCAGAGGATTAAACACTTGGCTGCAGTTCAAATCCACCAGCTGCTCCTAGGGAGAAAGCTGAGGCAGTTCTCAATCACATGAGCCAGAATCAGCTGGAATGGGCTTGGCTTTCTTTGTTTTTAGCGAGGTGGGAACTGTCCCGTTTTGCACGGAAGAGTTAAACTTGCTAAGTGCCAAAGTGAGACGTGCAGCGTGGGAGTGAAGACCCTCCTCACTTCCTCCATCTGTCACCTGTGTGATGCCCTCCCTTATTCCCTGGAATGACCTTTGAAAACCAAAGTCTAGGTTGAGGGTCTCCCGCCTCCGCGCCAACACACAACTCGTCAACTGTCTGGGACCCCTCCGGAACATCAGAGAAACCCTGCAGAGTTCTTGCGATCAGGGACGCGAGGGGGTACCCAACTCTCGCGAGAGATGGCCCGGCACACGCAACTGTGACGCTACCAGCGACGTAAGCAGTTCTGGGAGCCGCAGCGCGCAGACTCGCGCCAGCCGGCCGCCAGTGCGCAGGTGCGCTGCAGGTCTCTCTCTGCTGTTTTCCCTTCCCCTTTTTTCCAGACGTCTACAGCCGTTGGGCTCCATGTCGCGCCGGGCCCTTCGGAGGCTGCGAGGGAAACAGCGCGGCCAGGAGCCTCTTGGCCCCGGCGCCCTGCAGTTTGTCCTCCGGGAAGATGATGACGCAGAAGAAGAAGGGCTAAAACAGGAACCGGCTGGTCGCCGCCCCCGGGACACAGGGAAGGAGGGCGTATGCGTCAACAACCGGTTCGAGTTGGTGAGGACCCCAGTTACCAGGAGTTGGGGCGGTGGGTAGGAGCGGTGATTAGGTGGACCTGCGCGGGGCGGGACCTGCACGGACGCTGCCGTGACGTCACGAGTGGGCGTGTGTAGACTTGGGTTTGGGTTCTGCGGGGTGGGCGGGGCCTGGGGGGGTTGGGCTTCTGTAGGGGATGGGGGTGACATCAACGGGGAGGGGTGAAGTGTCTAGGCCACAGTGCCGCGGTGGGCGGGGGTGAAGGTGTGTTTGGACTGCAGTGGAGTGGGCCGGGTTAGGGGTGTGGCGAAGATGGACTCAGGCCGCAATAAGGTGGGCGGGGCGAAGCTGTGCCAGTACGGAGGGGAGGTGGGCGGGGCTGTGGCGTCAGGAGCGCGGCAGGCTGTGAATGGGCAGCGCGGAAGTCTGACCCGGTGGGCGGGGCTTCCCTGGGTCCTTCGGTATGGGTTGTGGGCTCGATTATTGCTTATGCACCAGTGCCTGTTGGACAAATATCCGCCCTAGTTTAATCCTCACAGCGCTCCTCCCACGTCCAAGGTGTCCGGGTCTTCCTCAGCAATGACATCCCGTCAGTTCCTGGCGCTGGAAGAGAACCCCGTGAATGTGGACTGTCTGCTTGTGCCTGCCTCTTGGGCTGATTCCCGCCTGTCTGTGTGTCTGTGAGCCCCACGTGGCTGGGCTCGAGGGCGGTCAGCGGTCCGGTGGTTGAAGGGGTGTAAGTTGGTTATACCAACTCTCTCCTAGTCTTGGCAGTGGCCCCAGCTCTGTGCAGCATGGAGAATGAAGGACCCAGTGAGCCTTGCGTTTGGGACTTTGGTTTTAGCGATTCATAGCCTTTTCCATTGAAGGTCTTACCCTGTATTGTCCACATTCATCACTCTCTTCTTCCAAGTCTCAGACTGAAACCACGCCACGTCCTTTTTCTTGTCATTGCTGTGAACGTTTTCTCATGAAAAATCTCAGATACATAAAATGGGAGTGTTAATAAAGGAAGTCCCTTGTTTCTATCACCCTGTGTCCAGGCAAGTTACGGTTCATCCATTTCTCCCATGGTTGCATATTTCAAAGCAAATCCAAAGAGTATCACATTTACTCTTTGGTTTGCTGGTAATTTTTTGACTGTTCTTCAGACACTCAAGTATTCATTGTTGCCCCAGTTGTTGACTGACCAGAATCAGTTTGTGTTGAAGGTGGCCATTTTCGTAGACTTTTTATCATATAGCAAACAAACAAATCATTGCTGTCATGGTGACTCATGTATTACAGAGTAGAATTGATCTATAAGGTTTGCTTGGCATATTGCCAACCTTTCTTAAGGAGCAAATTGACAAACATAAAGAGAGGACTTTAAAATGTTCAGGGAGAAATTCCTTTATCTTCTCTTCTTCTTCTCCAAAAACTTTTGAAGTCCCTTGCATTCCCATGTAAATACAATCACCAAGAAGAGAACATTTCCAGTTAGTACCTCCCACCCCTGTCTCCAGGCACCCGTGGCTCCACTCTGAGTCTTTCTACTTTACTCGTGCCTGTTCTAGAAGAAATGGAATCACAGCAGGAGAGAATCAGTGTGTCAAAAACAGAATGTTTTTGCTTATATGGTAGGGTTTTTATTGTTGTTGTTCTTATGAATTGCCTTTTCATATCTAATACTCTTTATTTTCCCTGGAGGCTTTTTATCTTTATATTGATTTATAAGGATCTGTTATAAAGTGTCTTTGACATTGAGAGTTAGTATTATGTTGGATTGCATGAATATGCCACAATTTGTCCCCTCATAGACATTTGGATTGTTTACAGACTATTTAGATAAAGCTGCTCTGAGTATTTATGTACAAGTCTCTTTAGCTCTTGGTTGAATATTTCAGAGTAGAGATTGCTAATCATTTCTCCAGAGTGGTTGTAGTATTTTACACCCCCACAATCAGTGTGTGGGCATTCCAGTTGCTCCAGGTCCTCAGCAGCACGCTGTGGTATCAGCTCTGTACTTTCAGCCATCCTGTGGAGGTGGATGCACTGGTATAGCAGTTTGGTTTTAATTTGCACTTCCCTGAAGTGGCTAGGTCAGGACCATGAAGAATACATCTTGAGAGAAATGATTGCAGGCCCCTTGGAGGAAAGTCTGGTAAAATCTTAAATGACCCAGCAGTTTCTCTTAGTGAACTTACTAGGAGGAACTTATAGGATTGTGTAAGGGTTTACTACAAACATCAGTTACAGTATCGTTTCTATAACCATGCCCAACAGTAGAGAACTGGTTACATTAGGGTGCATGTGTGCAGCTTACCATATTTATTATGCTGCAAATAAACATGATGTCATAGAATAGAACATCTTGGTAGTTTGGAGGTCAAGGACCACTTGGATGTGATTGTTGTTGTTGTTGTTATGTTCTGTGGAGTGGGTTCCGACTCATAGCGACCTGGTACAGGGTTTCCGAGGCTGGAAATCTTTACGGGAGCAGAAAGCCTCATCTTTCTCCCGCGAAACAGCTGGTAGTTTCGAATTGCAACCCCTCCATGCACCATCAATTAGCAGTGTTTACCTCTAGTCACTTTAACTCACATTCCTCCCTGTGTCTTCATTACCTCCATCTTTTCTGTACCAGCTTCCCTCTGGTATATTGCCTTAGCTATCACTAAGTCCTAGGATAAGCACTGGACTGCTAACCACAAGGTCAGTGGTGCACACACACCAGCCCCTTCTCGGAAACCCTAAAAAGGGTTACTATGAGTCGGTACCACCCTCTACCCAGTGAATAATTTTTCCCTTCCCTCCCACCCCTGGAAACCATCTTAGAATGTTTCCTTTAGCGAGAAAATCTTTTCATAGGTTTACAGCAGTGGTCTCCTACAATATTTATCCTACTTCACAGGGTTGCTATGGGTATATAATTCAGGTGATATGTTGTTATGTGCTGTTGAGTCCGTTCCAATCCATAGCAACCCCGTATAGGGTTTTCGAGGAGCAACTGGTGAGCTTGAACTGCTGACCTTACGGTTCAAACGGCTTTACAGTCTGGCGTGTTAACCCGAAGTTCCACACCACTACTCTGTCTTGCTCATAGAATCCTTCAATATTGCAGCTTCCTTCAAGCTTGAATTTTTCCTTCAGTTCTTTCAGTTTGAGAGAAGCTAAGCTTGTTCTTCCTTCAGATTTTCTAAGTCCAGGTCTTTGCGTCTCTCCTTACGATGCTGTGTCTTCGTGAGCTGCACTTTAAAGGTTTCTGTGAAGTTCTGTTAGCGTCATTATTTTTCCATTCACTTTAGATACTCTGTGATTAAAAACAAGTTTCAGAGTCTCTTCTGACATCCATTTTGGTCTTTTAGAAGTGTTTTCTTCTTGAATGACTGTCATGGATTGAATTGTGTCCCCTAAAATAAGTGTCAGTGTGGCTCGGCTGTAATTGTCCGTGGTGTGGTAGTTACGTGATGGTCCCCCATGGTGTGATCTGAGGTTAAACACCAAGAACAGGATTAAGGGGGGCTGGCATTGTTGCTAAGTGCTGACTCATAGTGACCTGTGTAGGGCTTCTAAGGAGCTGCTGTGGGGTTTGAAGTGCTTACCCTATAGGGCCATACCAAGATTCCATTAAGGGTGGCCAAGATGGCCAAACTTCATATCTCATACTTCAGACATATTGTCAGGAGGGACCAGTCGCTGGAGAAGGATATCATGTTTGGTAGGGTGGAGGGTCAGAGAAAAAGAGGAAGACCCCCAGCAAGATGGATTGGCCAAGTGGCAACATCGATGGACTCAAGCGTGGCAATAGTAGTGAGGTTGGCCCAGGATCAGGCAGTGTTTCGTTCGCTGTGCATAAGGTCGCTATGAGTCGGTATCGACTCGATGGCAGCTAACAACAACAACAACACTACCCTTATTTCCATCTAGATCCTGTTCTTGTGTAGGGGACATCCCCAGGGGTGTGGCATGCAACACCTTTTATCTTAGAAGAGATCAAAGGAGAGAAATGAGCAGAGAGGAGGAACCTACCACCACCTAGAAAGAGAGCTGGGTGGATGGGTGGGAGGGGTGGAGTATGAACTTTGACCTGGAGTTCCTGAATTCAAAGAAAGATTGATACCAAGACTCCAGGAAATGCTGGGCCACAGATGGTAAAATGAGGCGAGGACCTTTCTCTAGAGTTGGTGCCCTGAAGTCAGACTTTCAGCTGCCTAAACCGTGAGAGAGTAACTTTGTGTTTGTTCAAGCCTCCACCTGTGGGATTCCTGTTTTTGTAGCACTAGAGAACTAAAACTGTGAGTGTTTCCTGGTTTAATGTCATCGCACAGCTCAGCTGGCTTTGGTCAATAGTGTTCATGCATCAAATCTGTTCTTCAGATGGTCTTTGAATTCAGATGGGGGAGTTCACACCTATCCTATAACCCGATAATTCCACTTTTAGATTTTAACTTAGAAAGATTTGTTCATAAACGTTCATAGTAGCCAAGAACTGGAAACAACTAAAATGTTTTAAACAGGAGAATGACTGAACTAAATGTGGTGTATCCATACAAGAAGATACTAACCAGTAACAGTGACTTAACTGCTGATACATCCCAGGGATTAAGTGTTGGACTACTATTGGTGATTTTAAACCCAGAGAAAAAAGAGGAAGACCCCCAGCGAGATGGATTGGCCAAGTGGCAGCATCCATGGGCTCAAGCGTGGCAACACTTGTGAGATTGGCCCAGGACCGGTGTTTTATTCTGTTGTACCTAGGGTTGCTATGAGTTGGTACTGACTTGATGGTCCCTAACAACAAGTGGCACCTTTGAACACAGGCTTCGCAGTCTGCTTCCGAAAGGACTTGCAAATCTTATGGAACTGTTCTGCACACTGGGGTTCTCCATGAGTCAGACTCGACTCAGCAGCAGCTAACAGCTACAGGGAATCCTACCACTGAGGATGGTTCCAGACATGAAAAAGGGTTTACGTGTGAGCCTGTTTGTGTGAGGTGCATGTTGTTGTTAAGTGCCATTGAGTCAGTTCTGACTCATAGTGACCCTGTAATGGATTTCCAAGGAACTGGTGAGTTTGAACCTCAGACCATTTGGTTCAAACCTACCTTGAGGTCGAATGCTTTATTCCGCAGCACCATACCAGGACTCTGTATAAAGTGCAATAAGTGGTTTGAAACTAAGCTGGTGCAGAAAATCTCTGTTGTTTTTTCCAAGACAGAGGTGGGATTTAATCGGGAATAGTACAAGGCATATATTTTTGGGGTGATGGGAATATTGTATGTCTTGGTAAGCATGTGAGTTACACAATTGTATATAATTGCCAAAATGCACTGAACTGTAAATTATACCCCTTACCCAGTTAAAAAAAAAAAATCAGGCCTCTCCTCAAGTTTTAGTCCCTCCACATTACCAAGCAGAGTCCTAGTGTGGCGTTGTGGGTTAATGCGCCAGAGTGCAAAGTCGCATGATCTGCAAGGTCGGTGATTCAAGCTCACCAGTGGCTCCTTGGAAACCTTACACAGGAACCGATTCGATGGCACTTAAAAACAACACGATGTCCTTCTCCTGAAACTGGTCCCTTCTGATAATATGTCCAGAGTATGAGAGACAAGGTCTGGCCACTTAGCTTATAAGGAGCATTCTGATTGTAGTTCTTCTAATACAGATTTATTTATTCCTTAAGCAGTCCATGATACTTTTAATATTCTTTTCCAAAATCATAACTCAAATGCATCAATTTTTCTATGGTCTTCCATATTCATTGTTCAGCTTTCACATGCATATGAGGCTATTGAAAATACCATGCCTTGAGTCAGGCACACCTTAATTCTCAAGCTGGCATCTTTGCTCTTGAACACTTTGAAGAGGTCTTGTGCAGCAGATTTGCCTAATGCAATACGTCATTTGATTTTTTTTCTTTTGAAGTTTTTATTGTGAGAACATTAGCTTTACATTCATCCTGTCGTATGTCATTTCATTGCCATGATTGCAATCCCCTCCATGCATCATCAACCAACCAAAGTGTATACCCTGCAAGCCTGACCCCAGTCGTCAGCACAGAACCCCTCTCCATCTCTGGGTCTAGAGTCCCCAGCCGCTCCATCTCTCCACGTCATCATCTCTGCCTCCATCTCTGGCGTCACTGTTTCTCTGGGTAGGGTCCCGCTCTCCCTGCTCTTCTCCCTTGATGGTCCCAGGGACCTCTGCTCCTGGACTGCAAAGTCAATCACTCCCCTCCTTTTGCTGTGAAACGTCTGCCTTTACATTTCCAACCCTCACAGTCAATCCTGATAACAGTTATTCACTATTGTATCACAAGAGATCTATCTCCATCTCCTTTCATCAGCCCTGCCCAGACAGATTGGATACCACTCAGTGGAGATTCTACCTTCCTTTGCACCCTCTGGATCTAGGTTACCCCTTGAAAACTTGTAAGCCAGTCACTTCTTGCCTTTTTAGCTCCCTCCCCCTCATTTTGGGTAGCCAATGTCCAAGTTGCTCATCCCTGTCTACTCTGTGTGGAGGGGGTCGGAATGATCCTCGCTGTAAAGCTTTGTTCCCTCTTTTGAACTAGGTCAAGTTCATCAAATTGTATCAGATTACTCTTTGTTTTCCTTTTTCTTTTTCTAGTCGAGTTCTGATTATCCAGCCATTGAAGCCAGGGCAAGTGGGTGTTATCTGCAAGTGTGGGTGTTCTCCTCTGTTGGTTTCTTGATTGCGGCTTCCATGAGTGTTGATGGTTGATCTGAGCAAAGTGGATTCTTTGACAACTTTAATTTTTTCTCCATTTATCACTAGTGGTAAGCATTTTTGTTTTCTTTATATTGAGGTGCAATCCTTACCGAAGGCTGTGGTCTTTGATCTTCATCCGTAAGTATTTTAAGTCTTCTTCACTTTCAGCAAGCAGAGTTGTATCATGTGAATATCACAGGTTTGTTAATAAGTATTCCTCCAGTCCTGAGGTCACTTTTGTCTTCATATAATTCAGCTTCTTGAATTATTTGCTTAGCATACAGATTGAATCATTATGCTGAAAGAATACAACTCTAGTGCAGGCCTTTCCAGATTTTAAACCATTTAGGGTCCCCTTGTTCCGTTTGAACGACTGCCTTTTGGTCGGTGTACAGATTTCTCATGAGCACAATTAAATTTGAGTAGCAGAGACTTAGGTCAGGATGACTGTGAGTTTATGTCTGAATGGAAGACAGTGGAGTGAGCGCCGTCAGCAACACTGCTGTCACTATAGAAGCCACACTGGGGCTGCTGTGGGTACAGTCCAAACGGCTCTCTGCTTCTTAGCAATTTGGGTTTCTAAAAGGGACTCACATGGTACTTTTGTCATTTAATGTTCTAAGATTCACCTGTGTTGTGCGTGTAACTGGGTTCATTCATCTCACTGTATAGGAGGCTCTGCTATGTGGATTGTGGTGGTTTTCATATATTGCTTCTGTCTTCATGGGGAAAAGTCAGTGAGACCATCCTTGCGCTGTGTTGGAGTGGGGCCTAGGTGTGCCCTCTCCCAGGTTCTGGTCCTTTCTGCTCCCTCTGGTAAACAGCAGCTTGAGTGGGCATGGGGAGGAAGAGCATGCAGTAACGCATTGACTGAACATTTGTGTCTAAGTTCTTAACTTTGGAAGGGGGTAAATGATGCTTGGGGACATAGAGAGCCCAGGAGGCCTTCAGATGCTGCTGTGCTTTAGGCTGAGGTGCAGAAGTAGCCTTGTGTCAGCACGCGTTCAGAAAGCCCATGGACAGAGCTGTGGTGTGGAGCCCAGTCTTGCCTGGCATCAGTGGCGCTCACTGGAGGCAGATACCACTCAGTACCTCAGACTAGATTGAAGTGTGACCAACTGTCCTCTCGCCTTCACGCCTCTCAGCCCCACCCTCTAAGTCTGAACGTGGTGAGCAGACAGTGGTCTCCCTCACAGATCAACACTGAGGAACTGGAGGAGGAGCCTGTGGTGAATGGGGACAAGTTGGACTGCGTGCCCACAGACAGAGGGAGAGCCAGTCATGGGAGAACAGAGACCAAGACGGATGGAGATGGGGCTGGCAAGTCAGCAGCCTCTGAGCAGGTATGGGGGCTGTGGAGTTGACTTGGGGGGGCCCCGGTGCACCTAAACACCCGCTGTGTCCCTGTGCTTGTTGTCCTGAAGGGATGAGTTCCTAGTTTGAGTGTGTCATTGCCCAGTTACCCAAAACTGGTTTATAACCTAGATGGGTGGGTGCTATGTGTAGGGCTGCCAGACACGTGTCCCAGGCACTGCTCCTGGCTCCCCATCTGAGAGCCTGCCTGCATCATTGCATACCTGTGAGCAGCTGTGTGCCGTTGCGGTTCGCTGGTATGAGGGAAAAAGGGCTGAGGAGTGTTGCTCAGCTTAATGCTCGAATCTGTCTGCTGCAGAAATAAGATACTCGTGAAACTTATGTGTCCTGTCCAGGGGGTTGGGGTGAGTGACCAGGAACAAGGGGTCTTCTACGAGGCCTACCACAGTCCCCGCAGCGGAGCCCCCTATACCGGGTGTGCCTACTGGGAATGTGTTGGTGCTGAGCCAGGCTCTGCCCTCTGGCCCGGTGGGCCTGGTGAACATGGAGCCACAGTTCTGAGCACTGTACTGTCAGCCCATCATGGGGTGTGCAGAGGGGTACCTGACTGAGGTTTCCAGGGGGGTCTGGCAGTGCCTGGTAGGGTGAGGGGCCCACCAGGCCCAATACCCAAGGGTAGCAGAGCACAGGGGAGGGGAGATGGCAGATGGCTCAGGACCCCATGCATGTATGCAGAGGTCTGGGCACATTGAGAAGGGGCGGAGCAGGAAGTTGGGGGCCGGCTGTTGTAAGGTACATATTGTTAGCCAAGTACTCTGGTGGCGGTGGATGGGGTGACAGGCCTCCTCGCTCTCTGACTGCTGCTCTGAGGCCAGCAATGGTTCTCTCCTTGTCCTTTAGTCAAATTCAAGCTGCAAACTCCGCAAGAAGAGAAAGCAGCAGAAGAGTAGGAAGAAGGTGACAGGAGAGGCTCCGGTGCGTTGGTCAGCCTGGCTGGTGTGTCTGCAGTCTCTCTGTCTGTCTGACTCTGATTTGCATTCCTTTCCATTGGGAGTGTAGGGGAAGGAGAAGCGAGCCCCTCCCAAGTTTTGCCTGTTATATTCATTTAGTTCCTTAGAGGATTAGAACTCGCTCTGCCGTGTTTCATTTCCCCAGCTCTCACAGAGCTCTTAGTTGTGCATCTCCTGGCGCTAGTTCTGGACCGGGGTGGGGGGTGGGGGAGCTGAGCACTGCCACCACTCTGCGCTCTCAGCTCTGCCAGGCTTGCCCACCTGTTTGCCTGGAAAATAGGATTCAGCTCTCAGGTCCTCTGGTTCTGTGATTTTGTCTAATCTGAGCTTCTCCTTCTTAACTACTTCTTTTTTGTTTTAAATGTGTGTGTGGTCCACAGTTTATGAATTATTTTGTCTTTTAAACAAGAAATGAAATGTTTCAGTTGCTCTTTTTAAAGATAATTGTTTTGTCCTCAGTTGTTATAGCAATCTAAATGAAGTGATTCATGAGTTATTTTCTCGACTTTTAGGAAAATGGGCAGGAAGATATTGACCACATCTTAGAGCGAATTGAGGACAACTGTGGGGTTGCTCGGCCAGGCCCACCGCCCCTGGGCTCCCGCAAGCATGTGCTGCATGTGGAACACAGGTAAGATGGACACCTTCCCCTTAGAGCCTCCCCACAGCCAAGCCCCTCCTTTGCAGCCTCCCGGGGCTCAGTCGCTTCTCTGAGGCCTCCCTGCAGTTTCAGTTTGGCCAGGAAAATGTTACTTATTTTAAAAACTGGGGGAAATTTAGTATATTTAAAAGTAATTCTGAACATGCCATTAAAATATTGTTATTTAGGAAATGGGAATAAGGAGGCGGAAAATCCCCCATGATTCAAGGAGCTTTAGCTTTACTTTATGTCTTAAAAGTCCTCTTTTTAACTCTGATAAAATACAATGTCATCCTTGGATAAACTGTTGCCTCGTGGTCTTGTTAGAAGCTTAATGAAACCTGGTCCCTCAAACGGAGTCTCTGATTGTAGTGTTAGGGGTCATAGGGTCAGCTCTTCCTCATAGCGACCTGACACACAGCAGAATGACTCACTGCTTGGCTCAGTGCCTTTCTCACACAGTCGTCGTTCAACTTGAGCCCGGTGTGCCAATCATCTTGCTGTTGGGCTCCCTTTATTTACCTTGTTGTTCTTTTCCAGGGGCTGGTCCCTCCTGACAATATGTTTGAGGTATCAGAGACAAAGTCTGGCCATGCTGGCTTCCAAGGAACATGCTAGTTGATTTTTTTCAAACACAGACTTGTTTGTTCTTCTAGCAGTCCATGGTACTTTCAATATTCTCCTCCAACCCCTTAACTCCCATGTATCAGTTTCTCTACAGTCTTCCTTATTCACTGTCCAACTTTCACATGCCACGAGGCTGTTGAAGGTACCATGGCTTGAATCAGGTGTACTTCAGTCCTCAAACTGGCATCTTTGCTCTTGAACACTTTATAGAGGTCTCATGTAGCAGATTTGCCTAATGCCATACGTCGTTTCATTTCTTGATTGCTGCTCCCCTGAGTGCTGATTGTGGATCTAAGCAAAATGAAGTCTTTTCTCCATTTGTCATGATGTGATTTATTGTACGAGTGGTGAGAATTTTTGTTTTCTTTACATCGAGGTGCATGCCATACCAAAGGCTGTGGTCTTTGATCTTCATCACTAAATACTTTAAATCCTTTTTGTTTTCAGCAAGAGAGGCTGTGTTGTTGTTGTTAAGTACTGTGGAGTCAATTCCGACTCATAGCGACCCTGCACAGGGTTTTTTTGAGGCTGTAAATCTTTACGGGAGCAGAAAGCCTCATCTTTCTCCTGAGGAACATACTGCAGGTTGTTAATGATTCTTCCTCCAATTCTGATGCCACTTTCTTCTTCATATAATCCACAGTTTCTCGAGTTACTTGTTCAGCATACAAACCGAGTACATATGGTGAAAGAATCCAACCCTGGCTCACACCTTTCCTGACTTTAAACCATTCAGTGTTCCCTTGTTCTGGTTGAACAGCTGCCTCTTGGTCAGTGTACAGGTTCCTCATGAGCACAATTAAGTGTTCCAGAATACTCATACTCTGCAATGTGGTCCGTAGCTTGTCATGACCCACACAATCAAAAGCCTTTGCATAGTCAATAAAGCACAGGGTAACGTCTTTCTGGTATTCTCTGCTCGCGGCCAAGATCCATCTCTCACCAACAGTGGTGTCCCTTTTTCCACATCGACATCTGAAACTGGCTTGAACCTGTGGCATTTCCCTGTCAGTGTACTGTTGTGTCTGCTTTTTTTAATTACCTGTAGCAGGATTTTACTTGCATGTGATAATAATGACACTGCCCATTGGTTTCCACATTCTCTTGGGTCACTTCTCTTTAGAATGGGCACAAATACAGATCTCTTCCAATCGGTTTGCCAGGTAAGCTATCTTCCAAATTTCTTGGCATAGATGAGTGATCACCTCCTGTGATGTATCAGTTAGTTTAAAGATTTCAATTTGTATTCCATTAATTTCCGAAGCCTTGTTTTTTTTTTTCAATTGCCTTCATTGCAGTGCAGACTTTTTCCTTCAATACCATTGGCTCTTGATCATACGCTTCCTCTTGAAATAGTTGAACATCATCCATTTCTTTTTGGTACAGAAACTCTGCGTATTCCTTCCATCTTCTTTTTTTTTTTAATGTTTTATTGTGAATTATGTGATAGTTTACATGGGAGAACATCAGTCTTACATTCATTCTATCATATATCGTCTCATTGCCATGGTTACAATCCCCTCCATGCAATCCTTCCCCCATACCCCCCAGGTCTTCAGCACACAGTCACTCTCCCTCTCTGGATCTAAAGTCTCCAGCTGCTCCATCGCTCCATGTCATCATCTCTGGCTCCATTTCAGGCATCACTGCTTCTCTGGGTAGGGTCCCGCTCTCTACTCTTCTCCCTTGATGGTCCTAGGTCCTTCCATCTTCTTTTGATGCTTTCTGCATCCTTCATTATTTTGTCCAAAGAATCCTTCAGTATTACAAGTCAAGGCTTGAATTTATCCTCAGTTCTTGCAGTGTGAGAAATGCTGAGCATGTTCTAACCTTTTGGTGTTCTAACTTCAGATCTTTGCACATTTCATTATAATAGGTAACTTTGGCTGTCCATTGACATTTTCTGTTCAGCTGTTTTAACACCTCATTTCTTCATTTTGTTTTTTTAGCATCTCTGCACAGAACCAACTCGACTGCACTTAATAACAGCAGCGATGCTGGAGAACAAATTTCAGAGGTGTTTTTGGCATCCATTTTGGTCTTCGCTTTCTTTCTTACTTCTTAATGACCTTTCTTGATGTCATCCCACAACTCTTCAGGTATTTGATCATTAGTGTCCAGTGTATCAAATCTGTTCTTGAGATACTCTCTGAATTCAGGTGGAATATGTTCTAGGCCATATTTTGGCTCTCTTGGACTTGTTCTAATATTCTTCAGCCTGTATTTGCTTATGAACATTTGATGGTCTGTTCCAGTCTGTCCCTGGCCTTGAATTTGGCTGATGATATGGAGCTTTTCCACTGTCTCTTTCCACAGATGTAGTCAATTTGATATCTCTGTATTCCATCTGGTGAAGTCCATGTATTTAATCATCTTTTATGTTGTTTACAAAACCCTATCATGCCATCTCCAGCATCATTTCTGTCACCAAGGTCTTAGTTTCTAACTAACTACTCATCCTTCTTCTTTGCTTCCAGCCTTTGCATTCCAATCACCCATAATGATCAATACGTCTTCACTGAATGTTTGATAACGTTCAGATTTAAGACGTTGGTAGTATTCTTCAGCGTCATCATCACAGGTTTTAGTGGTTGGTGCATACATTTGAATAATAGTTGTATGAACTGGTTTTCCTTGTAGATGTATGGATACGATCCTATCACAGACAGCATTGTGCTTCATGATAGTTCTTGATACGTTCTTTCTGATGATGAGTGCGACACTGTTTCTCTTTAATTTGTCATTTCTGGCTTCGTCAACCATGTAATTATTAGATTCAAAATGGTCAATACCAGTCCATTTCAACTCACTAATGCCTAGGATATCGATGTTTATGTGTGCATTTCATTTTTGACAACTTCCAGTTTTCCTAGATTTATACTTCATACATTCCATGTTCCAATTATTAAAGGATAGATGCAGCTGTTTGTCCTCATTTAGAGTTGTGTCCCTTCAGCAGATGAAGGGTCCTTTGAGGAGGCAGCTCTTCCCCAGTTGTATTTTGAGTATCGTCAAACTTGAGGGACTCAACTTCTGGCTCTGTATCTGACAGTATTCTGGTGCTGACAGTGGTTCACTGCTGTTCATAAGGTTTTCAGTAGTTAAATGTACAGAAGTAATCCGCCTCTCCTTCCGAATCCGAATCTGTCTTAGTCGGGGAGCCCAGCTGAAACCCGTCTGCTATGGGTGACCCTCCTGGCATTCAGAATACTGGTGGTAGAGCTTTCAGCATCACGGTAACACTCAAGCCACTGGGATACAATACATTACTCTGAAAGATTAGAGGTTCAAGTCCTCAGAATGAAGTCCTGCAGTGTTCTTCCAAACAACAGCCATTGAAAACCCTGTGGGGACAGTTGGACTCTGGCACTTGGGGTTGCCCAGAGTCGGAGCTGACTCCACGACACTGGCGCACTAGTGTTCCCACCACCGAAGTTTGCTCACAGAGAGTTTTCTTTGTATGTAGTGGCATTTGTGCTATCTGACACACAATGTCTGTTCCACATCCCCTTGTGGTACAGACAAGCAGCAGGGCACTGAGTGGACACTCCCACTGTGATGATGGTGGGGTGGGGAGGTGCCTTTTGTGTCCTGGAGGCAACTTAGGGTTGCTGACATGGGGGCTAAGCAATGAGCTTGGGTTTTTTTTCCCTGCTGGATTTTATGTAACTTTCTAAAATTCCCAGAATCAATGTACAAGAACTTGATGACATCTTTCTTTCTCAAACATCTGTTCCTCTAGACACTTGAATCCAGACACAGAATTGAAGAGGTACTTTGGTGCTCGGGCCATCCTGGGAGAACAGAGGTAAGCTCTGTGCTGAGCTGAGTTTCCAGATGGTCTCAACTTGTTTGTGATTAAAGATAAGGAAGGTCCAGGAATAGCTCTGTTCTTTGCCAGCAGACCAGAAGAACTGGATGGTGCGCACTTATCAGTTTGATCAAAGATTTCATAGGAGAATGCTTATCAGAAGAGGGGAGACCAGAACAGAATTTCAAGTTCTCATGGACTCTAAACTTTAAACCAGAAACATCCCCTGAAGTCATCTCCAAACCGAACAGATAGTTTAAGTAGATAGTGAAAACAAGTCTGTCTTGAGCATTATGCTCTTGTCAGATTACTGTGGCATCAAATTGACAAAGGAACTCCTGAGATTTCAAAGGACAGTGAGCTGGGGACAGTGAGTTCATGTTAGTGTGGGAGGAAGGACTCAGGAAAAGGGGCTGAGAGTGTAGAGCCTGTGTGTATGTTCTCAACAACAACAAAATAGAATTTAGGGGGAAAAAGACGAGGGAGGGAGCATCCTGGAGCCAGCTGGTGCTGTATGTCAGCATCTGCTTGTGGAGGTACCCGGAGCTACTTTGGGGACAGCATGTGAAGTCATGTTGAGAAGGCAGAGCCCTGACTATGGAAGTCAGATGAGGAAGTGCTTGGGTGTGGCCTTCTCTCGGCATGTTTCTAGAAAGATTTTTAAAAAGCCTTCAACTTTGATTTGAGCCAGGTTCGTTTTTACTCTCAAATAACAGCAGAGCTAATGTGAAGTTTGGGTTCTGAGATGTCTGCCCTATGTTAGTAGTGCCCTAGTGCCCATCTGTGATGATGAAAGGTGGACGCTGAGGACCCCTTTCCTAGGCTTGCTGTTGGGGATGGGTCCCAACTCTGACTTGGGGAGCTTTGACTTTTTAAGGTCTCCTTATAACAAAATAAGGCAATTCAGATATGCCTCCTTCACTTGGTTCTCCTTCCAAGAGAAGCCCGGGAAGGCTGTGCTTGTCCCGGGAGCAGTGTGTGCGCACTGCATGGCTGTCTGATGTGACCGGAAGCAGTCCTGAGGGCCTGTAACCCTGGCTGCACATGGGTAATTGAAACTCCCATGCCCAGGGGTCCGTGTGAGGTGGTTTCCAGGGTTCTCCACTGTCTCACACAGTGCCCTAAAATCCTGCATGTGTGTAGCCCCTGCTGGTGAAATCTCTGCACTGCCCTCCAAACCCGAGCCCACGCCTCATGTGACAGGTGACGCAGTAGTTCTGAACTTGGTCCTAAAAATTGTTGCTGTGACGGTGTCATCTGTAGATGGACAATGTCTTCTCGTTGTGACTGTTGGTTCTTTGATTACTGGCAAAGTCGATAATTTTTCATGTTATTCGTTCATACTTTCTAATAATTTTTGTTTTTCATTCTGAGTACTAAATCATCACGCAAGGATTTCTAACTTGTGTGTCTTCTCTTTGGAATTTGGATGAGAAGCATTTTTAAGTTAGCGTATTCTTCTCTGCCTCCTGTCGCTGTGGCTTGTTCATCCAGGTGTCTCTGTATCACACTGGCTGAGTCTCTCTCTGCCCATCCCGCTACAGTTTTGCCTGGTCTTAATTTTGTTCAAATTGTAGTTACTGGTTAATTAATTGTGTTGTTTTGACGTTATGGTTGTACTTATTGTATTTGTGTCTTTAAAGATTCAACTGAAAAGCCACCCTGCCGTCGTGCTTCTCTGTTTTTAGGTCCTGAGACCGTGGCTGGTGAGGTTTCCGTGTTGTGTCTTTTAGTGGTTTTCTGAAATGCTCAAAGGAAGTGTGCACTGCTCTGTCCTGTGGACTCGTGTTTGAGATTTAACTCACATCAGGGGCTTTGGTCCTTGTCCACTGCTGCGCCTGATTCTGAGATGAAATGGTCGCCCCTGTGTCCCCCACCCCATCCCTGCTGCATCTTTGGGAACACGTTGGGGCTGTGGCCACATGCCCTGTGTTCCTTACATGCTGTCCAGTGTGGCTCTAAGCTTCTGCCCCTTCTTCTCCCAACAGTTTCCCAGAATTGTTCCTTCTGCCATACCCTGTGGGTTCTGGCCAGGCTGTCCCCACAGCCCTGCCCAGTGGCCGGAAACGTGCCTGTGGCCTGGTGTACTTTGTCTCTTCCTTGTCCTGTCCTTTATGGGAGGGGAGACCTGCCTACAAGCTACCTCCCACCCTGGCCGCAGTTTCATGGGCATGTGGTGGGCTTGGCTTACGATGGTCATCTTTGTAGCTCTAAATTTTCTCTCCTTCCTGCTTGTCTTTTCTGCTCTCTCTGGTGACTTAGCTCTTTAGAACTTTCTTACAGCTCCGCCACAGTGGCATCCTCTTTCTTCAGGGCTGTCCTTGCACTCCAGGTTGCCTTGCTGTGGGCCAGTCCAGGGCCTTCTGCTGTCCCTGTTCTTCTGTCCGGCTTTTCCCGCTACTGCAGGCACCTTGGAAGGTGACGTCGGCACATGTCTCCCCCAGGCCTCGCCAAAGACAGCGCATGTATCCCAAGTCCATGTGGCTGACGAACCCCAAGAGCACCTGGCCTCGGTACTCCAAACCAGGTGAGGGCTGCGGGCCCAGGTTGTGCAACATCCGTGCTAACTGGGATTCTTACTGTTTTGAGGCAGGAGTCCCTGATGTCCTGGGGACAGAGGTCCTTCAAACGTGGTCCTTGTCTTCTTGTTATACATGCAGTCCCCGAGTTATGAACAGTCTGTTCCTAAGTCTGTCTAGTCAGTCGTGTATGTAAGTCGGAAATTCGTAACCTGGGTACTTCTGGTTTAGAGAGTCTGTTCTGTAGGGAGCAGTCAGGAGAAGTTTTAAAGCACCGTGCTTTGTATTTAACACAGTAAGAGACAGCAGAGGTGTGGGCAGGTGGAAAGCCCAGTCCATTGGATGCTGGTGTGTGTGGCCTAAAAAACCTTCTGGAATACTGGCCTCCACATTTAGTTCCCTGGTGGCCTTGGGGAAGGGGTGTACATAGGCTGAGGGGTGGCAGGAAGACAGGGCAGTGATGCCATGTGGGAAGGAGCAGGCAGGCTATCGAGAGAGGATATTGTTGGTGTTCCCACACCCTGTCCATGTTCATGATTGGGAAGGTGCCACCCAACCTCATCATCAGGAATGCCCAATTTGTCCTTCCAGATGACCCCTCCTGAGCGCCCCTAAGACTGGAGGGGCTGGGACATTTAAAAGACACTGGACCCCAGCCCCCAAGTGGGTGGTGAGGAGATAGCTCCAGTCTAGTGTGGACTGGGCCCCCTCCCCTCCAGTACCCTAAGTTGGCCAGGCCCTTCAGGCAGACTGGTTCCTGGGGCATGCACGGCCAGCAATGCTCGGAGCCGGCATTACAGGAGCAGACAGGTGTGCTGGCCATGTCCTGAGGGAGGTTTGTTCCCACTCACCGGACCCTGCGCTCCCCCCAGGACTTTCGATGCGGCTGCTGGAGACGAAGAAAGGAGGCTCCACGTTTGCTTTTGAGCACAGCGAGGAGTATCAGCAGGTGCAGCACAGGTTCCTGATGGCTGTGGAGTCGATGGAGCCCAACAACATCGTGGTACGTTGCTCGCCCAGCCAGGCCCAGCCACTGTGTATGTAGGGAGACCCACTTCACTCTGTATAACGAACCTTTGCTGTCGTAGGCCTGCCTACAGCGTACATTGAGCCCTCAGCCCACGTCCTCTCCTTGAGGACCTCTGGGACGGTGGCCATGCCTTATGTTACAGACCGGGTGGGAAACTGCCATTTCAGATCCTCCCCTTTGAGGTGCAAGACGGGCTACAATAGTACTAGGCTTTCCGTTTAGGGGCCTGGGAATACTGAAATCTGAATTCCCGTGTGAACCAAGTTGGTATTGGTAGCCAGCGTGTTGCACCCTGTTTTGCTGCCTCCCTGGGCATCGCACCCTGGGGCCTCTTCGCCAGCTCCCTCCTTCCCGGCAGGTCCTGCTCCAGACGACTCCCTACCACGTCGACTCACTCCTGCAGCTCAGCGATGCCTGTCGGCTTCAAGAGGACCAGGAGATGGCCCGAGACCTTATAGGTGAATGTGCCCAGGGCTGGACTGTCGTGGCTGGCAGGAGCTGAGGACCTACAATGATGTGGGGGGATACAGAAGGGTCAGCCAGCTCCACTGAGCTGTGATGATTGACGTGTCACCGCCATCAAATCCCACTCCACTAGCAGACATGCCTGCGTCCAGCACATAGCACTGCGGCATAGTAACAGCCAAGGACCTGGCAGTGTGTCGAAGCTGACCTCACAGCACCTGACGACAGATGGCTAACCCTAATGTGTATCTGGCTTCCCTCATGGAGTATACTGTGCCCAAGGCTCATCCATGTTGTAGCATCACTGTGGCTGACCCTCATATGGGTGGACACTGGGTTCTGACAGTGCAGGAGGGGTGAGCACGTGTGTGCACATCTACGGTCGTATGTCATTACTTTGGGTGAAGCCACACTTCACATACCTGTCGACATACATGTAGACAGACTGCGCCGAGACAGGGTGCCCTTTGAGGGTGGTGGCGTGGACACTGTGGTGAGCCTGATCTCTGTCCACAGAGAGGGCACTGTACAGCATGGAGTATGCCTTCCACCCCCTCTTCAGCCTCACCAGCGGGACCTGCCGGCTGGATTACCGCAGACCTGAGAACAGGTGAGTGGGTGCCCCAAGAATCACATCATTCCCCCAGTCATACGGCAGAGGGAGCTATTCAGCAAGCGTGCTCTGGCAGGAGAGCGAGTGGGGGGACGAGGGCCCTTGGGTTGGCCTAGAATTGTAGTTAGGTGCCATTCAGTTAGTTCTGACTCAGTGACCCTGTAGAGGTTTCTGAGCAGTGGCTGATGAGTTTGAACCTCCAGCTTTGTGGTTCAAACTGACCGTTTGGTCCAGTGCTTACCCTAAAGCGCCACTCCAGGACTCCAACCTAGAATTAAGTGTGTTGTATTTGGAGGGAGGCTTAACAAACCGAATCCTGTGATGCAGGTACCACCTGTAATGGGGGGAGGAACGTGTGGGAGGGAGTCAGTATCAGGTCTGCATTTCTGAGATCACTCAGGATAGACAAACCCTACCAAGTCCTGGCCCTCATGTCCATTCATAGCTGCCCACTGCCCACACTCTGTTGTCTCTCATGTTGTGGGTTCTAGTCTCTGTCACAGGCTGAACCCAGTCCTTGTTTATCTTCTGTGCTTGCACAGTCCCCCACTAAACACCTCACCCCCACTCTACCCCGTGGCATCCAGCACCATGTGTTGTATTTTCACTTTCTCTGCTGGATTCATAGTTGAGGACGTTATTCAATGTCCATGTTAGCATGTCCTGGCATTAAAGGGACCGTGAACTATGTCCCAGGATGTTGGAGTCACAGACTTGTGATCAGCTGTACGACTGACAGCTCAGGGTAGGTCGGAGCCATAGTCATAGTACGCGCTTCGCACTCTCCCCATAAATGATACGTAACAGTGGTGTTCAGGACGGAGAGAACACATCTCCATAAACAGCCATGGACTCTCCCTCCCGCCAACACACACAAGTACCACGCGCCAGCCCACAGGACTGCAGAGTAGGGGCCATGATGACATTGGCATTGTCTTGGGTCTAGGAGCTTCTACCTGGCGCTGTACAAGCAGATGACCTTCCTGGAAAAGAGAGGCTGCCCACGCACAGCCTTGGAGTACTGCAAGCTCATCCTGAGGTGAGTGCCCACCCCGTGCACGCCCCCTTCCACCCTGCAACAGCGCCATGACACCTTCCTCTGCCCCAAAGCCTGGAGCCGGACGAAGACCCCCTGTGCATGCTGCTGATGGTGGATCACCTGGCTCTGCGGGCCCGCAACTACGAGTATCTGATCTGCCTCTTCCAGGAATGGGAGGTAGGTGTGCCTGCCTTGCTCTCTCTTGGCTTGGTGCCCTGCGCACATGCAGGGACTCTGAAAGGGGGCAAGGCTGACCCCAGGGCTCTGAATGGTCAGTTATCCATATTGTGGCCTGTGTGCAGGGATCCACCCTGAAAGCCCCCACACATCGAGATAGGTGTGCAGAGACCACCATAGCAGGAATCTAACCCCTGAGTGTGGTGACTGCTGTGTCTGCCACACTGTGGGTCAGGGATTGGTGACCCAAGCACAGTACTGTGCACTCGCAGCCCTGTTTGCATGCTTATGTGCCAGCGTGGCCCGAGTTTTCTGGACCACACTCTGCAGACTGGACATCAGACTGCAGACTGAGCATGGACTAGCGCAGTAACCTGATACTGATGGCACGTTGAGTGAAATGTGGAGGCATTAGCCTTACTCTCTAACATGGCCGGGTGGTGTCTCTGTGTGGTAGTGCTTACCTGGAAGGACAGCAGACCCTCCAGCTTCAGGGGGGCTAGAGAGGTGACCCTTCTGTACTCTTTGTGCATGAATGTCCAAGCTTGCGTCCTCGCTGGGTAACTGAGATGTAAACACATGGAGCGGCTTGAGTTCTGTAACGGCTGGTCTGAATGTTACGGGCTGCATTCATGACAGTTCCTGGGCGTACAGAACCCCACTCCGAGAAGTCTCATTGAAGGAGGAAATGCCATCAGTGATGTGTGATGAGAACATGGGTGTGGAGGCTCTTGGGAACATGAAGGCACACCTGAGTCCCGTGTGTCTGCTTTTTACCCAAACCTCCTTTCTCCTCTCATAGGCGCATCGTAATCTGTCCCAGCTCCCAAATTTTGCCTTCTCCGTGCCATTGGCATACTTCCTATTGAGTCAGCAAATCAACCGCCCGCAGCATGAGCTCAGCTCTGCCAGGGAGAAGGCCTCCTTCCTGATCCGGCAGGCGCTCACCATGTTCCCTGGAGGTGGGTGCTGAGCTCCCTAGGCAGGGGTGTGTGTACACAGAGATGCTTGCACCCTACTTCCCTATTGTGGACAGATGACTGGCCCCTCGAAGGTGGGAGATATGAGCCAGCACTAACTTTACCTGAGTTGCTTTAGGAACTTAGGATACATTTTTGGTGAAAATAACTTATTGGAAAACGTGTCTCATCTGAATAGGAAGATAGGAATGACTTAGCAGTACAGCAGGTGGGGAGCAGTGTGCACCCTTGTCCTCACAGGCCAGGCGTTCCACTGGAATCCAAGTGCTTGGGACAGGATTGTTTCGCTGGGACCTCACAGATGAGCAGCATGTGTTGGCCATCTCTGGGGGTCATTGGTCTGGGTTGACCTTGAGCAACATTTTAGTTACTTCCTGAGGGGCTTGTGGTCTGAGCAAGGTAAGAACCATTGTGTTGGGAGAGATCACCACTCTCCTACCAGGACAGCAAGTGTGGTCAGCCCTGACCCACCCACCCTGTGTGCACAGATCGTGGCTCAGAGAATGCACGTGCGTGGGAGTTGAAGGCCATTGTGTCAAGAGGACAGTACCCCCGGGGTGTGCATTCGTCAGCTGCGTGGCACAACTGCCTGTGGCTGACACACGTGGGTCTCAGCTCCCTGAAGTTAGAGTGGCCAGAGATGTGTCCAGCGTTTCTGGGAAGTCTTGTGGCGACCCAGCTGCCGGGAAGCCACAGCTACTGGGTGGACGGCTCTGCTCTGGAAGGTCCATCCTCACCTTCCTGGCACATTCCTGGGGTGTAGAACCCAGGAGTCCCTATTACAGGTTAAGAAATGGGAAGCAGATGGCAAGGCAGGAGCCTTTTAGGACCTGGTGTGAGGAAACCCCTGCCTCACCTCACACCATGTGGGAGGCGGGGTCGGTCAGAAATGAGACCTCAGGGTCCATCCAGGTACCCCCCAGTTCACCAGAATCCCCCCTTGATGAAACCTCCTAAGCTGCTTCCTGTCTGCCTGGGGGTCAAGGTCGCTGGAGCGTCCCTTCACTTGTGGGTGTGGTTACAGTGCGCCTCTCTGCTTCCTCCACAGTCCTCATGCCCCTGCTGGAGTATTGCAGCGTGCGACCCGACTCCACCATCGCCAGCCACCACTTCTTCGGACCCAATGCCCAGATCAGGTAGAGGACAGACCTGGGTGTGCATCCTGTCCCCGTTTTGGGGGACTCTTACTCTTGGGCTGTCTTGATAGATCAGGACTCGTCTGGAAGGGGGGGCCCTGCCTCATGACACACTATTGGGGTGCCTGGTCCACCTAGCGCTCCCTGGGGATGGCCACCCCAGAGGTTGAAGGTCGTGATCTTATGAGAAGCTGACAAGGGATTTGGAGTCACGTGACCTGTGGGACTCGCAGCACTATGGTGTCCTACCTCCCAGGTCTGCCTCTACTAGAGAGAGTCTTCAGGCAGGCCAGACTTGGCGGGTACTCCCCGTCTGGGTAGGGACCTGGCACCTTGGCGTACTCAGAGTCACGCATTTCTATATGGTCACAATGTTTTTTTTAAACACCTCATAAAAAATAAATGTACTTGAAAGGAAATGACAACATTCCTTTTTCCTCCTGCCTGGTAATCAGGAAGAAAGCCCTTTATGATAAAAGAAATGCAGAAAGGTGCCATTTATTCCTGAAACATTTTTCATACTTAATTGTATCACGTACTAATGAAATCCAAAGGAGTGGTCTGTGGACACGCCTCGGCTCCCACCCAGATGGCAGGTGCACGCCCCCCCACGTTGTCTCCGCTCACTGCCCAGCTTGTAGCCACACAGCTGCCCCCACCGACCTTGGCGCCCCCCTCACCCCACCACACCCAGCTCCCTGTTAGCCCTGCTTTCCCATCACTCCTGCTCCCCATGACACTCTGCCTGGCTCGCAGTAGCCAGCCGGGCATCACCAGTAACCTTCATCTGGTTGTGTGTCGTCTCCTGTGGAGCGGGGTTGCTCCAGGGGTGGGGTTTGGGCTAGACACCAGGGCTGGTGGGCACTGGGGTAAGGAAGCTGACCACGGCCTGCTAGCTCACAGAGCTTCTCTCCGTAGTCAGTCGCCTGCCCTGAGCCAGCTGGTGAGCCTGTACCTCGGAAGGTCGCACTTCCTGTGGAAAGAAGCTGCCATCATGGGCTGGCTGGAGGAGAATGTCCGTGAAGTGGTGCGGGCCGTGGACTCCGGGGACCCAGCCGTGGGAGCCTGCGAAAGCCGGTTGGTGCAGACGGCTGGGCAGGAGGTGGGAATACTGGGACCTGAGGAGACAAGAACACTGGGGGCCCTGCAAGGATGCCCCAGTCATATCGGGTTATGTGTGCACCCCATCGATCGGTGATGTCTCGGGGACATTTGGCTTATGTGTGCACTCCATTGATCGTGATGTCTCGGGGACATTTGGGTTCTTGGCCAACAGAGATGTCTATGAGGGTTCAGGACCTCGCCACCTGTACCAGGCTTGAAGTGGTGGGAAGGAAGGGGTCTAGGTGTCACTGTACGGTGTTGATGATGAGTCTGGTTTAGGAGCATCTGGAAGCTTCTTTGCAGGACTGAGCAGCTGCCATTGTGGTGGTCCCCTGCTCTTCCCTGCCTCCTTCATCAGCGGGGGCCTAGACCAAAGTCTCACACGGAGCTGGCACTGCCAAGCGGGCAGGGAGCCAGTTCTCAAAGTCACAAGTCACAAAACTAGGATTTTCCCCATCTCCCCTGCCGCCTCAAGCTGTGGGGGGTGCTTCTCGGTCCCCTTGGCTTCCACTTTCTTTGCTGATGCCTTGTTCTTCTTGGCTGTAGGCGGAGGGTACTCTACCAGCGTGCACCCAGGAACATCCACCGCCACGTGGTCCTCTCTGAAGTCAAGGAGGCCATTGCCACCCTGCCACCGGTAAGGCAGGATAGAAGATGGACTTGGTGTGAGCCAGTCACACCATGTTATGTCCTCCCAGCCCCAGGATGCTGCGTCACTGGCTGCTGCAGGATGCCAGGGTTAGATGCTGGGGTCCTGCAGGGGTCCTCATTCTCTTAGGCTGAGTGCCAGCCTGGACTCCCAGGAATCCCTGGGTCCCTTCACCCCAGACTGTGCTACCTGGTCACATGACAGCAGGGCACAGCCTTCCCTGCAGCTCGGGGCTTTCCTGCTTGTACTTGCACCACGCATACTGTGACGACACAAATTGCTGTCATTTGAAAATAAGAGAGAACTTTGGGGTAAGTTAGGAGAGGTGGAGGAGTAGCAGTTCCATCAGGGACTCCTGAGGTATTGTTAGACACAAAGCAGCACTGCTGACCTCCCGTGAGACAGGTTCAGACCCAGGAAGGAGAGCTACAGGTTCCTTATTCCAAAGGACTAAGGCCTGCAGTCAAGTGGGTGGGCCAGCCTGGGAAGGTCCCTACCACCTGGGGCACCAGTCCTGACCCACCACCTGCATATCAGAGCATGTTATCAGGGACGCTCTGATGATGCAGTGCTTAAGCACTCAGCTGCTAACCAAGAGGTCAAGGTCGGCAGTTTGAATCCTCTAGCTACTCCAATGGAGAAAGATGTAGCAGTCTGCTCCCCTCAAAATGACAGCCTCAGAAACCCTATGGGGCACTTCTACTCTGTCTGTAGGGTTGCTGTGAGGCCAGATAGGCTCATTGGGATTAGGCTGGGGGTTTGTTGTTGTTTTTGGCCTTTTTCTTTTGAGTCTGGTAGAGTGTGGTATCTGCGTCAAAGATGAGCCGGCCCCCACCCAGAGTTCCACGTACTTGGAGCCATTTCTGAAAGATTTCTGCCGTCATCTCCCAACCAAGCTGCCGCCTGGGGGAAAGCCTTCCAGGGAAGCCCCTGGGGGCACCTGGCGATACTCTCTCTGTGTTCCTTCCTGAAGGACGTGACCACACAGTCTGTGATGGGCTTTGATCCTCTGCCTCCTGCAGACACCATCTACTCCTACGTCAGACCTGAGAGGTACGTCTTCTACTTGTTCCTGTAGCTCTGAGGTCAGTGTTTTGGGCTCTCCTCCACACACAGACCAAAGAGATCAGATAGGCATTTTAGGAGGGTCTTCCCACCCCCCCCCACCAGGAGAAGGAAGGGGACCAGGCTCGTCCACTGAATTCTGTTGTAAAGCCTTGGCTGCATGTTCATGGATAAATAGTTCAAGTTGAATTCCTCAGTAAAAAAGGTGAAAACGATTCATTATTAAGGCCAGTGGGGTTGGTTTGTTTCCTTTAAACATGACTAGGTGGACATTGTAGCACCACGGAGGAGTTCTGAGACTTTGCTGGCTCAGACCTTTGTTATGTTCTCTCCCAGTGTTTTGCAGACCATCGGATCACGCCATCCCTAGAGCTCCTTACATATAGATTAATAAAGTATTTAAGGAACCCTGGTGGCACCATGATTAAGCACTCAGGCGATTCCTTCTGTAAAGATTAGAGCCGAGGAAACGCTCTAGGGTGGTTCTACTCTGTCTGAAAGAGTTGCTGTGAGTCAGAATCAATGTACAGTACTTCATGTACAGTAGAACCCATGGATGGCAGTTCAGCTTCAGACCCCAGGGTTGGCGGATTGAGCCCACCCAGAGATGCCTCAGAATAAAAGCCTTGGAAATCTATTTCCAGGGAAAAAAATCAACCACTGAAAACTCTAGAATACACGTCATGGTGAAGGAGCTCTGGTAGTGTAGTGGTTACGAATCGGGCTGCGAACCTTAAGGTCAGCGGTTCGAAACTACCAGTCGCTCCGTGGGAGAAAGATGAGGCTTTCTACTCCCGTAAAGATTTACACCCTTGGAAACCCTGTACAGGGTCGCTATGGGTCGGACCCGACTCGATGGCACTTAACAACAACAACAACAACACGTCATGGTGAGTTGCAGTCTGTGGCAAGCCGGTGCTGTCAGATGTCAAGGAGAGCTGGGCTGCAGTTCCCCTGCTTCACCAGAAGGGGTCACCACTGTGTTGTGTGACTTTGAGTACTGAGGAAAGCAATGCAGCTCCAGCTTTCCATTTTGGTTTTAGCTTTTAATGTACATGTTGTTGGCTGGTGTTGCAACGTTGGTTCTGACTCAAGCTGAGCCCATGTGTTACATAGGGTTTTCTTCATGTTCAGGTCACCAGGAGCCTAAATAATTCACTTAACAACAACAACTTTGTGTGTGTAAGAGAGAAAGAGAAACACAACTATAACCTTTTTCTTAACAGTGGGTCACCTGTGCTGTGGAGATGTCCACCTCAGCTGTTAGGGGCTCTGCTGTCCACTTGGCCCATGGTTGGTTTCCCTTGGGTGTTACAAGTGAGCCAGCTTCTAAAGGGTCAGCCCCTGACTCTGGAGGCCCTTTTCTTGTAGTATCTTCTTTCCCTTGTTATACTTGGGACCACAGCCCAACCTTGAACTGACCAGGAATCCTCACCGTCCACCCCACAGTGCTGATGTGCCACTCCAGGAATCCGGGGCCCAGCTCAGTTCGCCCTACCTGCTGCTTCGGGTTGCCTTTCCCATCCCTGCTGGGGCAAGGAGCAAATGCTACAGATGAGGGAATCATGAGCTGGGCTGGTATCCTCAGAGTTCAGTTTCACTTCTGACTTCTGATTGTTCCGGACATTATTGTCTTCCAGGCAAACTCCTGTCGGCCAAGCGAACACAGTGGCCCTTTTCTTCCGATCATTGTTGCCAAATTACACCACAGAGGTAGGTTCTGTGTGCCTCATTTCACCCACCTCTCTGGCCTCTCCCTCTCCCTGTTACTGGTATCTAGGTAGGCCCATCTCAACATGGTTGGGTCCCTGCTGGGAGTCAGACTGGGACAAGGGAGCCCGAGGTGGGACTGCTCCGATGGAATGTGGTCTCTCAGTGGTCCACTGAAACGGTCATTATCTCAGGAGGACAGACTACAGGAGGGGCAGCTGGAGGAAGAAGGTGGAGGCATAGCTGATGGCCTGGACCGAGTCCAAGGCCTCAACAGGCTGATGATAGCAGTACGTGAAATGATGGCCAACTTCCAGTTCAACGACCTGGACCTGTTGCACCGGGAGAATCCTGAGGACCTGGACAATCCCGAGGGCCTCGGCCAGGGGGAGGGGGAGGACGAGGACCAGGGGGAGGGGGAATGGGACTGAGCACACACAGCCACATCCCTACACCTTGCAGTTGTCTCCCTGATTTGTGTTCTCACTGGTCAGCTAGTCCCCGCAGTGGAAGTCCTGCTCCTCCCGCCACCATGATTGTTGGGTGGTCTGCCCCATAAATGTCGGTTGTCTCCCATCCCTGTGATTGTCGGTCATCCTCCCTTGTGAATGTCGGTGGTCTCCTGTCCCATAAATGTCGGTGGTCATGCTGTGTCTTGCAGCGCCTCTTCTTTACTAGTTTTGGTGCCACTGAGGGAGGGGCTGTCTGAGGGTACAGACTGCCTGCTCCCATGTACCCCGTAACTCCATCTCCCCCTCCCCCGTGCTCTGGTATGTGTAGTACAGGGGAGTTGAGAAGGGTTTCCAGCACTGTGTGCATGTCAGGTGGTGGTCATTGGGGGGTGAGTTACCCCATAAACCTGAAATGGGGAACCACTGCAGGGCCCAGAGCTGCAGCCAGCCCTAGGTCACCCTGAGCTCGGGCATCACACACACAGAATCCGACAAAACCATTTTATTGGAAAATTGCATTGAAGGACGCTTGACCCAGTGATGGGGGGATGTCAGCTGGGAAACTGCAGCCAAATAGTTCAGCACCTGTGGTGTTGACACAGCCTGTTCTGGAAGATTCAGGCACTGGGCCTTCCCAAGCTGAGCCCTCGCCTAATGCCCTCAGGGGCTTCACCCCTGGAAGCAGGGGAGTAGCTAGTGCTTTGGCCTCTGGCCACTGCCACTGTGCTCAGGACCCTAAGTGAGGTCTGGGTTTTCAGCACAAAGTACCCCAGCATTAAACCAAGGTGTCAGAAGTTCAGAACAGGTGTTGGCAGTCACGGACGGGTTCACGGAGGCTGTGAGATCACTTGTGTCTGTCACTCACCATTTGGGTGGGAGCTGGTGGTCAGCATCAGGGCTGCAGGACCCTCCCTCAGAATGCTCCTGGGATTGGGCATGAGGAACACAGGTTCACCCAGGTGGAGGGGTGTATACACTGGGCTATCAGCTGCCCGAGCCTCATACTGGCTGTGCCCTCCCAACTGTTGTGGGACCCTGCCGTCCTGCCCCCAGCATACCAGTTGTGTTCCGTGGTATGGTGAGGTGGGCTGGTCAGTGTGCCTGCCCACCAGTGGGATTCCCACCTCCAAAGATCAGAGAGAACTCAAGATTTCTGTAGACGGGAATAGCTGTGAGAGAGGCCCGCATCCAAGTCCTCTGCCCTGGGCACAGCGCTTCTGACACAGGCTCGGCCAGGCCAGAAGCTCCCCTGGCTCAGGACAAAATAAGACACACTGCCCGGCTGGGCTGTACCCATCAGCCATCCCTACACCAAAGCCGGCCAGTGCATCCCAGGAGCCCCAGGACAGGGTCACCCCACTTTTGATGCCAAGAAGAATGCTGTGGACGCTTTCTGCAAAAGGTTGTCTAATTCTCACGTCTGAAGTCTTGGCTGGGTAGATAATGGTGGATTTAACAACCTCTCAAAGGCCTCATTCACAGTTGGAAAGAACACCCTGAGGTGGAGACACAGGACAGGCCCCCAAAGCTACCCGGGGCCAGGAAACTGGGGCTTAGGGCCTGCACACCCCAAGACACTCATTTCCTCCCCAAGAGCTCACAGAGACCTGGTGCAGTGGACAGAGGACTAGGACACCCTGTGCTCAGGACTGCTTCACGCCCAGCTGTCACTGTGATCATGGGGACCATGGGTGAATCACTGGGAAAGGGATAGGGATGGGGTGTGGCTGGGGCTTCACAGAAGTCTTTACGGCCTGCTCTGAACCGTGAGGGTTACCTGACCAAAAATTGGTGGGTCTCCAGTTTGGTGAGTGCTTTGGCTGAATCTCCTAAAGCGAAGGATCTGCACAATTACACTCCCAACTGTCCACAATGCGCCTCACGTGACAAAAGCCACTAGAACTGGTAGCAGTATGTATTCAGAAAGTGAGGTCGACGAACAAAGGGCTGGAGCTCCTCCAAGGGGCAGTGGTATCGATACTGGGCAAGAGGAGCCAGGCTCTTCCCCACCAAGTGATATAACTCCATGGTTTCAATTATACAAAGTTTTACAAGACATTAAAGAGTGGATAGAGGATCTCTGGTAGCGTAGTGGTTACGAATCAGGTTGTGAACCGCAAAGTCAGCAATTTGAAACTACCAGCTGCTCCGCGGGAGAAAGATGAGGCATTCTGCTCCCGTAAAGATTTACAGCCTTGGAAACCCTGTGCAGGGTTGCTATGGTCCATGGCACTTAACAACAACAAAGAGTGGATAGAGGTCGAGGTAGCAGCTAGCTGGGGCAGCAAGGGACCCTGAGGTGACTAAGGTGTCCTGGTGAGTGGCTTAAACATTGAGCCGCTAACCCCAAGGTCGATAGCTCAACAACTATCTTGAGGGGCGGGAGGAACTAAGGCTGTCTGCTCCCGTAAAGACTCCAACCTCTGAAGCCCTAGGGAGCCGTGCCACTCGTCCTTTGGTTAACTGAGTCAGAATTGACTGGGTGGCTGTGGGTTTGGCTCCGGTTTTATGAGATGTCATTAGGAGCGCCTAATGGTTAACTGTTTGGCTGCCAACCGAAAGGTTGGCAGTTCGAGCCCACCCAGGGGATTTGAGAGAGCGGGATCTGGAGATTGTTTCGTAAATGTTTACACCCTAGAAGACCATATGGGACAGTTCTCTGTCACACGGGCCCACTATCAGAGCCAACTCCATGGCAGACAACAATGCTCGGTACAATTAGGGTTAGTTGGTGTTGTAGGATAAGCAATGGACTGCTAATCATAGGGTTGACGATTCAAACCCACCAACTGGCTCAGTGAAGAAAGATGTTGCTGTGTGGCCCTGTTAAGATTGATGGTCTTTAGGACCCTAGTGAGCAGTTCTGTGCCCTCTGGGGTCACTGTGAGTGGGAATCACTGGGTGGCAGTGGGTTCGGTTTGGAGTTGAGTGGGTGTTAGGGTGTGTCCACACAGAGGGCTGGGATCTGAGTGTGGTGGGGTCTGCATGGCCTGGGCTTGACTGGCCACCTGATGGGTCTGTTGTGGGAGGGAGGTTACAAGGACTGTCCCCTCAGCCTGGGCCTGGTTCTCTCCCCACTGCTGGCTAAAGTCTGACTTTAACACCTGCCTGTGTTCTCACTGGTAACCGTTGGATGGCCTCTCATCCCACCCATGAGCAGACTTCAGCAAATCTGGCTTGGGAGACCCACCCTCATCCCAGCCTCATGTCCCGACCACCATGAATGGCTTGCAGTCGACTGCACTAGAGACAAGGAGTCTGCCCTTGATGTGGTGCATGGCTCGAGGGCCTGCGGTGTAAGGCAGAGGAAATGGCAGCGTGGTGGGAGAGGGCCAATGCACCCCTCCTCCAGCGGATGTGGCTAGCGGATCCTGGTGGACTTCACAGAGGGTTGTGGGCCCTAGGTTCCCAAGACACAGCAAGCCCCTGGCCCAGAACTGCTGCGCCCCTGGCCCAGGGCTCACTTGCTCCGTGATGCCCTCTGCCCTGGTCATAGTCCCAACACACCTGTACATTTGTTTCTGAGATTGTGAAATCCTGGTGTGGCACTGTTGGGTAGGCAATGGACTGCCAATTGCAAGGTTGGGTAGGCAATGGACTGCCAATTGCAAGGTTGGCCGTTCAAACTCATCAGCCATTCCTTGGAAACCCTATACAGTTCATTGTGAGAGCTGACTGCACATTTAACTCCCTGGTCTGTCCCTAGGAGTCCTGGTGTGGTGTGTAGGATAAGCACTGGACTGTAAGGTCATTTGGAATCTCAGGTGGTTTAAACTCACCAGTCACTCATCAGAAACCCTATATAAGGGTCACTAGGTGTAGGAACTGACTCGGCAGCACTTTGAACAGTCTGTCTCTCAGTCTACCTTGAATCTCAGCAGCTTGGTGTCCAGCTGGCACTGATGATGTTTGAGGGGCCCTGGTAGAGACCTGCACATGTCACAGATAGGAATATATGCATGGGTGGGAGGTGCCGTGTGAGCAGACACGACACGGGGCTCTTCTCTGGGAAGACCAGACTTACAGGGGTAACAGGACAGGAGAGGGGCGTGGCAAGGAACTGGGCGCCTCCCTCCATGTCCTAGGCTTTAACTGTCATGTGGCTGCCCTTGGGGAGGGGCCTGTGCACTCCTTTAAAGAGGTTGGAGAAAGACCCCATTCTTCCCAGACCTCACCCTGCCCTGGTCCTGGGAATTAAGAGGCTGAGGCAGCTGAAGAGCTGGACTTTGCAAAATCTCAAAGGTAAGGCAATGAGAGCCGGTGGCCCTGTGACCATGCCCCCCTGAGCAGTCATGTCCTGAGGGCAGAGGTGGAATGGTGGACTGAAGACCCAGAGGATTCTGAGAGCCCAGACCACCTGTAACAGGGACTGCTCTCAGGAGAAGTAAGTGTGAGGACAACCCCACAAATCCTTATGGGCTCCCTGCACTGACCAGGGTGCTGGAACCTACAGACCAGGCCAGGCTGCTATTTGGGCTCCTTCCTGCGCAACTGGGGGCTATGTCCATGCAGGGAGTCCGGGGAAGGCTGTGGGGGTCCTTCAACACCACGCCCCCTGCCACCCCCCACTCGGAGCTGCCTGCCAACCAGACAGGCCCCTGGTGCTTGGAGGTGGCCGTCCCCGATGGACTGTTCCTCTCTCTCGGGCTGGTAAGCCTGGTGGGGAACATGCTGGTGGTGGTTGGCATTGCCAAGAACCCAAACCTGCACTCACCCATGTACCACTTCATCTGCTGCCTGGCCATGTCTGACCTGCTGCTGAGCATGAGCAATGTGCTGGACATGGTCATCACACTGCTGCTGGAGGCAGGCACACTGGCCATGCGGGCGGACGTGATGCAACAGCTGGATAACGCCCTTGATGTGCTCATCTGTGGCTCCATGGTGTCCAGCCTCTGCTTTCTCGGAGCCATTGCGGTGGACCGCTACATCACTATCTTCTATGCAATGCGCTACCACAGCATCGTGACGCTGGTCCGGGCGCGTTGGGCCATTGCCACCATCTGGGCAGCCAGCCTGCTCTGCAGCATCCTCTTCGTCACCTATGAGGACCACATGGCCATGCTGCTCTGTCTAGTCAGCTTCTTCCTGGCCCTGCTGATACTGATGGCTGTGCTGTACGTGCACATGCTGGTCCGGGCCTGCCACCACGCCCGAGGCATTGCCCGACTACACAAGCAGTGGTGCCCAGTCCGCCAGGGCCTTGGCCTCAAGGGTGCCGCCATGCTCTCCATCATGCTGGGCTGCTGCTTTCTCTGCTGGGGCCCCTTCTTCCTGCACCTCATGCTCATTGTCCTCTGCCCCCAGCACCCCACCTGCAGCTGTGTCTTCAAGAACTTCAACCTCTTCCTCACCCTCATCATCTGCAACTCCATTGTGGACCCCCTTATCTACGCCTTCCGTAGCCAGGAGCTCCAAAAGACACTCAAGGAGGCGCTGAAGTGCTCCTGGTAGAGCAAGCGGCAGAGGGCGTCCTTTCTGTTGTAGGTCACAGTACCAGCTAAGCAATCTCCAAACGGGGAACAGACTCTGGAGGAGGTGGTAAGGATGGAAGCATCTTGGGGGAGGCCCAGGACTCCTGTTCACCCAAAGCTGCGTTCCCACCTCTGCTGCCTATGCCTGGACGGACCTTCATGTGCTCCTGTCACCTGAGCCATGACATCATGGTGGGAAGAAAGGCAAAAGACCCTGGAGGAGTGTCCACTCTCAGCCTCAGAAGGACTGTGACCAGCAGAAATACGCACCCCACAGTGGCTGCCTGGTGAACTAAGATCTGTCTCATTTGAAGAGGCAGTGATGCCTTCTAAGAACCATTTCTAGGGCTCATTGGTGGCCAGACAGATAATACAGTACCTCACCTCGGCCAGACAGGCTAAAGTGACTGGTGCCCAGCATGCTGGACACATGCTCAGGTGGGAGAGGTCTGGTACTAAAGCTGGTGCCAACCTCCTGGAAGTTTGAGGGGAGGGATACGGAGGGAAGAGGGAGCCAGGATGAAGGACAGAGGAAAAAGTGAGTCTCCGAGATCACCCAGGCCAATCCACAGCCTGAGGACCTGAGTGCCCTGGGAGGGGCCTCTCGAGAGGGGAGCATGGAGACCCTAAGTCTCCCCCTTGGAGTCCCAAATCTCTTTGCTCTCAGTGGAGCACTCCATTGGGGCAGAAATGAAGACCCCCAGCTACGGTCCCTTCTTGGCATCCCTGCATTCCGTCTGTAGCTTCTCGGGCTCTGATAATACAGTGTGTACTCCAAGGTGGCCCCATTTGGAGGAATTTGAGGCAGGACCTCAATGAGGAATTGAAGCCATTGGCTGATTGGCTGCTGCAGGCCTGCAAAGGCTAGATGGTTTTCCAAATCCAAGGGAAGTTGGTGACAGGGAGTGGGCTCCGCAGTCTGCACTGGCCTCTCCTGGCTCAGGAGCTCACCACGGCCTCCCCACAGCCATTCTGCCCAACAACTGTTGCCCTTCCTGGTAAGGAGCTCAGAGAGGATGGGCTGATTGTATCAGGCTCTTCCAGAGTCTCCATTCCCCACCTACCAGTCCGACTGCTGACTCCTGGTGAGGCTGGAAGTTGCTTCCCTTCCTGGCAGGACTAGCCTTTGCAAGGAAGCAGGACTGTGCGTCAGGGTCGAGCTGGCACCAGAGCCCTCTGGGGACAGATGGGAGTTGGTCTGGCCATGAGCCATGAGCAGGGAGGCAGGATGATGACACTGCAGAGCTTCCTCCCCGCCTCAGACAAGGAGGCAACTGCTTCTGGCTCCAGGGAAGAGCCAACTGCCTGCCAAGGAGCCCCTGATAGGGACAGGGAGGGATCCCGGAACCGGGAGCAGGGAGTAAACCACAGAAAGCCACTTCAAGGATGCATTGTGGGGGAGGGGGCGTCTCTTGAGAACAAAAGAACTGGTTTTCTTGAGAGAGAAGAGAAGGGGGCGGACACAGCCACACCCACTCAGACACACTCTTGTGTCTATGAAATGGAAGGCTGGCTGCCTGAGATGGTGTGGCTTGTCTGAATCATCCCACTGTGGAGCGAGACTCTTACTGAAGGGCTTTGTTACTGAGCTAGCAGGAGTAGCCAGCAGTGTGTCTGTCTGTCTGTCTGTGTCTGTGGTGTGTGATATATATCACCTTCTTGCTTCCCTCTCCCTCTGGAAAACTGGTCACTTGTCCTCCAAGGCCCCACTCCATGCATATAATCACTCTGCAGAGGTGGTGCCCAGCTAGTGCAGCCCCCACCTCCTGCTCCTCACTATTACCCAGCCCCAGCCCGTAGGTACAGGTGACATCAAAGGAGTCAGTCCTCACCCCCTACCCGCCCAGCTCAGCCCCTCAATGGCACATTCACAAACTTGTGCGACCTTGTGCTAATTCCAGACACCAGTGGCCAGGACTATGCTGGGAGGCTGGGGTGGCGTTTCCAAGCATCCTAAGCACCTTGTCCGCTCCGCCACGCCGGGGACCGCGAGAAAGAAAGGCCCTCCTTACAAGGCCGTGGGGTGGGGCTGCTCAGGGTGGTGGCGACAGAACAAATATGAACAGCTCCTGGCTCTCGCCCCGCCTCCGAGATGGGGCGGGATCCGAGGGTCTCTATTGTCCTCCCTGGACCCCTCTGGCCCTGTGGCCAGATAGTCGGGGAGTCACCCTTCTGACAGGAGCGCAGCCCAAACCCCGAGGGGCTGGCCCGGTTCGGCTCAGACTTGCTGGGCTGTCGAGGAGGTGCCGCGCCCGCCGCATTGTGCGCGGAGACCTGTCGCTGCGTGGTGCTGATGCTGCGGAGCCGGTGCCGCAGTGCGCGGAGGTGCGCAATTGGCCGCTCGGTGCTGACGCCAGAGGCCGGGCGGGGCCCAGTGTATAAGAGTACCCGAGCGGGCGCCGCCGGCCCTCCGCAGCCAGCCGGGTCCGCTCTGTGTTGTATCCGTCAGCGCCGAGATGAGGGAGATTGTGCACATTCAGGCTGGCCAATGCGGTAACCAGATCGGGGCCAAGGTGAGACTGCGCGCCCCTCCCCTGTCCGTGTTCCCGCGGGAGTCGGCCCGAGGGGCGCCGGGCACTGGGGGCCTCCCTCAAACCGCACCCTGACTGCCAAACCGGGAACAAAGGGATGAGCTCAGCCCCAAACCGGGCGCCTCCTCACCTCCGACTCTTCCGCCCCTGCCCAGGTTACCTCAGGCATGTCCGAGCGGGCGCTCGTCGACAACTGAACTGTAGCTCCATCCACCCCTGTGCCCTCCTCCGTCGGCTGTGCGTCTGCGGGCCCGGGGCAGGCGACCGTAGCCCCTCGGCCTGGGTGTGGCCCTCTTTGGGACCCACACTCAGCCGTCAGCGAGATGGAGGGGCTGGGCAGGTTTTGGGTGGGGCCGCCCCTTCCAAAGCCATAACGATCCCCTCCTTTCCCCCCTGAGAAGCAGCATATCCTCAAAGCGGCCAGAGCCACCCTCTCGCTCCCATTAGCTTTCCGAGTTCCCCGTGGTGTCCTGCCTCATCCTGTTCTTTTGTTGTGTGTGTGGGGGGGGGGGGGGGGGGGAGAGTTGTGTCAAGTGGGTAACCTTGACACAGGATTCTGCTCTCCCCATGGCGCAGCTCCCCCGGGCATAGGGGGGATGGGAGGAGAAGCCTCCCCAAGTCTTGGATCTGGGAACAAAGCCCAAGCCATAAGGAGTCAGACCCCCACTATTGTCCCATCTCACAGATGAGAGGGCTGAGGCAGGAAGGGCTGTTGAAGCTGTATCCTGGGAAGCCTCAGGAGGTGACTTTTTAACCAACCGCATGAAGCAGATGTCACAGACCCAGGTCTAGGAGACCCAAGGTCACACAGTAGGTGGAAGACAGTTGTTATTGGCCCTGACGAGGTGCCATGGCTGGTGGGGCCTGCTGCCACCTGGGTCTTTCCTGGAAACAATACAGGGTGGGATCTAGCGCCCTGTTTCTGGATGGTGCCTAGTGGCTCCCAGGAGGAGGTGGGAGGAGACAGGTCCTGGAGGGGAAAGGGCCAAGGAAAGCCACCCGGAGGCTGTTGCCATGGGAACCAGGCAAGAACAAAAAAAAAAAAAAAAAAGCTAATTACAACAAGGGGGAGGGAGTAGCCACGTGGCTGATGTGTAAATTGCAAGTTTGACTCTTGGGTGGAGGTGCCTCTGACGGTGGGGAGACTCCCTAATTACCAGAGAGGACAGCTGTGCCTTCCCAAGGAGGAGGGCTGAGGGAGGGGAGGTGGAGGGAGGGAACCTCAAATCAAATCAGCTGAAGACAGCTGCTCTGGCCAGGTCTCTGGGACTGAGGGTTCATTAATGTAGTCTAGGGGCCAGGCCTGCCCTGAACATCTGCTCCTAGGCAGTTCAGGGGTCACTGGGGAGGGAGCAGGGAGGGCAGGTGGCCCAGGGGCCTGGGTAAGGATAATTCAGTTCTACGTTTCCCCACCACCCCTCCCATGGCTAGCCCAAGCCCTTGGACTCCCAGGCCACCAAGCAAGGTAAAGCCATGGCTAGGAGCCAGGACACCGGTTCCTGAAGCTGATGGACACAGGGCAAGGACAGTATTGTTTCTGATTCTCAGCATTGACTCTGGACTTTACCTACTACTATTTCCTTATTTTTTCTCTTGAAATTTGTGTTTGCTAAATTAATATCCTTTTTAACAATTCAAACATTAGAGAGGTGAATTTTGGAAAAAATAGTTACATTTCTCTCTTGTTCACCAGTGATTCACAGTTTAGTGGGGTTCCCTCCAGTTTCCCCTCCCCAGAAGGTCCCATAGACCAAAGAAAGAAAGTACTCACAGACTTGAGTGAGGAAGGGGCTGAGCATCTGCCTCTGGGGACAGAAAGTTTCTTGGACGGTGTCCACTTGGGAGTGTTGTCCCTGGTGTTGATGCACTGAACCCACAAGAACTAACTTTTCCAGGCCCATCACCATTGTAGCTGGTGGGATGAGCAAGGAGCTGTTTACCTGCCCACCCTACCTTGGTAACTACCAGTGCATGAAGGTGATGGTGATGTGGGTCTGGCCAGGGGTGGGAGCAAGGACCAGGAGAGAGCCAGTTTCCACTGAGTGATAACATGCATAATTTATTAAAGGGGATGGCTGGTGCCTAACTCCCAGGGGCACAGAGCCCAACTCCCAGTAAATGAAGATTGTTATCAATTATAATGACAGGCTTAATCCAGAATGGAGTCACACCACGAGTAGGGAAAGAACAGATATTTGAGTCTAGGTCTGTATGGACAAAGTGGAAGAGAAGGCTAACCCATCCTTATAATAGAGTAATAGAGGCAATGAATCTGGGGACCCCTAACCTCACCCAATAGTTCCCACTTCTGTTTGTTGTCCGCGGGGACCCCTTTCCTGGAGCCCTCTTTGTCTGCATGCACCACCATCTGCCTGTGGACCCCCAAGGCCTCCTCCTTCCTGGCTGTTGGGTGAGGCCTCTAGGGCGGGGCCCTGTCCTGACAGCCAATAAGAGGAGGGATTTCCTGTTTTGTGTGTGTGTGTGTGTGTTTGTGTGTGTGCCCCCCACCCCCACCCCATTGCGTCATGCAAGGGTTCCGCCCCAATCCCAGCTCGCCCTAAATGGGTTGCAGTGAGGCTGGGGCTGGGCTTGGGGAGGGATTTCCATTATACTTATCTAATCTCCCAGCCTGTTTTCTGCGGGGGCGCGCCACCTCTGTTCGCTCTGAGGTGATAAAGTCGCAGGCGCGACAAAGGCATCAGTACCATGGAGAGCGGCGGCCGGATAGCAACCACTGGGGTGCCCCAAGGGGCGGCTTGCAACCCGAGGGGGCGGGGTGCCTGGTCCACATCCCTATCGCGGGATCTAGAAAAGCGATCTCACTACAGTCCAGAAGGTGTCCTGTCATCTGAGACAGTTTCTCAGTTGTAGTAGTGATAATAATAAAGTACAGTTTTAAGTACTAAGCTACTCCGTGGGAGAAAGATGAGGCTTTGTGTTCCCGCACAGGTTTACCGCCTCAGAAACCCTATGTAGGGTCTCTATGAGTCGGAATCGACTTCACAGTACATAGCAACTTAACAACAACAATATTTTAATACTGTATTTTAGTAGTAATTTAACTACCTTATTGTTTTAAATTACTTTAAATTGGTATTAATTTTAATAGCACAAGTAATTATTAATATGTTCATCTATAAAAGAAGTTCTGGTGTGGCACTGTAGGATAAGCACCGGACTGCGAACTGCAAGGTCAGCAGTCCCAACCCTCCAGCCACCCCTTGAAAACCCTCTACAGGGTTGCTATGAGTCTGAACTGACTAGATGGCAGTTATAAAAGGTAAAAAAAAAACGTATAAAAGGTAAAAAAGTTGAAAAATTGTATTTAAGACTAAAGTTCTCTTTATTCACCTCCTCACTGCCCGAGTCCTGGAGAGGAGGGGCTGGGCTGGGCTGGCTCAGCTTCCTTCAGCACCTCCCTCTCTGTGCACATCCTTACACGCATCTTTATAGGAAAATGCACCTTCTCCCATGAGTGTTCTCTTCTTCTGTGTATCATTGCTCAGTTAGCTTTCTCAGTCAAGGATCTACAGTGGTCATGTTAGTAATAATCTATTTCATTCTCATTCTTTCCAACTGCTCCACAGTATTCCAATGTATATTGATTTTTAAAATATTTTAAATATTTATTTAAGTTATTTATGCATATGACCTTTAAATTTTAAAGAGCATCTAAGGCCCTTTAATACAATGAAGCCAACATTGCTAAATGCTTTAATATAGCGGATCTTGTGCTCTAACAACTCTCTGAGGCCCACACTCTAGAGAACTTCCCATGGGGTGCGTTAATGGCATAGAGAGCCCTTCTTGTGCAGTGGTTACAAATTCTTGGCTGCTAACCAAAAGGCCAGTCATTTGAACTCACCAGCTGCTCCATGGGGGAAGCTGAGGCAGTCTGTTCCCATAAAGATTACAGTTCTACTGGTTCCGTTTGACAGAATTGGGTTTGATTTTGGTGTGGCTCTGGTGTGGCGCTGTAGGATCAGCACTGGACTTTGAACCACAAGGTCGGCAGTTCAAACCCACTGTCTACTCCTCAGAAACTCTATACAGGGTCACTATGAGTAGGGATTATTGACACACCGACACTTAGTAATGGCATGGTGGCAAAGGTCACTGTCTCCTGTTCCCACACAGCTCCTCTATTAGCCAACAGGGGCTTGTGGCTGAGGGTGTCTCTGGAGCCAGAGGTTTGGTGTACCACAGGTCTGTGGGGACCAAGAAAACCAATAGCTTTCTGACACAACCAAGGAGCAGGTTGAAGGGCTCAGACCAGGTCACAAATGCCTCAGTAACGTGTCTACATTTTTATTTTTTCTAATTGCAAAATTGTTGTTGTTGTTGTTAAGTGCCGTCGAGTCGGTTTAACTTATGCTTAATGCAAAAAGAGGAGTACTGGTTTGGAACTATATGATAAGCACCAGACTGCTTGTTAATCACGAGGTTGGCAGTTCAAACCCACCAGCTGCTCCTCAGAAACCCTATACAGGATCTCTATAAGTCAATGACACTTAACAGGCACACAAATGCAAAAAAAAAGAAGAAAACTTAGCAATGACACAAATACACCCAGGAGGAGAAGATCTCCCTGTCTCCCATGCTGAGCGCTGACTCTGACCAGTCTATGTTGGTGAATTGTCAAGTGTTCATCAGTGAATTTTATAATAATTACAGTTTGTGCTTTTTAGTTTTCTACATTTATTTTTAACTGAACATTTTTTTGTGTGTGTGCAAACTTAATGCATGCACATGACAGGGAATTCCAGCATCAAAGGGCGTTCAGTGAAAAGAGATCTATCTCCAGGCCGGTACTGTGCCCCCAGGGGCATCTGCCAGGAACAGCCTTACATAAATAAGCACATGCTCAGTGTTTTATAACCTGCTGCTCTCACAGAGCAATCATTGCAGTGGCGTGTGACTCACATGTAGAGGCGCTTTGTGTCTCAGAGCCTTCACACCCATTAGCTCATCAGAAAGTCACTCCAACTCTGAGGAGTAAGGGGGAGGTGGACAGGGCGAGATGAGTCGCAGCGTGTGGCCCCCTGCCTTGTGGCTAGTCATTTGGGAAGGGTCTCCAGGGTGGTAGAGTGTTCAGCTTGTTTCTATGTGTACACACTTCACTAACAATGTACCACGCCAGGTTCCAGTCAAAAGCGTTGCAAAGTTTAACACTTCTTTTTTATTTAATGTTTTATTGTGAATTATGTGATAGTTTACATGGGAGAACATTAGCTTTACATTCATTCTATCGTATATCGTTTCATTGCCATGGTTACAATCCCCTCCATGCATCACCAACCAACCAAAGGGTATACCCTACAAGCCTGCCCCCCCACCCCCGGTCATCAGTACACAGCTCCTCTCCATCTCTGGGTCTAAAGTCCCCAGCTGCTCCATCTCTCCATGTCATCATCTCTGCCTCCATCTCTGGCATCACTGCTTCTCTGGGTAGGGTCCCGCTCTCCGATCTTCCCCCCTGATGGTCCCAGGGACCTCCACTCCTAGACTACAAAGTCAACCAATCCCCTCCTTTTGCTACAAAACATCTACCTTTACATTTCCAACCCTCACAGTCAGTCCTGATAGCAGTTATTCAGTAGTGTGCCACATGAGTGCTATCCCCATCTCCTTTCATCAGCCCCACCCAGACAGATTGGATACTACTCAGTGGAAATTCTATCTTCCTCCACGCCCTCTGGATCTAGGCTCCCTCTTTAAAGCTTGTAAGGCAGTCACATCTTGCCTTTGTAGGCCCCCCCCCTCCATTTTGGGTAGTCTACTCTGTGGCAAAGTTTAACACTTCTGATCATCCTGTCCTCATCATCAGACCCTTGTTACAGGTAAGGCACCAATCCCCATGACTCATCCAAGGTCACCTGGCTGGTAAGGGGTGGGGCCCAGCTCCTTCCTTCTCTGCCTTTCTGTCTGTCTTCCCACTTGGCTGAAGTCTGGGGAGCAGATATGAGAAGAGCTGAGGGGCTTCTGCCCATGGCAACAAGGGGATGGCCTGAGGACAGCTGCTCCTCCATAGTCACAGGAGTGTGGGCGAGTGGGGCAGGACCCTCATTCACCCTTCCTTGCTCAGGGGTGTTCAGGGAGTTGAGGCCCTGACTCCTCACTCACACCCTCTTCTGCAGTTCTGGGAAGTCATCAGTGATGAGCATGGAATTGACCCAAGTGGCAACTACGTGGGGGACTCAGACCTGCAGCTGGAGCGGATCAGCGTCTACTACAATGAAGCCTCTTGTAAGTACTTGCCCCAACTGACCTGGGGGCCACTTGGCCTCCTCCTCCATTCTGGGAGACACTGATGGCTGGGGCCTAGTATTCCATCCAGGGGCGGGGACACTGATAGCTGGGGTCTTGTCCTCTTTTGCCTGGGGTGGGGTGGGGAGGTTGGTGGCTTGGCCATAGCTTTGCTGCCCTCTAGAGGCCAATAGTGAAAGTTGAGTGTGGCAACCAGATCCCCAAAGCAAACCAGTCAGAGGTCAGTGGAGACGAAAAGTTCTGAAGGATCTCTAGCAGATGTACAATGGTGGAAGGCCAAGCACCTTACGTGGGGAGCTGGTGAGATAGGAGCCCTGTTTCCTGGGCATCTGACTGATTTTGACTGTCCTGGGCCCCCACTATCATGTGGCGGAGCTGGGTCAGGGCTCAGCCCCAAGTTTCTGACTCCAGATTTGACACAGAGTCAAGGGTCAGAGCAGAAGCCATAAGGTAGAGCAGGATTTGGGGACAAGGAGGGCCCTCTCTAACTCTATTAATTATCCACATTCCCAGCTCACAAGTATGTGCCTCGGGCCATCCTGGTGGACCTGGAGCCAGGCACCATGGACAGTGTCCGCTCTGGAGCCTTTGGGCACCTTTTCAGGCCTGACAACTTCATCTTTGGTAAGGTCCCTTGCCCTGTCCATCACAGGTGAATCCAATCTACCGTGGGGGGTGCTAAGTCAGTCCAGCACCGGGGTCATCAGGAACAGACTGCTTAAGGGATTTCACGTCTAACAGGGTGTCTAACAGGGTGTAACACAGAGATGTAAGTGCTTACAGCAATGTGGAGATCTGGGTGAGGAATGTGGGGGCCCTATGCACCAGCCTGGCAGCTGGATGCTGGACACGAATAGCAACAGAAAATGGCCTCCAGCCATCACACCTAACTGATGGACATGAATTCACTTCCAGAACCCAGCTAGTGGTTGTGGTTAAAGCTTCTGAATGGTCAATCAGAGGGAGGGTGGGTTAGGGTAGTGGGACAGTGAACAAAAGTGACTAACCCAAAACCCTTCCCAATGTCACTTGTGAGCAGAACTCTGGTGTCCAGATTCCTGTTTAGACCCCTTACCACTGAGCACTCAGCAAACATGGTCCCAATACTCCTGATGTGGTAGAAGCCATGCAGGGTATGGAGGTGTGTTGTCCAAGGGCACCTCAACTTCACAGAATGGGGAGCAGAGGCCCCTGGCTCTCACAGTGGCCACTGCATGTCTGGCCAGAAATCCCTGACCTGGGTCTCTGCCGTCCTCATCTGCCCCTGCAGGTCAGAGTGGAGCTGGCAACAACTGGGCCAAAGGCCACTACACAGAGGGTGCAGAGCTGGTGGACTCGGTCCTGGACGTCGTGCGGAAGGAGTGTGAGAACTGTGATTGCCTGCAGGGCTTCCAGCTGACCCACTCGCTGGGTGGAGGCACAGGCTCAGGTATGGGCACACTGCTCATCAGCAAGGTACGAGAGGAGTACCCCGACCGCATCATGAACACCTTCAGTGTGGTGCCTTCACCCAAGGTGTCAGACACCGTAGTGGAGCCCTACAATGCCACGCTGTCCATCCACCAGCTGGTGGAAAACACAGACGAGACCTACTGCATCGACAACGAGGCCCTCTATGACATCTGCTTCCGCACCCTCAAGCTGGCCACTCCTACCTATGGAGACCTCAATCACCTTGTGTCTGCCACCATGAGTGGCGTCACCACCTCCCTCCGCTTCCCTGGGCAGCTCAATGCAGACCTGCGAAAGCTGGCTGTCAACATGGTACCCTTTCCCCGCCTTCATTTCTTCATGCCTGGCTTTGCCCCACTCACTGCCCGGGGCAGCCAGCAGTACCGGGCACTTACTGTGCCTGAGCTCACCCAACAGATGTTCGATGCCAAAAACATGATGGCAGCCTGTGACCCACGCCATGGCCGCTACCTGACCGTGGCCACCGTCTTCCGTGGACGCATGTCCATGAAGGAGGTGGACGAGCAGATGCTGGCCATCCAGAGCAAGAACAGCAGCTACTTCGTGGAGTGGATCCCCAACAACGTCAAGGTGGCCGTGTGTGACATCCCGCCCCGTGGTCTCAAGATGTCCTCTACTTTCATCGGCAACAGCACGGCCATCCAGGAGCTGTTCAAGCGCATCTCGGAGCAGTTCACGGCCATGTTCCGGCGCAAGGCCTTCCTGCACTGGTACACGGGCGAGGGCATGGACGAGATGGAGTTCACCGAGGCCGAGAGCAACATGAATGACCTGGTGTCCGAGTACCAGCAGTACCAGGACGCCACGGCTGAGGAGGAGGGCGAGATGTACGAGGATGATGATGAGGAGTCAGAGGCTCAAGGCCCCAAGTGAAGGCCCCTACCAGGAGCTGAAGGCCAGGCCTGGGGGGGTGGGGCAGCAGTTTGTCCCCAGGGCCCCACCCCTAGCACAGCCCTTAGGCTCCACCCCCCAGCTGCCAGTGCTTTGCCTGGGGTCCCCGAGTTCTGTCACTCAGTATTCAAGCCTCCCCATCCCATGAGCCCCGAGCTCTAACCTCTGACCTCCGTTTCTGTGTTGCCCCAGTGTCTCTTTGTTTTATTGTGGCTTCAGGCCTGACATCTATCGTTTGTGATATTTTTTTTTTTATTGGTTTGTGTTGATTTTTAATTCTTTTGGATACTTAATAAAATTATTGCTGTCAGATACCTCTGCTTTGTAGATTTCTTTTTATTCTTGGAAGCTGAGCCCAGAGGAGTGAGAAGGGGCTGACCCGGAGGCTTAGGCAGGGGTAGGGTATGGAACTCGGCTGGTGTGTGTGGAGCCTGGAGGGGCTTCTGGAACTGAAAGCCCTGAAGAAGGAAGGGCTTGAACCTGAGCCCACTCTTACCAGCACATTGTCCAGTGGCTTCTGGATGACTTGAGGGACAGGGACAGCCTCCATGCTCGCTTCCTTGTCTCCCACTATAGGCCATGACAAAAGTGTCCCCTCCAGCACTCCTTGGCTGATGTATGTGTTAGACATTAGAAGACAAGAGATTAACATCAGACCTGAAGCACAGACTAGGAAGGGTCCCTCACTCAAAAGACGGGTGTGTCCAGTGGTGGGGGACAGCGGCCTCAAGGCTAGGCACAGACCTCTAAACTTATCATAGGGGTGCTGAGCTATTTAAGGGGCCAGTGTCTGGGACCTCAGCCCTAATTCAGGCTGTCCTGGGTACCCTGAGCTCTGGGTGCTTCGCACCCAGTATATGGAAGCCTAAGTTATGTGCAGGGCAGGCCTGTGAGTGGAGCCCCCACCTCCATCCCCAAACATCATGGAGCAGAGACCAGCCATGCCTGCTGTATCCGAATCTGATCCAAACAATTAGTGAACATAATCCAAGGGTTCTCACCTAACCCACTAGGTGTTGGGTGGTGTGTTACCATGGGGGCTGCACCTCAGTACCGACTCTCACCTTCTGAAGGCTCTGGGTGGTTCTGCCTGCAACTGTAGTAAATTAAAGGAGGGTCCAAGGGCTTCTTCGGGGTCCTAGGGAAGATTCTGGAAGTCATCTCAATCCCTTGCACATGGACAAAGCGCTTTCCTGGCTGTTAATCTGGTTACTTTCCAATGAGAAGCTAAGCCCCAAGATGACTTATTGATAAGAGGTCGACATCACTCAGCTAAGGTGCTTGGGCTTCCATTTCATAACCTGCAGGGATGAGGAGTGGGGAGGTGGGGATGAAGTGTTCTGTTCTTCAGCGAGAAGCAAAAAGTCAATGCTGGCGACTGACAAAGTCCACTGGCACTGTTAAAATGGGTAGGCATGAGCCAGAAGATGCCACAGCCCCAAACTGATGGAAAAGTCTGGTTCCAGCAATCTCACTTTACTCTCTAGAGGGGTTCTGGTTGGTCAGGCACCATCCAATATGGAGAACCCTATGGGACGATGTTTCAAGGCCAGCCATATTATTGGCTGGTCCATCCTTAGGCCCCACCTCCAAAGGGCTTTGTGCATCCAGCCGGGAAGGTTGTGAAGCCAGCGATCCTGGGACGCAGGGCTTATGTATGGATGGTGGGAAACCGATCCATAACGCGTGCAGCTGGCGAGATCACACTGGGACGGAGGGGTTTGAGACTGAGTCTTGCACAGCCTTGAGCCAGCTGGGGAGCCCTCAAAGACCTGGGGGCCTGAGACAACCCCCTGACTGTGGGCGGATCCTTCCCCTCTCTAGCGTCTGTTTCCCCACTGCAAGGAGTAATTTACCTCTTGCATTGTGGAATTGGGCTTCATTTTGGTTTTCATTTGAAATTAAAGATTTCTTCTTTTAAAATTCTTTGAAAACAACTTGCTTGGGTAACAGCCAGTGTTGGCGATGACAGTGAATATAGTGAAGATTTTAAGCACTGTCACGGTCGCCAGAGAAAGAGCCTGTTGTGTGTGTCCCCAATGTGAGCTATGCCTCTTGTGAGAGTTGGGGGCAGATGTAGTCAGTGTGAACCAGGTGAGAAATGCTCCTCAGATCAGGGCTGAGGAGAGATCGATCTGTTTCCTGGGGAGCAGAGTTAAGACAGATATGGAAACTGGGTGGGAATACCCCGTTGGAAGCAGCTGGACTGGGCATGAAGGTGCTTCCCTGGGTGAGGGAGACAAACATGTCCAGGTCCTCCAGGTGACTGGACATCTGTGGACACTGGTAGGACTGCAAACCACAGTGTTTCTCAGCCTGTGACCTGGAGAACAAGATTTCTCAGCATTGGCCTTGGGGGTGTGGTGAATGAGTGAGGAGGAGTGTTCAGATTCTGGGACAGAACAGATGAGGGGATTGAGAGGAGGGATCCTGGATGAGCCTGTGTTGGTTCTGAGCAGTGGAGGGTGTAGGTCCTTGATGAGCTGGGGAAGGCATAGGAGGAGCGGGCTCTGAGGAGAGCCCAGTGTCATTGGCTGTATTGTGTTTGAGAAGGTTTCCAGAGGACATGTCTAGAAGGCACTTGGACATCAGTCCTAGCATCTTGGGGAGAGGTCCAGGAAGGTCTGTGCTGAGAAAACTTCTGCAAAGGAATGTTTTCAGAAGTTGTCGGCCTGGAAGCCACCACCAGGGAGAGAACATTCGCCGAATGAAAGAAAGGACCCAGGGACAAGCTGGAGTATGTTTGTGTCCAGAGATGGGGTGAAGAGGAGGAGTGGTCAGTGGGGAGGGGCATAGAGATCAGATGCAAACAGAACCTAGAGCCAGCTGGGTGACATCTCCCTCTAGGTCTGAAGCCAGAAGAAGCTTGGCTATTGGCAGGTCCCAGAGCTTCCTCCTGCTCTGCTGCTCATTGGCTGTGGGCTCTTGGACAGAGAACTGAAGAACCCGGAACATCCTTCCTTGAAGGAGCCCCTCTTCCAGCTTTGTATCTGGTGTGTAACTAATGCTGAGTGCAGGGCTCCACCTGCTGTTGGTGTGTTATTAACTCATGATGACTATGGGAAATGCATAGGGTTTCCCAGGAGTGACTGGTGAGTTTGAACTGCTGACCTTGCACTTAGCAGTTCAGTGCTTATTTTACAGCACCCCACCAGGACTCCAGGTGTCACATGGGTGGCCCCCAATTAATGGGCCCTGGTGCAATGATGGCCCCTCAGAGCGAGCTGTACCAATCCCAGAAGCAGCAGCAGCAGTGAATGATCCAATGTTTCTACAGAAAGAGGAAGCTGAGTCCCAGGGCTCAAGGGGTCCCACACCTGTCTACTGTCTGTCCCGTGTCTACCTTAGTGAATCCTTGGCTCCTCCTGTGGATGCAAGATCCACTGAGTGAAAATGCTAACTGCTTCTATGGAGTGGTGGAGTGAGGAGATGGGGATGGCAGCAGCCTGTTCTTTTGAGTTTATAAACATCTGGGAAGCAGTAGACATCAGCCCTAAAGTCTCACCCTTCACTTCTCTACTGACTAGCTGGTAACCTTGCTGTGCCTCATTTTCCCCACCTATAAAATGTGGTGAGTGGCAGCACTTCTGTCCCTGGAGGCTGTGAAGACCACACAGGGTGGGAGCTCCAGGCACATGTAGCTGCTGCGGCGGTGTCTCACTCCATTTTTCTTCTAACCACTGTTTTTTTTTTTTTTTTTTTTTTAAATATATAATTGGTGGTGGTATGTGCGTGGAGTCTGAACCGATTCATAGCGACCCTGTACAGGGTTTCAGAGGCTGTAAACCTTTACAGGAGCAGAAAGCCTCATCTTTCTCCCACGGAACAGCTGGTAGTTTCGAACTGCTGACCTTAAGGTTCGCAGCCCGATTCATAACCACTACGCTACCAGAGCTCCATTTAAATATAATTAATGTCACTTTATTTTACATGTGAATAATGTTGAAATGGCAAATGTTTTTGTTATGTATATATTTATCACACGTTTCTATCCACTAAACAACTATTAGGGCTCCTGTGCAAACTTATTGAGATAGCATAAATATTCGCATGCCTTTGTCTACAGAGAGCTCCAGCTATATGATTTGTAGTGATGAATAAAAGAAAGTAAATACTAAGAGAACTTTAAAAAATAATCATAAAAGAAAGGAAGCTGGAGTAGAAACACAGAAACACGTTCTTCAACGGTTTATACCTAAAAAGGAGTGGGGTACATAAGATTAACCACTGTTTTTTTTTGTTTTTTAATGAAATACCATCTTTTTTTCTTTTTTAATAGGCTGTCGCTTTGATTTAAACCAGAGTTTATTGGATTACGGGAAATCTCGAGAATGCAGCCCCATCTTCCTGAGAACAGCGGAGACGTGTGGTTGCCTTGCCGGGAGGGCCCTTGGAAGCCGGGGCGCCCGGCCCCCGGGCAGCCGGCGTGTCATGAGCCTCCGGGCCGCGGGCGGCAGCAGCGGTCCGCGTACCGGATACAAAGTAGTGAGGGCGGCGACGGGTTACAATGTAGCGAGGGCGGCGGCTGTGCGGTGAGCCGGGCAGGGGAAGGTGGGGCCAGGCTTGGGGAGGGGGGTTTGCCCACGGGGGCTCACGAGGCTTGGGGAGGGGGGTTTGCCCACGGGGGCTCACGCAGCTGGCCACCCAGGACTGGTACGCTCCATTTCCTTAGGCGGATGCCGAGGGGTGAGTGACCCGCCCGTCCCGGTAGTCCGGTCGCCACCTTCAGCACCTCATCCAGTTGCAGGGTGGGGGGAAGCGTGGAAGGTGGAAGACCAGGTGCGTTCCCAGCCCCCATCGGGCAGTGCTTAGCACCCCAGCATGTCTGTCCCACCCCTCTCCAGGTGACATTGTCACCTTTTCTCTTGTAAACAAGGGCTGTCTGTGGGATAAGCCAGGCTTTGGAACCTCTGTGGCTGTGTTATCCTCGGTTTCGCTGATCCGCTGTGACCCTCAGCTTCCTCATCTCTGAACTGGGTGGGAGTTGACACCGCCCTTCCCTGATGAAAAAGGGAGATAAAAGGGTGCCCAGAGCAAAGTCGTGTTGTTGTGGGCAAAAGTATAGGGAGGGATGGTTCCCACTACCTGGGCCCTGACTCGGGTGGTGACCACAGTCTGGTCTTCATGGGTGGTAAACAGTTTTTAAAAGAACAGTGACCCTGGTCCCTGCGTCCCACTGGTCCTCAGCAACAGGCTTCGTTCCAGGTCTGAGCACAAACGACAGACCTTCCTCTCCTCTACTGCCCTCCAGGATGGCTCCTGAGTCCTCCCAGTGGGAGCTTGGGTGACAGGACCACCTCTTGGTGGCTAAGCAGGACGTTGGAATATGATTGGGGTTGTCAAGGGCCCATCCAGAGTTTCAGTTCACCTGCTCTCAGTGTGGACATTGTCTAACCATCAATTCCTTGCCCAGTACCTCAGGATCAAGATGGAGGGGTCAGGACTGGTGACCTTTAGAGAGAGTGGGTTTGTGGACGTCTTTCCTCTTCTGAGCCCAAGTCTGGAGAGTTCTGGGAGCAGACCTCTCTGGGGTCACCGTGATGGGAGTGCAGTGGAGATGGAGATACCTCTGCTTAAAGTTAGCCTTACCCACTGTGCCCCCCTACTCTGCCCCATGTGCTGGGATACTGTCTCTCCTGCCTGCAGCAGCTCAGGAGTCAGGGAGATAGGATTGTTCCACTTGATGGGAGAGAAATTTAGGCTGGATGAGGCTTCACTCCTTTATTCATCCTTTGCATCTGGCCACTGGGGAGTTCATCACCTGGGGCTTGTTCCTGTTCTGTGCACTGTTGGGAAGGGCTGAGGTGTTTTTGCCTAGGTGACATTATTACCTGGCAGGCCTGGCTCGGAGCTCTTCGGGCCATATTTGGTAACTCTGGGATGTTTCCTGGGTACCCCAGGAATCACGCTATAGGAAGAAGGTCCTGGGGACTAGCACTCTTGTCCAGTGTTTGGGGTCAGACAGGTCACGATATAAGAGTGAGGTTTTATGTAGCAGTAGCTCAGGCTGCCAGCTTCTCAGACACAGGCTCATATTGATTTCCCAACCCCCAAGAGGCAGGTGTTCATCCTGATATATGGGTTAGAAAATGGCATGGATCTTAATTACAGAGCCAGAATTCAAATCAGGACTGCCGATTCTACAGAATAATAGGCATAGTGTAGTAAAAAGTCATAGGCAATATGCTGTTTAGTGTCTTCAGCATTTTGTGTTAAGACTTCATTTTGCTTGGATTCATCATCAGCACTCATGGAAGAAGCATCAGTCCAGAAATCAAAAGAATTGCATTAGGCTACTCTGCTGCTTAAGACCTCTTTAAAGTGTTCAAGAGCAAAGATGTCAGTTTGAGGACTTAAGTGTGCCTGATCCAAGCTATGGTATTTTCAATAGCCTCATATGCTTGTTAAAGTTGTACAGTGAATAAGGAAGACTGCAGAAGAATTCATGAATTTAAGTTGTGGTGTTAGAGAAAGATACTAAAATTACCACGGATGGCCAGAAGACAAACAAATCTGTGTCGGAAGAAGTACCACTATAATGCTCCTTAGAATCCAGATGGCCAGATGTCGTCTCTCATACTTTGGACATATTATCAGGCGGGACCAGTCACTGGAGAAGGATGTCATACTTGGTAAATGGAGGGATGGAGAAACAGAGGGAGACCCCCTAACGAGATGGATTGGCACAGTGGCAGCAGCGATTGTGAAGATGGTGCAGGGCCAGGCGGTGTTTTGTTCTGTGATACTTAGGGTCACAACCAACTGGATGTCACCTAACAACAATGTAATCTTCACAGTAACCCCATGGGGTCTGCCCAGCATATAGGGTCAACATAGGTTGGAATTGACTTGACATCAGTGGACAGTTAGTATCCCCAAGGCGTCCTGGGGTGGAAGGAGTCCTGCCTGAGGAAAAGGCAGCTTAGCCATCTCATCGATGGCTCCACAGGAGAAAAGAGCTGGGGACTTGCTCTGGTAAGGACTTCAGCCTTGGACACACTATGGGTCAATTCCATTTGGTCCTGTAGAGTCGCTATGAATTGAAACCAACGTAACAGTATACAACAACAACAAATTGTTTTCCTCACTTGAAACACGAGAAATTGGAAGCAAAAAGAGCTTTAGGTATTGACTAAGATTCCACAGCAAAGAAATGGCAGAACTAGGGTGTGAGAAAGGTCCCCGAGAGGCTGTTGGCTGACCAGTTAGGATTTGTTTGGGTTATAAGAGCCAGAACTCCTCCCCATTTCCTCTAGTAACAGGGGTTTAAATAGAAAGAAATTTCTTCCTGTCTTGAATGAAGCCTGGGGGGTGCGTAGCTCAGGGCTCATTTGGAAGCTCCTTCTTCCACGTTCCAATAGTCTCATCCATGACTTCCAAAATAGCCCAAGGTGGCTGCTTCTGCTCCACTCATTATATCTACATGTCAGGCAGTAGTAAGAAAGAAGGGCTCCTTTAAGTACAGTTCCCAGAAGTCTCACATGATCCATCTGTTCACATTCCAGTAAGTACAACATGGCAACATCTAATAGTGCGGGAGGATAAGTCCTTATCGGCCAAGCTAATAGCAATGGCTCCCCTCTCAAGAAGAAGAAGGAGTGGATGTTGGGACAGCTTGACTTTTCCTCCTCTCTGGGTGTTTTGTAGAACTGCCAGTCTGGGGCAGGGCTGAGGGGGGACAGGGAGGCACAGGGACATCAGGTGACTGTCGCTGACCCAAGTTTCCTGTGTGACCCAGCCACAGTCATCTTGTGGTAGGCGGAGAGTAGGCACATCTCTGTTTCCTGTTTGACTGAGGAATTCAGTCACCCAAGCCACCTCCCATCTCAGATGCTGAACAGGAAGGACAGGTGCCCGGGTCTTCTGTCTTTTAGGAGGAGGGGCAGTGAAAAGGAGGAGTCAAGAGCCGTCACTCATAATCATGAATTGTTTTCGACTAAACAGGTATAGAGGAGCCCTGGTGGTACTGTGGGTTAGGCATTGGACTGTTGACCACTGTTTCAAACCCACCAGCTGCTCCATGGGAGAAAGATGATACAGTCTGCTCCTGTAAAGATTTACAACTTCAACAACCCTACATAAAGCCATTATGAATCAGAATTGACTCCATAGCTTGATGGCAGGTATAGCCACCACTCACTCCTTCATCAGTTGGTCCTACTGTGGTGCTTGCATGTTGCTGTAATCTTGGGAACTATGCCCCGGTATTTTAAATACCAGCAGGGTACACCGAGGGTGGACAGATTTCAGCTGAGCTTCCAGACTAAGACGGACTAGGAAGGAGGAAGGGTGGACGACTCCTATCATACTTGAGACATATTGTCAGGAGGGACAAGTTCCTGGAGATGAACATCATGCTAGGTAAAATGGAAGGTCAACAAAAAAGAGAAAGACCCCCAATAAGATGGATTGGCACAGTGGCAGCAGCCATAGGACCAAGCGTAGCAACAATTGTGAGGATGGTGCATGACTGGGCAGTGTCTCGTTGTGCTGTGTATAAGGTTGCTATGAGTCAAAACCAACTGGATGGCACTTAACAACGACAACAGCAGCAGCAGAAAGATACAACGGAGTATAACAGTATCTGTGAATGTACTACTTAAAACCATCTCCAACTTCTCAACCCTAATCTACCTTACTAAGAAGTCACCCTCTGAGGCAGAGACAGCCATTGTCCCCATTTATGGATGAGGAAACAGAGGCCAGCAGAGGTTAGGATCCCAGCCTGGCTCGTTAAGTCAGGGGACACATTGCAAACCAGGCTTCATTCCTGACTCAGACAAAGACCCCTACCCACAGCTGGAGGAAGAGGAAAGATGTGGTTGTGACCTCACCTCCTCCAGAGGGGGTTTAGGCACTGACTCCTTGATCTCCAACTCCCAGGTGTGGGGCCTTTTGGCTGACCAGGGTCATGTGCGGTCATTGTCTGTGGAATTTGAATCCAGGCTGGGGAGTGCAGGTATGGCCCGGTGTCTGTGGTCTGGGTCACAGCCTGGGCAGCTGACACAGGAGAGAGTGGGTGGACTGGGCTCCCGACCCCCAGGGTCAAACAACCCTGCACTGGAGGCTGGAGCCTGGGCTGCCATTGCCTGGTGGCACCTTTGATGAGTTAGGACCCTCTCTAACAGGAGTGAGAAGATGCCATCACTATGGGCTCTCCCCTGGGGTGAACCTGGGTGGTAGAGGCTGAATATTCTTGGGGAGAGCTAAGGATTGAGGCAGAGACTTGGGGCTGCCGTACCCAGACACCCACCCTCAAGGATAGCAGTAAGATCTCACCTCTGAAAGCCCAGAGTTAATCAGGGGCTGGGGCCTCACAGAGCCTGAGCCCATCACTCACTGTGCCTGACCCTCCCTCCCCCAGGTGGGATGCTATGGAATATGATGAGAAGCTGGCCCGGTTCCGGCAGGCCCACCTCAACCCTTTCAACAAGCAGCTCAGTGAGCAACAGCATGAACAGAGGTCTGGGGAGGAGGCCCCGGACCCCACTGCTGAAGGTGGGTACTGGGCTGGGCTGGGGCTGCCGAGGGAGGGGATCGGGCCCCACCAACCCCAACTTTCTTTTTTGGAATGACCCCTGCATAGGCCTGTCCTTGAAGGGGATTAGAGGTGGTAACTGTGATGGGGGTGCGGAGTGGGGGAGTGGAACCTGGTGTACAGCCTATTGAATCTCTGTGAAACTGATGTCACATCACATTTGCTCAGATACCACCCCACCCCCACCCCACCCCGCCCATGGCTCCTCTGTGTCTGATGTCCTGACAGGCCCCCATTCACCTCTGGCTGCCTCCCTCATTACCCCCCACCTCACTCTGCCTCAGCCCCTCAGCCTCCTCCCTAAGCACACCTACCCCAGGGCTTTTGCACTGTGTGGAACTCAGATACCTGAAGGGCTGCCCCCTCCCTTTCTTCACCCTCTTTGTTGCTGTTCTGTGCTGTGGAGTCGGTTCCAACTCACAGCGACCTTGTACAGGGTTTCCGAAGCTGTAAATCTTAATGGGAGCAGAAAGCCTCATCTTTCTCCTGCGGAACCCTGAGGTTCACAGTCCGATTTGTAACCTCTATGCTACCGGAGAGGTTTTTCCTGCTCACTGACCCTGGACTCCCTCCATTGCCTCCTTTTTTACTTTTCCCTCCATTCTAAAGTTCATTTCCTTATTCTGTGTCCCCACCTCTACCCAGAATTAACCCTCCTGAGGCAGTAATTGTCTGTCTTGCCACAATTGTATCCAAAGGCCTGGCACACAGTTGTTCTGACTCAGAGAAACTCTGTATAGGGTTTCCAAGGAAGGTATGTGGGTTTGAACCATCGACCTTGCGGGTAGTAGTCCAGTGCTTATAGCACCACACGAGGACTTCTGGCACACAGTAGATGCTCATAAACACCCCGCCCTGGGCCCAGCATACAGTAGGTGTTCATAAGCACTCAGTCGGGAGGAAGGTGAGCCTGGGGCTTGCAGATAAGGTCAGGAAGGTTCTGGGTAACCCTGCAGAGAGGACTAGAGTTGACATCAGGTTGAGTGGCTTTATTATAAAGCCCAGCTGCCTGTTTTTTGTTTTTAATGTTTTATTGTGAATTATGTGATAGTTTACATGGGAGAACATCAGTTTTACATTCATCCTATCGTATATCGTTTCATTGCCATGGTTACAATCCCCTCCATGCATCATCAACCAACCAAAGGGTATACCCTGCAAGCCTGACCCCAGTCGTCAGCATACAGCCCTCTCCCTCTCTAGGTCTAAAGTCTCCAGCTGCTCCATCTCTCCACGTCATCATCTCTGCCTCCATCTCTGGCATCACTGATTCTCTGGGTAGGGTCCCGCTCTCTGCTCTTCTCCTTTGATGGTCCTAGGGACCTCCGCTCTTAGACTGAAAAGTCAATCACTCCCCTCCTTTTGCTACAAAATGTCTACCTTGACATTTCCAACCCTCACAGTCAGTCCTGATAGCAATTATTCACTATTGTAACACAAGAGACCTATCTGCATCTCCTTTCATCAGCCCCGCCCAGACAGATTGAATACTATTCAGTGGAGATTCTACCTTCCTCTGCACCCTCTGGATCTAGGCTCCCTCTTGAAAGCTTGTAAGCCAGTCACTTCTTGCCTTTGTAACCCCCTCATTTTGGGTAGCCAATGTCCAAGTTGCCCATCCCTGTCTACTCTATGTATGGAGGCTGTGGGAATGATCCTTGCTGTAAAGATTTGTTCCCTCTTTTGAGCTACTGCATCCATAGGAGTAGGTCAAGTTCATCAAATTGTATCAGATTACTCTTTTTTTCCTCTTCTTTCTTCTTCTAGTTGAGCTCTGATCATCCAGTCATTGCAGCCAGGTCAAGTGGGTATTATCTGCAAGTGTGAGTGTTCTTGTGCACATGCCCTCTCTTCTTATCAGCTGTAAGTTTCATTCTCCACTCTAGTCCTCTGTCTTGCCACACTGCTGGCCAACTGGGTCTCCACCCGGGTTCACAGGAGTCTATTGAACATGGTTTGAACTTAGCTCACAGCTTCATTGCTGTTTTCTCTCACTTCTCCTTATTGGTGACGAACGTGGTCACCAATCAGAGCATGAGTCTTGCTCTTGGAAGGGGACCCGACCACTTGGCTTGATGTCTCCTGGGCGAGCAACTTGCTTGTTTTTGTAGTTATCAGTCGGACTGCCTTTATTGTTCAGTATTTTTCCCATAGGTCTTTCTTTCAAGAAGTATCTTTTGTTCTTCTAGCTGCTGCAGGCTGGTCTGCTTGTCCTTTCAAGTGGAAATTTTCCACCTCAGAAGATTCTGAATGTGGTTCAGGATTCCACCTATAATCTTATGTAATGCAGAGGCTTTGCAGGAAGCCTCCTTCACTGGGCACGTTGTAGCCCCATTTTAGGTATTCCAATCAGTTATAGGCAGAAGATGGACTTACAAGC
>NW_006408555.1:92295-113634 GCF_000296735.1 Chrysochloris asiatica | reverse complement strand
GGATCATATCGTTTGCAAATAGGGAGAGTTTTACTTCCTCTTTGCCAATTTGGATGCCTTTAATTTCCCTGTCTTGCCATATAGCTCTTGCTAAGACTTCCAGCACAATATTGAATAGGAGTGATGACAAAGGGCATCCTTGTCTGGTTCCTGTTTGCAGAGGGAAGGCTTTCAGTTTCTGTCTGTTGAGTGTAATATAGCCAGCCACCTGTTTTTAATCCACACATATTTATATAAACAAGGCATCTCTAGGACCTTGGGATGTGCCCATAAAGCTGCTATGGGTTTTCTTGATGCTGACTAGCTCTACATCATCTTTTGAAGAGCTCTTTCCTAATCGCACCAGGCGTATGTGTCTTAAAAAGTCATCAAGTAGGTGCACAGGTGGGGCAGGAACCCTGCCCCACTGTGCCCCTATGGGGCCTCCCCCCACCTAGGGCCCTCCCCAGCCCAGCACCCCAGCTCCACCCTGAGGAGAGGCAGGAGGACCAGAAGGAGTTGCTGACCTCTCCCTCTCCTGCCCCTTGCTGCTTCCCACAGAGGCCCCTCCAGAGCTGTCCCCTGCAGAGCCTGAATTCCGGTGTACCGAGTGCGTGATGGATCTCGGCCTGTCTGAGGACCACTTCTCCCGTCCCGTGGTAAGGTGTGGGGGCCCAGGAGGGAACAGGATGGATAAGCCCTAAGGCACAGAGCCTGCACGTGGTGGGTACCACGATTTGTTGGCTGCCATCTCCTCCCTTCTAAGCCACTCTCCTTAAGCTTAGCAAGCAGTCTCCACCTCAAGTCAGGACAGGAGCCCTAAGCCTTGAATCTGAGGTGATCATGCCTCTGACTGCATCACCAAAACGTCTTTGAGGACCACGGAGACAGCCTGAACCCAGGACAGGTGGCATAGTGGAGGCTGGGGCCTGGGGCTGTACCTCCCTCCTTCCCTTCAGATGTTTGAGAGCAAAGTCTAGAGTGTTGACTCCCATTCTAGGGGGTCCTGTGCACAGAGTAGGAGCAGGGGAGTAAAGGGAGTGCTGCCCACCTCCCAACCACAGCTAGTTTCATCAGTTCTAGACTGGGATTTCATTGAATTCTTGTTATGAAAGCATAAAGAACTTGAATTTAAAAAACAATGAAAACCTTTTGACTTTATGTAAGCCTCATTCAACTTTGACTGAACAGAACCCTAACATTAAAATGCAATTTCGTTGCACTGTGACTGTTCTGTTCCTGCAGCGTTACTGTGATGATGAATAGAGTTTGCGTTTCCACTGGGGCCCTCTGGTTCACACTGCTCTAGACTTTCTAAAAATTTTAAATACCATGTCCTTTCCTATATTAAGTCATTTAGTGCTTAAAATAAAACAAAATGTAACTTAATTTTAAAATGTCACCCAGAAGCGCCAATCCTAATTCCTTTTTCATTTTGCCTGTAGCCCTTAAGTAGACAAGCATTCATGTACCTATTCTGTGTCTCTTAAACAGCCTTTTCAGCACTTCTTATAGACACAGACTGATGGGAGGCACAACCTCCTCTTCCCTGGGATCTCAGATCCCCACGCCTGAGCTCTTGAGGGTGGGCAAGTCCTTTTCCTAGCCTGGGACTGAGCACGGGTCCTCCAGGGTGCTGTGTGGGAAGGGCAATCAGTGGGCTGGGGCAGGGGTGCCTTCGGCTGCTCTGAGCTTGTCAGGGAAGCCATCCTGTCTCCAGGAGGAAGCTTGCTAAGAAAAGGAAGTGAAATGCAGAAAAGCATCTACAGCAAAGTAAACAGATACCTAAAAGAAGGAAGTTGCCTTTGAACAGCATCCTGGATTAGGTTTTCAGAACTCTGGGCCAGGAGTGAATCCCACCCTGACTGCTAACTCACCTGTGCCTTGAGCCTGAATTTCCTTCTTTTAACTAGGGACTGTGGTCCCTCCTGGTGTAAGGGTCTATGGGGTTGGCCCTGCCTCGGCAGGGGTCTGAGCATCTGTCCACCTGGCAGGGCCTGTTCTTGGCCTCCGATGTGCAGCAGCTACGACAGGCCATCGAAGAGTGCAAGCAGGTGATCCTGGAGCTGCCAGAACAGTCAGAGAAACAGAAGGACGCCGTGGTTCGACTCATCCACCTGCGGCTGAAGCTCCAGGAACTCAAGGTGGGGTTGCCCAGGGACCCCCATGTCTGTATTGTTGTTGTTAAGTACCGTGGACTCATTTCCGACTCATAGTGACCCTGCACAGGGTTTCCGAGGCTATAAATCTTTGCGGGAGCAGAAAGCCTCATCTTTCTCCCGCGGAACAGCTGGTAGTTTTGAACTGCCGACCTTGAGGTTAGCAGCCCGATTCGTAACCACGATGCTACCTGAGCTCCTTCATCTCTGTATGTTGTTGTTGTTGAGTGCTGTCGAGTCGGTCCCGACCCATAGCGTCCCTGAACAGTGTTTCCAAGGCTTGTAAATCTTTACGGGAGCAGAAAGCCTCCTCTTTCTCCCACAGAGCAGCTGGTAGTTTCGAACTGCTGACCTTGCAGTTTGTAGCTGGATTCATAACCACTACGCTACCAGAGCGCCCATCTCTGTATAGAGGGAGGTAAAGATCGGCCCTTCACCCATGTTCCAAAAATTAATTTCAATTACTCTAGACTCAGTTCGTTACAAAGGACAGAGACCCAACCTACGTTAACTTAAACCAAGAAGAGAATAGTGGCTTGGTCCTGGAAAGATTTCCGACCAGCTTTCATGTCAGGTCCATTCTCAGGCAAGCTCTCCCCCACGGGTGGCAGAAGTACCCCAGGAACTGTGACCTCATTCTTCCTGCTCATCAGTCCCCATACATATGGGAGGTTTCATTCCAGGGGTTAAAGAGAGTCTCAGGCCTGACTTTCATTAACCAATCCCAGGTCACATGCCTACACTTTAACTAATCCTGGTGATTGGTCAGGTCTGGGTCATGTGTCCACCCCAACCAATCATAGTGACGGACTGGCCAGGCCTGGGTCATATGCCCATGGACTGCACACACAAAATGGGGTTAATTTCACTTTGAATCATCTGACCCAGAGTGGGAGGGGTTGGTTTTCTCAAGAGGCAGAAGTGGGAGTAGATCTTGGGGGTGAGAACTGTAGCTGTCTCCATAGTAGTGTGTTCCTGGCTGGGCTGCGCCTGCCCTGCTCTGGTACATGTCTCTGGGGATTTAGAAGGTGGAATAGTCATTAGGATAAGGACAAGGCAGTGGTAACAAAGATACTGTACAGTACAATGGCTTAAATTTTCCCCTCAAGTACCCATGGTACATGGCCCAGAGCTTTGTGTTGACCTTGGGGCCTATCTTGTTGCTGTGCCCATCCCTGGAGGAATCCAAGATGGCCCCACTCCACACCTTCTGGATGCGCACCCCAGGGAGCAGGGTAAGGGGCCTCTGTCCCTCCTGCTCACATGCCCTTGGCCCCAACGCAGTCCTACAGCAGTACCTTGCTGCAAAGGACGCTGGGAACGGTTGTCTGTATGCACAGTGGCCATGCTGGGTGAGCACTGGGGTCTTCTATGGGAGACAGAAATCTTAGCTACAAATGGTAACTGAGCTCAACTGTGTCCTGCCTTTGTCCCCTCACAGGACCCCAACGAAGATGAACCCAACATCCGAGTCCTCCTGGAACACCGCTTCTATAAGGAGAAGAGCAAGAGCGTCAAGCAGACCTGTGACAAGTGTAACACCATCATCTGGGGGCTCATCCAGACGTGGTACACCTGCACAGGTGAGCTGGTGACCCAGACTTGCTTCAGCTGGGCATGTGGGCTGGGTACTGGGACAGAGCAGAGATACCGCCCCTCCCCAACGCCACTCGCACGTCTGCTGTGTTCAGTAATGCTCTCCAGTGTCATCAACATTTACTGAGCCCTGTGTAGTGCTGGCAGTACCAGATTTGAACATCAGAGTCACGCACAGACTGTGCTATCCAGGGTGATGGTTCTAGCCGCATGTGGCACCTCAACTTTATATTTATTAAAATAAGTATGCTAAGAATACAGTTCCTCAGTCCTACAGTTTGCATTACCAAACACTTTGGCCACAGGAGACTCTGCTGGTCGAGAATATTTCTGTTGTTGACAGTTTCTTATAGTGCTACCCAGGATGATACGTCAGTCAGAGAGCAATGAAGGGAATTGTGGTGGTTATTACATGCTAATGAGTCATTTCTGACTCATAGTGACCCTGTATGGGGTTTCCAGGGAGCAGTTGGTGAGTTTGAACTGTTGACCTTGTGGTTCAAACTGACATTGTGGTCCAGTACTTATCTACAGTACCGGGGAATAGTGTGTATTTGGGGTGAGGTGCCACTAAGTAGCATGGAATTAAAAGGTGGTGGGGTGTGTGCCGTGGAGTCAATTCTGACTCATGGCCACCCTGCATAGGGTTTCTGAGGCTGTAAATCTTTATGGGAGCAGAAAGCGATACCTTTCTCCCATGGAACAGCTGGTAGTTTCAAACTGCTGACCTTGAGGTTAGCATCCCGATTTGTAACCACCATGCTACCAGAGCTCCTTGGAATTAAAAGGTATTAGGTGACATTTAAAGTAAAAACCTGGGTATATCTGGGGAAGAATATTCTGGCAGAGGGGACCATTCATGCTGAGGCCCTAAGGTAGGCATGTGTCCAGTACCCTGAGGAGCAGAGTGTGGCTGAAGCACTGTTTCTGACAGGGAGTGGAGGAGAGCTAGGCTTAGGTAGCCAGGGACTTTTCCTGAGTGTAGTGGGGACCCCAGGTGGGTGTTAGACAAGGCTTCACAGGGTCACCCTTGTGGTGGGCTTAGGGGCAGCTGTTGGAATAGAATCAGCCTAGCTGCCAAGTTGGCAGGGGGGTCCTGGTAGCTGAAGGTAAGCCAGGGCCGCAGGTTGTCCCTCCCTTTCTCAGAGCCTCATGTGATTTCCCCCCTCCCCAGGGTGTTATTATCGTTGTCATAGCAAGTGCCTGAACCTCATTTCCAAGCCCTGCGTCCGCTCCAAAGTCAGCCACCAAGCCGAGTATGAGCTGAACATCTGCCCCGAGACAGGTCTTGATAGCCAGGACTACCGCTGTGCTGAATGCCGGGCACCCATCTCTTTGCGTGAGGCCCGGGTGGCTGTGGGGGTGGCGGGGTTGAGGGTTAGGTGGGGCACATTGGAGAAATAACATTGAGGCGCTGAGGGGCGGTCCCTGTCAGACTGGGGGCGGGGTGGTCCTTGCTGGGGGTGGCCAGCATCTTATTAAGTTCAAGGAAGCTGAAGGTCAGGCTCTCCTTCCTGTGAGAAGAGGGGTCGGGAGAAAATGCATAGCAGTGCCAACTGTCTTCCTGGACTGACTGGTAGACCATTCCTGGGACGGGCCCATTGTAGTTATGACAAAACTGAGGCTCAGAGAAAAGCAGGAAGAGTTGTGTTTGGAAGAGGTTGGCTGTGGGCGCATCACACTGGACAGTGAACCGCGTGGTGTGATGCAGTGGACAAGCGCTCACGCTTCCTCAGCCCTACCACTGTCCTCCACAGGAGGTGTGCCCAGCGAGGCCCGGCAGTGTGACTACACCGGCCAGTACTACTGTAGCCACTGCCACTGGAACGACCTGGCGGTCATTCCTGCTCGTATTATCCACAACTGGGACTTTGAGCCACGCAAGGTGGGGCTGCAGTGTGGGTGAAGGGGACCCCTCCCAGAGCGGTGGGGGCATGGTTCCGGGTCAGGGGGCACGATTCTAGGGCAGGGTGTGGTGGTTCGGGAAATGAGTCCACTGAGCAGACCTGAGGGGACAGAGGGCTGGCCCTAGGTAAGAGGGCCAGGGGCCATGGCCTACCCTGGGCGGAGAACTGATGGAGAGGTCCTGGGTTGGGGGTGAGGGACAGGCACCAGACACTTAGCTCCTCCCAGGTGTCCCGCTGCAGCATGCGTTACCTGGCCTTGATGGTGTCCAGGCCTGTCCTGCGGCTCCGGGAGATCAACCCTCTGCTGTTCAACTTCGTGGAAGAACTGGTGGAGATCCGGGTGAGGGCTTGAGGAGGGGCCGGGAATGGGGGCATCGGCCTCTGGGTGATGAAGGAGAGTTGTGTGTCTCAGGGTCCTGTCTCCTCTGGGTGAGAGGGGGCAGCAGACGGGATCTGGGCTGAGTCTGGTGGGACCTCGGCTTTCTTCCCTAGAGCACAACCAAGAGGGATGTGGAAGCCCTTTGAGTAATTTAACTTGTCTGTAGCCACTGTAGGATAAGCACAGGACTGCTAACCACAAGGTCAGCAGTTCCAACTCAGCAGCTGCTCTGCAGGAGAAAGACGAGGCTTTCTGCTCTCCTAAAGATTGAGTCTTGGAAACATTATACAGGGTTGCTATGAGTCGGAATCGACTGAATGGCAGGTTTTTATTTTTTTTGGTAGCCACATGGAGCCCTGGTGATACAATGGGTTAACCACAGGGCTACTAACTACAAGGTTGGCAGTTCAAATCCATCAGCTCCTCCAAAGGAGAAGGATGAGACTGTCTACTCTGGTAAAGATTTATATATAGTCTCAGTAACCCTATAGAGGAGTTCTGCTCTTGATTAAGCATTTCAGAGTTGGGATTGACTCAGAGATGGTGGGGATTTGTTTGTTTGTTTGTTTTTGGTTTAGTAGTCACTTTAAAAGCATGGTGACTGCGTATGATAAGCAGCAGACCATGAACCACAGAGACCGTGGTTGGAGTCCCCCAGTTACTCCACAGGAGAAAGATGAGGTCGCTCTCAGTCGGAGCCCACTGTTCAGCATGAAGTCACTTTGAATAAGTGAAGAGAAACCGATGCAATTAACTTTGATGATGTATTTTAATGCTATATCCAAAAGATGATTTCAGCATGTGACCAATATACAAAATTACTGGGCTAGTTTACTTGTACTAAGTCTGCCAGTTCTGGTGTGTGCCCTATACTGTTGACCATCCCAGTTCAAACCAGGTCCAGCTGAGGCTAGGCACCACTGTGTTAGCCAATGGTGAGAGAGACAGCGCACTGGCCAGTGTCTTGGCGAGGTGGGAGAAGTAGAAACTCAGGTCACAGAGCTGGGGAGGGATGAAGAGTGTTGGGAACCTGTCCTGGGATCCCAGAGGCCGACGGTTCCTCGGGTGGGGTTTTGCTGAGGGGCGTGTGGGGGGACTGTGTGGATGAGCATATACAGGAGTGTTGTGCTATAGAGAATGCATCTCCAGGCACTGCCCCACGTGGGCAGCTGTGGTTGGGGTGTCCTGAGAACTTGGAGGTAGACCCTGGCTCAGGGTGCCCATACCTTTCCTGCTGCAGAAGCTACGCCAGGACATCTTGCTCATGAAACCATACTTCATCACCTGCAAGGAGGCCATGGAATCGCGTCTACTTCTGCAGGTCAGGCGGCCAGTGGATTAACTGGGAGGACGGGAGGCTGGGGGACACGGAGAGAACAGGCTTGAGAAGAGAAGATTTCTCAAACTTTGTCCCAGGGAGCCTAGGCAGGTACCTACTCACAAAGGTAACCTGAGATGGCGTCATGCGGCCTGTGAATCTGTGGTGGGCTGTATGAAGGCAAAGCTGCCCTGAGCGGGGTGAAGGCAGATAGTCTTTTCAAGGCCTCCTAGTTGTTCATCTGACAGGCATTTACTGAGCACCTGCTGTATACAGGCACTGTCTGAGGTCTTAGGGAGCAGGGACAGATCAGGAAGAAGGTGGGGGTAGGGGGCTGAGGGGACAGGTGTGGGAGGAGGGGATGATGGCCCTGCAGGACCCCAGGGGGAGAGGCCACAGTGGCCAGAGCAGACTATGGTGCTGTGGGTTGGGATGGGCAGTGGGGCTCACACCATTTGGGAAATTTGGGCCCCTTCCTGCCCTGTAGACCCTTCAGGCTTCAATTCTGTTGGGGGGCTGCCTGTTACAGACCCCTCCTCAAACTCCATGAGCACCTCTGGGCCTTGGCGGTGGGTATATGCAGATAGCCTGGTGGTGCTGACCTCGTGGGTGTGTTTGGGTGGCCTTGGTAGCTCCAGGACCGGCAGCATTTTGTGGAGAACGATGAGATGTACTCAGTCCAGGACCTGGTGGACGTGCATGTGGGCCGTCTCAGCTGTTCACTGACAGAGACCCATACACTCTTCGCCAAGCACATCAAGCTGGACTGCGAGGTAGGTCCCTCGAGAGGTTGTGGGTCTCTCAGCCCTGAGGGGACGTGGGGGAGGCAGCGAGCCTGGAGCTGGCATTCACCTTGTCCCCAACCCCCCAGCGGTGCCAGGCTAAGGGATTCGTGTGTGAGCTCTGCAGAGAAGGAGACGTGCTGTTCCCGTTCGACAGCCATACCTCTGTGTGCACAGACTGCTCTGCGGTCTTCCACAGGTGGGTGTGGGCTCAGCCCCCTCGGGTTTCCTCTCCTGCCTAGCTTTCCAAGCCCTTCACCTGGAAGTTGAGGTTGGACCTCTATGTCTGTGAGTAAATGAAAGGTTATGGGGAACATGGGAGCTGTGAGGTTTGCTGAGAGGGGGACGCTGCAGCAGCCCAGAGCCATGGTGAATGAGCTGGAGACCCACCTGCCTCCTCCGTGGTGATGGATGTTTCTTTCTCAGGTTTAGCTTAGACCACAGTTCCCCAAACGTTCTCATTTGGGAATCCGCACTGCTCAGAAAAAAAATATTTTTGAAGCCCCCTAGGCCAACAGAAATACCTAATGTTTTCATATATTAAGTGCTTAGGTTCAAAGTACTTAGTATTTACTGTCTAAAGAGTTAGTGGCTATCTAAAAAAAAAGGGCACACACAAATTAGAAGAAAGATAACATTTATTTCGTTCTTATATAAGCAGTTGTTTACTAAGAGGTGTGTGCTGGGACACCTGGGTTCTATGGATCCCGCCTCCTCATGTCCTGTCCACACACGTTTGTATGCGGTACTTGCTGTTTATCACAGCGACTGCCCACATCCCAGCTGTCATACCACAGCAAAGAACACAGTACAATCCAACCCTGAAACAACTTCCCCTACTTGTAGTATGTAGTGTCTGCCAGGCATCACGTGTTCCCTTCAACATTCACTGTCCTGAGGCCTCCCATGTGTTCTCCACAATGCCTGGGTGCCTGTGTGTGTGTGTGTGTATGGGGGTGGGGGGAACCTGTGCAGTGGCAGTAAGAGCTGAGCCCTCATTCATCCTGGTCATGGGACCTAGGTGAGGACTAGTGACGACGGGATCCCATGGAAGACCCCTGTATGCCTTGGGCATGTGTCCACCTTACCCAGGCCTTGTGGTCAAATGTGCCTGGGTCAGATTTCTGTCCCTCAGTGTCCCTGCCTATAGAAGGACAATGGGACTCAGTGTCTGGGGGCTCATAATGCCGCTGACATGCAGAGTCTGGAGGTCCCCTGATCCCATCTCTTCCTTCAGGGACTGTTACTACGACAACTCGACCACCTGTCCAAAGTGTGCCCGCTTGACTCTGAGGAAACGGTCGCTCTTCCAGGATCCTGGACTAGATGTGGACGCCTAGGCTGGGGTGGTGGAGGGCAGCCCAGCACCAATGTCCCGGTGGTGTTCTGCCATGGAGACTTTGGAACCCTCACCTGATAAGCACCATTGTACGGATTCTGCTGGGTCTCACGTTCTAGTGGGGAGGGGAGTTAGGAGGGCTGCTCATCTCTCCAAGATGCAGAGGTATGTGCCCTTTGGAGCCACAGCTGCCAGCCCAGAGCTGGGTCAGGCTGTGACAACTCCAGGGGGGTCTCAAGGAGCAAGCAGACACTATGGATGTTGGCTGCACAGACCAGCTGGGGCCAGAGTTCTCTTCTGCAGGGGTGGTTTGGGGTCTGCCCAGAAACTCCCTCCTCACTGCCCCTGCCCCACCCCCACCGCACGCAGACCCTCACTCATGCTGGCTGCAGCTGTCCCTGTGGACCTTCCTCTCTCGGTCCAGGGATCCTGTCTAGCAGGTGAGAAAGTGTGGACTTGTCACAGTTCCTCTCCTTGTGCCAAGCTAGGCGGCAGGTATGGTGCTGGACTGTGTTAGGGAAGAGTGGGTTATAATTACCCCGTGGCGCTTCTCAGGACGAATTTGCCACCGAGGAAGGAGCTCATCTTGTCCCAGTGCCAAGCTTGCCAGCAGGGTCTTTTATTTGGGGGCCCGAGACCCAAGAACACTGGTTACAGGGTCCTCGTGGGAAGACTGAGTGAGGGTCCCCCCTTCCTGTGATGAAGGCTGTACCTCACGCCATACCTTACGACCCCTTTTCACCTGGGTGGAACAGCTCTGTGCCAGTTGGCACTTTGTAGACCTGGCATCCCAGACATGGCTGAGGGACGGGACATTTGGGGACTCCCGGGAGCAGGACAACCTGCACCTGCCTTTTGCTGCTGCCCCCTCCTCGCCCTGGACTCATCTGTAAGTGCGTGATGGACACTTGGGATGCAGGGACATGGCTCCTGGAAGGTGCCCCATGTGGACTGGACAGCTCGAGGGCGTTGCCTGGACAGTTCAGCAGATGATGCAAGGGGAGAGGTAACAGCGTCAGGTCATACCCTAGGTCCAAGTCTACAAACTAGCAGGTGGAACTTTGTTGCCTCGGGTGGTCCTTCACACAGAGCCACATTGGTCCAGGGTGCCCTGTCCTACTCCCTACCTGCTTGTAGGGGGTGTGGGGGCCACAGGCTCAGTGCTCCCTGTATCCGGATCTGCACATTCCTATCTCATTTCTCTGCTGTGTTAAATTCCCGTCGTCCTCAGTTCACCGCATAGTCCACGTTATGTTGTTCTAGTTCACGGTCACTGTGCCCGCAGAGAATGCTGGTGTGTTGGCACTGGTTGGATGGGATTGGCTTTCGTACCTCTTCCTCAGCATACCTTTCCCACCTGCCCCTTCTGGTTAACAAAGTTTAAAAACAGAATCGTGTGTGGTCTTTGCATGACGTAGCAAGGCGGGACGAAGCCAATAAGGAACTAGGTTACCCGCCAGCTCAATGGTCTCCATAGGCTGAGGGGGTTGGTTGTATGTGTGGGCCAAGCCTACCTGGACAGCATCCAGCTGTCCCAGCGCCCAGTCCCTGGTAATTAAACAACTGTACTGTAGACCTGTGTGTGTGGTGGATCGGGATAGGGCACCACCTGCAGGGGGTGGGAGACTGTCTGGTTGTAGTGAAGAATTTTGGGTTGGTGGGGAGAAACACACTGGTTGGTTGGTGTCAGACAAAATGTGTCACCCTGTGACGGTTGCGTGGTTTTCCAGCGTCCCTTCTCATGTAGAATGGGGTGACATCCCTTGTGGTGTGTTTAAGGCTCACAGAGCATTTAGTAAATGTGCAGTAAGTAGCTGCATCTCTTCCTGGGGTCCTTGAAATGGGACTGTCTCAACCAGTGAGAAGCTGACTGATCATGCATGTCAGAGTGAGCTCAGCAGACCCAGCCAGCTTCTGGGATCTCATCCTCACAGGCCAGTGCCATGAATGAGCCTCACCTCAACCCAAGGTGCCATGAACCCTGTCCCGTTACTCTCTGTATAGAGTTATTCATGGATGAACAAGAGGGAGCCATGAATCCCTTTCAAATGAGTCAAAACAATGCAAATTTCTCTGCAAAAAGACCACCTGTGATGTTGAGCAGGATCTCAGAGGGGCTGTGACCCAGGAAACATCAGTAAACTTTAGAAGCTGCCTTCATCCCTGACCCACAGCCAGTTACACTCTGAGGACTAGGCGGCTGGATGACACACAGTGCCTAAAGGGGGTCTCCGGAGGAGGCTAGATGCAAAGGCAGCTGTTTGAGTCTCTGTGCCAGCAAGCTGCCTCCAACTGCAGACAGAACTGCTATACCCTGGATCGTAGATGGAGGATGTGGTCTTTTTCTTTCAGGTTAAGGCATAGTTGCAAAAATTCCCATTTCCCAGATTCCCTGTATGTTAACATCTTGTCATACTTCGTCTTACTTATTTTATTCATTCTCTTCACATGCACTGAAATTTTTTCTGGATCATTTGATAGTATGATGTGATGATGCCCCTTCACCTATAAATACTTGTGTGACATTCCCTAAAAACACGGCTTAGGTGAATGATCAAAATCAGGTTAACGATACAAGACTATAAAGCCTGCTCTGTTTTTACCCACTTGTCCTTGTAGCATCCTTTATAAACGACCACTCTTGTACATATCCTCCCCCCAAAACATCTAGATCACACATGGCATTCAGCTGTCCTCTCTTTGTTGTTGTTGTTGAAGTGTTGAGTTGGTTCTAAATCATGGGGACCTTTTATGAACTGCCAATCTTGCGGTTCAGTGCTTATCCTATAGCACCACCAGAATTCCAGGTCATCTCTTTGGCCTTCTTTAATTTGGAAGAGTCTGTGACATGGACATTCTTGAAAACAGAGGCCCATTATTTTGAAAGAAAATGTCCCAGAATTTGGGTTTGTGTCCCATTAGATTTTGGCTTTGTACCCTTGGCAGGAATAGCAGAACTGATGTTGTTTTCACTGTCCTCAGTTTATGATATTAGGCGGCACACAATGTCACCTTGTCCCATGGAGATGCCACCTTTGGCTCCTGGGTAAGATGATGTCTTATCAATTACTATATAAAACCTGGTGTTTTATCAATTCTGCCTTGCTAATCCCTGGTAGTCTGTAAGCATTTTGTATCTGCAGTCCATGCCAGTATTCAATTTCATCTCAGAATTGCACTCATTGCTTTAGCATCCATTGATATTTGCCTCATAGTTATAAAGATTTTCTATCATTATATATATTCTGGAGTCCTGGTGTGGCGCCGTAGGATAAGCTCTTGTCTGCAAGTTTGGTGGTTCAAACTTACCAGCCGCTGCTCAGACACCCTATACAGAGTCGCTAAGAATTGACATTATCATCATTCTTTTTACACTTTTTAATGAAAGAGCTTTCCATTTTCTCCCTTTTATTTATGGACTCCTGAGTTCTTACTCAATGGGTTATACACCTTTATTATATTTGATGCTCAAAGTGTCTCAGGCTTTGACCAATGTGAGTTCAAAGTATCCCAGGCTTTGACCAATGAGAGCTCAAAGTGTCCCAGGCTTTGACCAATGAGAGCTCAAAGTGTCCCAGGCTTTGACCAATGAGAGCCCCTACAGACTGTCTGCTGTGTCCCTTTGACATGCTCTTACCACTCTGGCATCCCCACATTCTGGTTTCATTTACTTACCAGTCCCAGTCCTGACACCAACCCTTTCTTCACGGAGTGCTGCTTCTCCTTCGTGATGAATGTTGTTAATAACCCAGATCTGGTGTTGGCTGTGCTCTTTGCTTCTTGGTCCATTCAACAGCCAGCCCTAGGCAAATACCCCATACACCTGTATCTATTTTTCTGTCTCTAACTCTATAAAAACCCTTGAGCTCACACCGATACCTCTAACTGAAATCCAACACCACAGGGTTCATTGTCATTCCCTTGTTTATATTATTAATTTGTTCTTTGATAGAAAACTAGCTCCATTAGCCACCATGTATTTATTTCTTTATGCAATCTCACAACACAGGGGAGGTTTTCCCCCCAAAATTATTAAGCCATGCCTCATGAAATAGAAGCCTACTAACCAGGGATCAATTTTCATTTGCAGTCTTTAGCATTAAGGTATATAGTCAAAATATAGTCTTCTATAATGTTTCTTACTCTTCGTTGGACTGTTATTCATTTGAAATATTCAGGTAAGATAGTCTATTTTCTGTTTTTTTCTTCCCATCTTTGTGTATTTTGTGAGTGTTTGACACACTAATATGGTTCCAAAAGTCAGAGCTTCACAAAAGGTGTTCTCAGGCAAGTGTCACTCCTGCATCTTCACTCTCTGGAAGTAGACGGGCTTGCCTGAGCCTCTTTTGCTGCTACTGGCTTTACCTTGATTACTGTTTGGTTACACATACCGAAAAATGACCTAAGACAGCTGCTTTGAACGTCGCTTTTTCTCATTGTACAATTCTCTATAGCAGTTAATTGCATCATTGATTGCTCTTGAAATTTTCAATTTCCACTCATCATCAGGGCTAGTACTGGTAAGAATTTGCAAGCCAGCCTCAAAATGTGAGAAGGCCGCTGACAAAGCTTCTGTGGTCAGCTGGCGCAGGGCAAGGGGAGCATCTTCACTCTCTTCCTCTCCTGCTGCCCGCTCCTGTTCCAACTGCATCAGCTCCTCGTTTGAAAGATCTTCTTCATGGGACTGCAGCAACTGGCCCACATCAGTTTCTACAACCTCTTCAAAGGCCACATTCTGGGCAAGGCTCACAATATTTTGTTGAAGTCGTACAATGTTATCTGTTTGGGGAACACTATGGAACTGCACACACTCAGGCCAAATCTTCTTCCACAAACTGTTCATTGTCGCTGGTTTGAGCTCCTCCCAAGCCACTGCAATGTTGTCCACAGCATCCATGATGTCGTACTTCCTCCAAAACTCCCTGACTGTAGCCTTGTCCTCCCCATCGGTTGCTTCCAGGATGTGCTCAAAAGTCCTTCTTAGGTAATGAGCTTTGAAAATGGAGGCCACACCTTGACCCATGGGCTGGATTGCATCAGCTGTGCTGTCCTGAAGATACTCTACTCTTACATTATCGGATAGGTCACTCAGATTTACTGGGTGGCATGGTGCACTGTCTAGGATGAGCAATGCTTTGTTGGTGAGATTATTTTGAGCACAGTATTTCTCAACAGCAGGGCAAAAAAAATATGTAAACCATTCGTGAAAGATGCCCCTGGTGGCCCACGCCTTTTTGTTGGAGCGCCAAATCACAGGCAGGTTGGGCTTGGAAAACCCTCTAAGAGCTACAGGATCTTCCGAGTGGTACACCAGCAGGGGTTTCAACTTAAAGTCCCCAGCTGCGTTCCCACCAAGAAGCAGCATCAAGCGATCTTGAGAGGATTTAAACCCCATTTCAGCTTTCCCTTCCACAGAGTTAAACGTTCCTCCGGGCATCCTCTTCCAATAAAGCCCTGTTTCATCTACATTAAAAACTTGCCAGGGGGTGTACTCACCTTCTTCAATGATGCTTTTTAGCACTTCAGGGTATGTGTCCACGTTGCTGCCAGGAGGATTGCTGTTCATCTTAAAGTGGGGTAAACAATGGCGCTCCTTGAACCTCACAAACCACCCTTTACTTGCACTAAACTTTTCCGTTTGAGAGCTTTCACCCTGTTCGCGCTGTAAGTCATCAAACAAGCTCTTAGCCTTCTCCTGGATGGCGGAGACACTCAGGGGCACGTTCCTCTGGCTCTGGTCTTCGAGCCACACACTCAACAAGCGCTCCATGTTCTCCATCACTGCGCTCCGGTGGCGTGTCAGCCGAGACGCTCTCATGGGTGTAGTTATTTGCGAACTCGCTTTAATTTTTTCTTTATTGTCTCGGATGGTTGCCACGGTGGAGACAGCCAGGCCTAAGGTCTTTGCAATCTGGCTGAGCTTCTCACCCACTTCGAATCGCCGTAACACTTCTAACTTGATGTCCAGGGTAATTGCCTTCCGTTCCCTTTTGGAACGTGGGGTAGGAGTTGCATTTAGAGGCCTTTTCCCAGGCATCTTTGCCTTTAAAATGTAACAGAACTACAGCAGTCTCGGGGGATAAATTCTGTGGCCACTCTGGCATAATTTTGGGGGGAAAAAATCTAGAAGTTGTAGCTCGATACGCCTGCAAATGTGGGTACTGTGGGTCTGCCAGGCAACACGGCCTCGACACAAGCAGCAGCGTAGACCTCTGGCGTCCAAATTCCCGGACAGTACAGCTGCAGGCCTACCATAATCAGGTGGGTTTCTGTGGCTCTCGAGGACCAATCCGTGAAAGTGAGTAATGCGGTATAACATATGGAGAATCAGTTCCTTTGGTCATCAGGTACACCCGGGCAGCAGTTAGGGTCAGCTGCCGAATAACGAGGGACGCCTGCAGCTGCGGCTCAGGGGCGGGGCAGACGGAAGGCCTCTCTTTTGCTAGTCGTTTCCAATGGAGAACCGTGAAAGTAAAAGTCCTTGGCTGTACCCGACTTTTAAAAAAATCTAAAGGTGCTGGGCATCACTTAACGCCTAGTCCCAGTCAGTCGTCGGGTTTCTGCGCTCAGATATCTGGGTACGGTAAAGCAGCGATCAGGTTTAAACCGTTAGAGGATCAGGCTATGAGGTAGACACCTAAAGAGAGGTCCCCGAAGGGCGCCGGTGACCCCATGCGCATGTGCAAAGCCTTTGGTGACTGATCTTTTCGGCACTGCGCGTGCGCGCGCCGAGGGGCGCGAACTTGGGGGGTAGGGTATGTCGTACCTGCTGGTGGCCGCAACCGGCAGTAGGGCGGTGGCCAGGCCGCTCGCAGTGCTGTGGCGATGCAGTGGTGTCGTAGGAGGTGGCAGGACGACCGGGACAAGCGTGAGGGTCTTCGGCACCACTCGGCAGGTGAGCAGGGGTCCCTGTCTGCCGGTTCCGGGCGTCAGGGACGGGCGCTGATTGCACTCGACGCGCGGGTGACGCCATCGCCGTGCGCCTACCGGCGCGGGGAGCCGGGGCGGGCACTTTCCAGGTCTCATCATTCCGGTCTCTCCGGCTCTGGCCGAAACTCGGCGACTGATGCTGGCAGCGTCTCTGGCCTAAACTTCCTGCCGCGCGGCCCCTCCCGCCGCCCCACACCCCAGTTCTTCTTCCTTCCACCTCAAGTCTCGCTCCTGCCATCCAAGTTCTTACTCCCTCTCCGGCCCCTGGCACAGGCCCATAGGCCCACTTCCCTCAGAAACCAAATAGCGTCTCCGAAACACCGCCATCGAATCGATTTCAATTCGTAGCAATCCTGTGTAGAGTTAGAGGTAGTCCTGGTGTGTGGATGAGCACTGGGCCGCAAGGTCCGCACTTACCAGTGACGACTGTGTAGGACTTCCGAGGCTGTGAATCTTCCCGGGAGCAGAAAGTTTCCTTTTTCTCCCACTGAGTGACTGGTGCGTTTGAACTGCGAACTTGTGCTTGGCAGTGCCACCAGAGCTCGCCCGCCTCCTCCTGATAGCCAGATGTTGCTCCACCACCGACCCTGGGGTCATCTCTTGCAACTTGCTCTGACTACCAGTCCTGGTGCCCTCGGGGGCTCAGCCGTGGTCAGACCGCTTATACGTACCTCCAGCGCCATTCTCACAATTGCTGCTACATTTGAGCCCATTGCTGCTGCCACTGTGCCAGTCCATCTTGTTGGGGTCTTTCTCTTTTTCTACGACCCTCCATTTCACCAAACATGATATCCTTCTCCAGGGACTAGTCTTTCTTGACTATATGTCCAAAGTATGAGAGACAAAGTCTGGTTGTCCTGACTTCCAGGGAGCATTCTGGCTGTACTTCTTCCACCACAGATTCGTTTGTTCTTTGGCAATCCATGGCACTTTTAGTATTCTCCTCCAACACCATAGCTGAAATGCACCAATTCTTCTACTGTTTTCTGTATTCACTGTCCAACTTTCACATGTGTATGAGGTTATTGAAAATACCATGGCTTGGGTCAAGTGCACATTAGTCCTCAAATTCACATCTTTGCTCATGAACACTTTAAAGAGGTGCAGCAGATTTTCTTAGTGCAATATGTTGTTTGATTTCATGAGTGTTGATAGTTGATTTGAGCAAAATGAAGTCTTTGACAAATTTATCTTTTCTCCATTTATTGTGATGCTATTTATTGGTCCAGTGGTGAGGATTTTTGTTTTCTTTACATTGAGGTGCAACCAGTATCGAAGGCTGTGGTTTCTGATATTCATCAGTGAGTAGTTTAAGTCCTCTTCACTTTCAGTAAGCAATAATGGATGAACATGAGCGCTTATGAACGGTTAGGCTTTGTTTACTTCATAGACATGGCTTGATTCTGACTCCATTTTAATAATAACCTAACATATTGCCAGAAGGCTTATATGCTGCAGGCTTTACATGTGTGTCCCATTTAAGTCCTAACCCATGCTGTAGATAGATGCTGCCAGTGACTCCCTTTATGGAAGAGTAAACAGTTCCCGTCAGCCCTGCTTCAGTGCCTCAGTCTTAACCACTGTGTAAAACACCTTCCTCTGACTTAAACACTGGAACAGTGTTTTGTTTTAAGGGTGGTTTAAATTTTTTTTTTTAATACTTCCCCTGGTAGTGCTGTGGGTTACTCAGGCTACTAGCCATAAGGCTGGTGGTTTAAACCTACCAGCTGCTCTGCAGGAAAAAGGATGATGCTGTTGGTTCCTGTAAAAATGTAGTCTCAGAAACCCTAAGGAGCATTTCTCTTCTGTCCTATTAGGGTCAGTGTGAGTTGGAATGAAGATTCAGCTCAGTGGCAGTGGTTTGGATTTTGGCTTCCTGGTGGGCAGTGCTTCCATTGAATTTTGTTGTTGTTGTTAAATATACTATGTTTAATGCAGTATGTTGTAAGTTTTGTTACTAGGAAAGTACCTGTCTTCAGACAGTTCTAAAAGGATGCCAGGAATCTATTTTCTGTTCTTTTCTCAAGAATGAACTCTTTCCTTTTCATCTCTGTCTTGAGAGGCAGTGCAGACACAAACATGTTAGCTTTAAGTTGTCTCCAGTTGTATCTGGAGGCATGTGAGCGGAGGGGCTGTCCTGTTTGTTAACACGTGTTGAAAGCCAGTCACGTACTGAGTGTATCTCAGGCTAGTTAGCACTGTTGGGTTGTGATGTGCTGAACTTCGGGGACTGCAGTGTCTGTATTTATGAAGAGAGAAAGTTGGGTGATATTTGAGTTCCACCCCAAACTCAGTCATTCCTCTTTCCCTCATAAATTAATGCTGAGAATCTACATAAGGTGTTCAGGATAGGCAGGGGTGGTTAGGGTTTGCTGGCCGAAGGACAGCCAGCCATCCTCCAAGTACACTTACTTCTGGAGGCTTCTGTGTTGTCATTTCTCATCCCATGAGCTGCTTGGTGGAATTTACATACCATGTAAGGATGGAGGGCACAGACAAGCAATAAAAACGCAAAGTATGTAGCCTCTGAGGTAGTTCTCCAGCTCTGACGGACCAGGAAACAGGGCAGAGGAGCTCAGAAAGGAAGAGCAGTACCTGATAGCATTTTTCATATTGTGTCATGTTATCAATATTCTTCTTGAAAATATTCCACCACCATTAATATCAACTCCGTGGCCTCCAAACAACCTCCCCTCCCCCTGTCCTGCTCTCCCACCTCTGGTTGTTGTTGTTGTTGTTAAGTACCCTCGAGTGGGTTCCAACTCAGTGACCCTCTATAGGGTTTCTGAGCAGCAGCTGGTAGGTTTAAATCATGCTAAGCAAATAATCCGAGAAGCTGGGTTCTATGAAGAAAACTGGCATCAGGAGTCGGTTCCGAGTCGATGACACCTGACAACAACAAGCAGCAGTACTTGACAGGGAACTGGATTCCAAAAAGAGCATGCTAGTTGGGACATCACTGTTGACATCTGATGAGTCTTTGCTGAAAGTAGAACGTACCGGAAAGATATTTACTTGTGTTTTTTAGCTCTGTGGATCATGACATGTCGTAGATAACATTGCAAAGAATGGGTGTTCCAGAACAATTGATTGTACTAATGAAGAACCTGTACATAGCACAAGAGGTAGTTATTAGACATAACAAGAGGACACTGAAAGGGTTAAAATCGGGAAAGATGTGCACCAGGGCTATATTCTGTCACGATACTTATTCTGTGTGCTGAGTAAATAAGCCAAGAAGCTGGATTATAGGAAAAGATGTGTGGCATCATGATTGGAGGAATGGAGGAAGACTCATGAACAACCTGCGATTTCAGATGGTTCAACCTTGATGGCTGAAAATGAAGAGGACTTAAAATACTTCCTGATAAAGATCAAAGACCACAGCTTTCGGTATGGGTTGCACCTCAGTGTAAGAAAACAAAAATCCTCACAATTGGTTCAATAAATAACATAATGATAAATGGAGGAAAGATTGGAGTTGTTAAAGACTTCATTTTATTTGTATCCACATACAACACTCATGGAAGAAACAATCAAGAAATCAAATGATGTATTGCACTAGGCACATCTGCACAAGACCTCTTTAAAGTTTTGCAGAGATACCAGTTTGAGAACTAAGGTGCACAAGACCGCAGAAGAATTGATATATTTGAGTTATGGTGCTGGAGAAGAATATTGAAAAGTGTGATGGACTGTCAGAAGAACAAACAGATCTGTGTTAGAGGAAGTACAGCCAGAATGTTCCTTAGAAGCATGGATGGAGAGATCTTGTCTCTTATACTTTGGAGTTATCACGAAGGACCATTCCCTGGAGAAAGACATGAAGCTTGGTAAAGTGGAGGGTCAGTGAAACACAGGAAGACCCCTCAACAAGATGGATCGATGCAGTGGCAGCAGCTGTGGGCTCAAATGTAGCAATGATTGTGAGAATGGGCTGCGCATCGTTCTCGTGCTTGTAGTCTGAACTGACTCAACGATACCTATCAACAACGTTATGATAGACAGGCAGAACAAACTGCAGTTGGTCATAATAGACAGAATTCTCTCAGATGTGAGAGAAATAGCATTCTCCAGCTCTTCACATATTCATTACATTTCCAGAGTCTTAAATAAATACATTTATTTAAGACTCAAGACAGTATAAGCCAAATAAAAACCTATTCGCACCTCCTACTTTCAAAGTCTGCCTAAATCCTGTAATGTTTTATGTTTGTACAGTCATAGCAAGTATTTCCTTAGGGAACTGGCAATTTATAGTCTGCATACCAAGGTATTTACCTAAGAAAACTTAAGATTTACAATGCACCTATTGCATTAAAGGAGTCCTAGCGTGGCGCTGTGGTCTAATACGTCAGAATGCAAAGTCGTTTGAATTGCAATATCGGTGGTTCAAGCTCACCAGCTGCTCCTTGGAAACCCTATACAGGGTCGCTATGGGTTGGAATCAACTCGATGGCACTTAACAACAACAACGATTGCATTAAAGGAGTCCTGGTGTGGCACTGTGGGTTAATGCACTAGACTGCAGGGTCTGTTGAAACTGCAAAGTTGGTGGTTCAGTCTCACTAGGTGCACCTTGGAAACCCTATATAGGGTTGCTATGAGTCGGTACTGACTCTACAGCACTTAACAACAATAGCAGCATTGCATTAAAAATTATAAGCTTTCTTCTGCATTATGAGCCCTCTCACCCCCCAACAACCCTCCACCAGTCTCAAACTTCAAACATAAACTGGAATTTGTATATTAGCACCACTTAAAAGCTGTCCTCCTTTGAAGGCTAAATCAAGCAAACTGCATGTTCTGTTAAAAATATAGGTGTATTCCATAGAAAGCTTGTAAGTCCGTCTTCTGCCTATAACTGATTGGAATACCTAAAGTGGGGCTACAATGTGCCCAGTGAAGGAGGCTTCCTGTGGAGCCTTTGCAATACATAAGACTATAGGT
>NW_006408555.1:58161-87446 GCF_000296735.1 Chrysochloris asiatica | reverse complement strand
TACATTCAGCAAATCATATACCTTATTTCATTACAATGGTTATAATCCCCTCCATGTACCATCAGTTAACAGTATTTCTCTCTATTCACTTTAGCTCATTTTTTTTTTAAGGCACTCAGGTTTATATAATAATTTACACCACCAAAGGACACATTCTGCAAATCTTCCTCCTGGCCGCCAGCTTTCAGTTGCTCTCTTCCCATGAATCTAGAGTCCTCGGTTACTCCCTCTCTCCATGTCCCCATCTTTGCCTCCATCTCTGGTGTCCCGTTGCCTTCTTACCTGCATGGTTTCTGTTGAGAAATCCAAGCTTAGTCTGATTTGCTTGCCTTTGTATGTTACACTTCGCTTTTCTGTAGCTGCTTTCAGGAATCTGCCCTTAACTTTTGATTTTGGAAAGCTTCATTATTATATGTCTTGGTGATTTTCTTTTAGGGTCTAGCCTTCCTGGGGTTCGTTCAGCTTCTTGGATGCTTATCTTTGAGCTTTTCAGGATGTTCAGGAAATTTTCTTCCAGGAGTTCTTCAACTATCTCCTCTGTGGACTTGTGTGATTGTTCCTGTTCTGGAATGCCATTAGTTCTTAAGTTATTCCTCTTCATGTTATCCAACATGAATCTTAGACCTTCTTCAGATTTTTTTCATCCTTTTTTTTCTGTTTGTTCTTCTATCTTAGTGGTATTGAGAGATTTATCTTCCAGCTCACTAGTTCTGGCTTCCATCTCTTCAGTTCTACTCCTTTGCCCTTTTAGTGTATTGTCTGTTTCTGATATTCTATTATTAATCATTTGGATCTTTTTCTGTAGGTTTTGAATAGTTTCTAATGGTGTATCTATCTTATTTGACTGTTCTGTAGCGTTTTCTTGACTTCTTCCTTATTTTTCTCAACTCCATTGTATAATGTTTTGATACATTTTATAATAATTTTTCTGAATTACTTCTCAGGCATTTCCAAAGCCTGCCCTCCTTCAAGTATGGAGTGTATGTCTACCTCCAACTTGTCTCAGTCACTTTATCTTGTTTCTGGACATATGCTGATATGGTCACTTGTTTTTGTTTTTTGGGCATATTCAGTGGTTAGCTGTGGCCTTAAAACTTCGATGGGTGTGTTTTGGTATTTTTTATGTTTTCTGATTGCCTCAGGTAGATGTGATCAGGAGATGGCCTTCCCTTTTCATTCCTCTTCCTTTATCTCCATGGTTCTGTCATGTGTCCGTGGCTTCTCTGATCTTTCCCTGGTTCGGTCTCGCCCAAGATGGCCACTCAGGGAGCAGCTGAGTGCCTTGGATTAGAAAGCACTGGATTTCTTGCTTCTGCTACAAATTCCACTGTCTGTAAGCTTTTCAGCTTTCTAAATATTCCTTTATAAGTGGTTCAGAGTTCTGGGCCCATCCCCTGAGCCTACTTGGTCCGGTGTTCTGTGTTGTTGCTGATGGAGTGCCTCACTGCGCTTCCACCCTATCTGCCATCTTGTTTGTTCTCCTTATTTTGTTTTTAAACAAAAAAAGTTACACCTTTTCTTTGAAAGTCTTTTTTATCTAGACAGATTTTTGCACCACCTTCTGATAAAAGGCATGTTATTACAGAGACACAGTTGAGTAGTTTACTTGGTATAGAGGATCCCATTGTCAAGGGCAATAAACAAGTCTAGATACACTTTAATTTGAGAGAGATGTAGGGCAAAAGAAGAAGACAGATATATAACTCCTTGGTGGTGCTCTCAAATTAGCTGCCAAGTATTCTTGTGTGGGAAAAATGTGTTATAAACCTAATAGTAATCACAGTAACATTCTCATTTTGAGAAAACAGTAACTTGGGTGTGGTAGAAAAGAGGCACTTCTAGTGTTTTATATAGTTTGGATTCTAAAGTGAGCAAGTTAATGTTTCCAAACTGAGTTGACAGTGTCATGTTACTAAAGTGTATCCATTCTTTACTGCAGTCTTTCATTGGTATGCAAACAAAGGGGAGTAAATATTTACAAGAAAATAAAGATGAACAGTATTCACAAGTTCCCGAGAGGTGTTCCTTCATGGTAGGTAGTTGTGCCCCCTCACCACATTAACGGTACTGCATCCAAAAACAACACAGGCAGCAGATGCTTTCCTTAGTAGTGGTGCTCGCCACTCGAGGGCTTTGGGGTGGCCCTGGAGAATCTCCAGGAAATTCCACACTAGCACCCTATTAAGCACCTGCCAGTGGTTTTACGTCAGGCACTCGTTCACAGAAATTCCACTCTCCTACCTCTACAGCAGGGTGATGGTATCCACTTTCTCAGTATGGGCCATGGACGCCAACTAGTGGCCAGCAAGCACTGCCTTCTCTTTATCTGGATTCCCTGTGGACCCCAGCTGAGGTTCCAGCCCCTCACCACAACACTCCCCATCACACCTTCAAGTTTCCTCCTCCCATCTGCATGGGGGCTGCATTCTGCAGGTGCTGGGGACGGGCTACAACAGGCTCATTTTGTCCATGGTGGTGGCACTGTGGCCGTGATTTCCCTTTCAGTATCTCCTAATTTTAATGTCGTTCTCATGCCTTACCATCCTTTTGTAGCCCACAGTGCTCTTTGATAGTGACATTTGACTACTGTAGTTTAGTAGTGAGGTGCAGATTGGGGAAGCATTTGCTGTAGTTAGTCTGTAAGACCTGAGGGTCCATTCTCATGGTAAGGGGATGGGGATGGTTTTTTTTTTGGCTTTGTCAGGGTTTTGTTGAGTCTAGTCAGTGTTGCTCCAAGTACATGGATTATGTAGTGTGCCTCCATTTTACGTTTGTTCAGCATGATGACGTTTATTGCAGTAATATTTGTTGTAATGGTTTTTTACCTCTAATAGTAGAGCATCTAAATTGCCCACCATCCTGTCCTTAGCTGATGGGCAGCTGTGGTAAGAACTGACGTATCCCTCCTGGTGGACTGAAGAAAGCACAGGTCTGGGAAGGTGTTTGCTTCCTTGGCTGATCAAAGGCGAATCAGAACGTCCTTCAGATTTTGACTTGCTGTGATTTTACTCCTAGAATCAGTTGTTCGGGTTTGCTTTTAGGCTGTAATATTTTCAGTGAAACAGACTGTCTCAGGTACAAAATGGATCGATTTGTTTTACTGTTCACAGGCTATAACTATAAAAATTCCTGTTATACTTCTGCAGGGAACTTAGTTCTTGTTGATCTTGTTTGGATCATCTTTTTAATGGGACATTGTTGTTAAGTGCCGTCGAGTCGGTTCCGACCCATAGCGACCCTGTATAGTAGCTGGTGGTTATGTGCCATGGAGTCGGTTCCGACTCACAGCGACCCTGTACAGGATTTCCAAGACTGTAAATCTTTACGGGAGCAGAACGCCTCATCTCTCTCCCGTGGAACAGCTGGTAGTTTTGAACTGCTGACTTTGTGGTTCGCAACCCGATTCGTAACCACTACGCTACCAGAGCTCCTGTATAGCAGATGAAAAAGGCTGCAGGTGCGTACCTCACCCTGCTCCCTGTCCCCAGGAGCCTTTGTCTCCAGGTGAGAAAGCAGCAGCATTGTGTTGGGCAGGCATTGATGTTCCGCCTATTTCAGGGCCTCCAGGGAACTCGCTGTCCACAGCTGGCTCTGAGGGCAAGACTGACGACCTTCTCCCAGTGCTTATGGTCACAGCCACCCAAAGGTACCTGTCCCTACCCCCAGCGAGTAGCATGAGGCTGCTGGCATGGTGTCCTCTGAGACCCCAATCCCCAGGTGCCCCTACCCGCGGTGCTCCTTGCTCTGGGCCTCATAGTCAGTGACAGTTGCTGCGTTTCTGCATGTGCTTTGCTCATGCTTGGAGGTAGAGTAGTGATGTGGTGAGGCGAGTCAGCATGGAGCGTGTGGTCCATCTCCAGGGCAGGCTGGGAGGTGAGACATGCTGCTTGGGACCAAGGGGAGCTGGTGTCCTTCTCACCCGTCTGTCCTAAATGGACCTTGTGGTGATCCGGGTCTTTAGTTCTGGAACCTCATCATTTTGTCCCTAAGGATTTGAGAAGTACTTTAAGCGGAATGGAAGAAGTACAGACTCAGAAAAGTCCGCGTCTGCCTGTCAAGGTAAGAAGGCCAGCCTGGTTCATCAGACTGCTATCCACTCCAATGGTCTTGTAGTGTTTCCTGGATTAAGGCTTGATCTCTGTGGGCAGTGGTGGCAGGTGGTCTGTGCTCTCCCCACTTTGGTTGCTCCTGAAGGTGTGTCTGTAACTCAGGAGCAAGTGGTGGGTGGGCCCGTGGCATGGAGAGTGGCCACTGCCTCGGAACCCTTCCTGTTCTGCTGTCCCTTACCCAAGGGACTGGGTTTTCTGTAAGCTCCGGTTAGTTTCCCAGGTGACATTTGACTGACTTACAAGTTAGCAATAATTGGCTGTAGTTTCGAATTTCCCCCTTACTGTCACTTTGGAGGTTTTTATCAAAAGAATAATTGCTGGTTTAGTTTTCTTATGAACCAGAGGGCTTTTCCTTCCCCCTTGGGTGTGCCTGGATTTGTAGGCTGTGTATGTGTCTGGCCCCTGAGATGGAGATGTGAGGGCAGACAGACATTCCCTGAATCGTAGACTCCAATTCACACCTTCCTTCCACCTGGCAGAGTTCATGGTGCATGTGAAGATGAGTGAGTTTGTCTCAGGAAAGGGACTGTACTGTCGCCCTCTCTGAGAAGTGAGACCTTCCCAGAAATGCCCGCTGGCCAGCAGTCTCATGGTTTTCTTTTTATTTCCCCAAATTGGTGGCAAAGATGACCTTTAGCCACTAAAGATTGTGCTTAAGCTTAGTCTGAAGGCTGTTGTTATAAGTGCCGTTGAATTGGTTCTGACTGATAGCGACCCTATATAGGGTTTCCGAAGAGTGGCTGCTGGATTTGAACCACTGACCTTGAGGTTAGCAGTCCATTGCTTCTCCTGCAGGGTGAAGTTTGAGGAATTGTGATGCATCTGAAGCTACTCCTCAGCAATAGCTATTGTTTTTTCCTAAAAGATACGGTCAATGGATAGAGCACTTGGGCAGGAAGCATAGAGTAAGGGTGTGCTCTTTCAGAAGATCCTAGTGGGCCTGCTTGCATCACTCCTGAGGTGTGGGCACCAGCTCATTGGTGATTTCCCAGAGATTTCTAACTGTCTCGGGTGACTGCGGCTGTAGGAACTTCTCCCTGGCTTCCGACAGGACGAAGTCACCTTCCCCTTGTTGATCTTTATTTCCAGAAGACAACATGTTGTTAGAACCGTAGTTGGAAAGTGTCTAACTGTTCCCTGAATGCTCTCTTTGTGGTTATTTTCTGAAAGCAAGTTGTTTCCTTGTAGAAACTGGTGAACCAAAGGGCTCTGGGCCTGGGGGAGATGGTGGCAAGAGACGAGGCCGACAGGACAGATCTGATTGGTGGAGGCGGATGCAGAAGGTGGGTCTGTCTGTGCCTGGGGTAACCCACAGTGGGCTCCTTCTTTAAGAGATCTGGTTGCTGCAGGGTCAGATTTGTTTTGAAGATGAGCAAGTTTAAAGACTTGGAGAAAGGAATTTACTTATCTAAAATGTGTTGGGATTTGCATCTGAATTTTAAGTGGTTCAAACCTCAGTGTAGAGAGCAGTTGAGGGGGGTGTCTACCAATAAGCTTGTTTCATAGCGTACTGACCTCTTTCTCTCAGCATGCTGGGGCTGTGCATGGCTGGGGTGGGTTCTGAGAAACATTGAAAAAACCCGAGGCTGTTTTCATTGCACTTAGTGCCAGAGTCTTCCAACCTGGGGTATCAGGTGATCTCTTTCCTCCACAGGGCGAGCTACCCTGGGATGACAAGGACTTCCGCAGCATGGTGGTTCTGGGGGCCGGCTTTGCCATGGGAATTTTCTACTTCTATTTTCGAGATCCTGGAAAAGAAATCAGCTGGAAGCACTTTGTACAGTACTACCTGGCCCGCGGTCTGGTGAGGGATTTTACTGTCTGTACACATGGGAAGAGTACGCCTCGAGGTGCGCCCCACGTGGCTGCTGCGTCCCAGTCCCCTGGGTTAGACAAGACGCAGTTGCCTTTCCTAGGAGCTTCCCCAGTGAGTCTCAAGACGCCCATTATCTTGGTCTGAGTTCATCTGTGTGACCTTTGACTTCTAAGACTGTTCACGCCCTTGTCTTCAGAGTTCAGTCTCGTATCTGACAAGCTTTTCTCTCTCTTTGGGTGCTCCTGGCCACCAGGTGCCTGGATGGCTTGAAGTGCCCCCTGAGGGGCCTTGCAGAGTGTGGCATGGCACTGCCCTTTGTTTGTCCTTCAGGCACTGGCTAAGGAGACCCTAGCTTCTACCTCAATCAGTGATGGCCCTGGGAGAATCATTGTCCTCTCACCAAGCTCTGTGGCCGAGGCCTGGTCTTCTCCTGGTGACAGATCCAGAGCGTGGAGAGTAGATAGAAGTATGAACAAGGGAATAATCATTCCTCTCATTGTGCCATCTGTGCCAGCCTGCCTCAGACACACAGATGCTCACTGACCATTTCCTTCTCCAAGCTTAGTGGGTGCTGCAGGAGAAGACACTGGCCCCCCAGGCTTTTCCCTGGCCGGGAGATGCCACGAGGGCTGCCCCATCTCCTGTTCTTGCCTCGCTAGCCTACAGATTGCCTGTGCCTACATGTCACAGAAAAGAAGTTGAGCTGTTCAGTCGCTTTAAATATTTCACACCACACATACCAAGTGTCCCTAAGTGCCAGGAGCTTGTCTTGGGCGAACCCACATTATGATATGTGTGTGGTGATAGTGTTCACACTGGCCACAGAAGCTACATCGGCTTTGAGTTTAAACAGGAAACTAGGGTTACCCCTGTTTCACTTCATGACGACAAAATCCCCAGTTGTCTGTCTTCACGCTGCACCCACTAGAGCATGGGATGCTGAGCACAAGCGTGGAGGTGACAGGATGTCACCCGCACTTGGTTTTTGCTCCATTTCCGTGGTTCCCAAAGCTGGTAATTGGCATTCCTATCAGCGCTGTTCTTAGGACTGATATCAGCATAAGACATTTTATCCACATTTCCTTTGGACTCTTACCACTGATGTGAAATCTCGGTGCTCAGATGCACCGCATTTTAATTCCTCTCCCTGAGTTGGTTCGTGTTCATTAAAGTGGAAGTGGCAACACAGCCCAGACTACGAAGAAGCCCAGATTCCAAGAGTACAAAAGTGAAGTCAGTGCCTGCGTCTCATTGTGGGGTGGCTGTTCCCCACAGCTTCCTTCAGACTTCCTCCTTGTCCCCTCAGCTGTTGTAGATGGTACCTCTCTCTTTAGGTGGACCGTCTGGAAGTGGTGAACAAACAGTATGTACGTGTTATTCCGGTCCCAGGGACATCAGCAGAGGTGAGCTTTCTTATGATGGAAAGTATCCTTTTCTACCTTGTTTGTTGAATAAAATTCCCCCTAGTTCACCCTGACATCTCCTGTTTACATCCCTGACAAAGCGATCTCTTGTACAGTCGTAGCCACTGTTCAGGATGAAAAGACCAGGAAGCAGGAAGTCAGGGCAATTCCCAGCAGTGTTTGGGGGTTGATGTGCTCATCCCTGCTGTGGGGGTCAGGCCAGACCAGGGCTCTGCTGGAGGAGAATGAGTTAGGAGCCATAGTCCCTTCTTACCTGCCTGATCTGCTTTGGTATCTATTCTCTGCAGAAGTACGTGTGGTTCAACATTGGTAGCGTTGACACGTTTGAGCGAAATCTGGAGTCGGCACAATGGGAGCTGGGGATCGAGCCTGCCAACCACGCGGCAGTGATCTACACCATGGAGAGTGATGGGTAAGTCACGCCTGGGCTCCGGGACACACTGTGGGATGTGCTGTTTTCAAGTGCGGTACATCTGTTCACTAGTGTTTACTGTATCGTCAGTGAGAAAGATACATGTCTTAATTCTTGTGTTTTGAGAAACAGATTGAAGCGGGAAACTATTAGCTGTGAGCATTTGAGTAGTACTGGGCGGGAAAATGCATCCGTGCTGTGTGTCAGTTTCACAGCCTTTCGGAGCCTGGCTTTGGGACTGACATCCTGGAGCGCCTTAAAAATGCAGGTGACCCTTCTCACGTTCTGATTCTGTCGGGAAGGAGCACCTGCAGCCCCAAACACGGTCACTGTCCCATCAAGTCATGCTCCCCAAACTCTGGACCCTCTCTCATCCTGGCAGAATTCCCACAAGCAGCGTGTCCCTCAGATGACTCATGAGGAGTTAGGGTGTCCCGGGACTCCATGAGCTTGAGGTCAGGCTGATGTGCCACACTCTGCCATCATGTTGGGGTCTTGGGGACACCATGGCCCTGTGTTCTCCCCACCCCCACTCCACCTCGTAAAATGTGAGAGGCACAAGCTCTGACAGCCGCAGCCCCAAGTGGGCGTGGGGTCACTTCTCACTGCGGTGGTCTGAGGTGGGATGGGGCTGCCTATGAACTTGGGGAGTCGTGGTGGGACCACACTGAAGTGCTTTCTGGTCACTTACTGCCGACTCAGGTTTTGTCAGAAGGCTGGGTTTCTGTGGACCTAGTAGTTGGGGATTAGGATTAGACACCGGCAGCTGGAGGAATGAGAGGTCTTTGCGGCCGGGCAGCCTCTGTGTGTTGGCCAATGTTCTGTTTCCATTGATAAGAAAAGACAGGTAAATAGGAAGCTCAGTACAGAGTGGAGAGACTATGACACTCTGTTGTGGAATTGCTTGGCCGTGGTGACCACAGTCTCCTTGAGGCCACCTGCCAAGCAACCCTGGGTTCCATCAGGGTTAAATCGGGCAGACAGGTGAGGGCCTACCTGCTGGATGAAGCCAGAGTCTGCATGGACTTCTGAAAAGAAACTTTTTATAGCAAAATCAAGTTCTAGAGCAGCCTGTCCTTAAGTGGCCTGAAGGTGCCAGTTTTGGCCCACTGTCCCGAATAGATGTAATGTTGGTTCTCTTGGGTTTCCAGCTCTTTCCTGCGAAGCCTGGTGCCCACCCTGCTCCTGGTTGGGATCCTCCTGTATGCTGTGCGGAGGGGCCCAATGGGGGCTGGTCGTGGTGGGCGAGGAGGTGGTCTCTTCAGTGTGGGAGAGACAACAGCCAGGATCTTGAAGAATAACGTGGATGTGCGCTTTGCTGATGTAGCCGGCTGTGAAGAGGCCAAGTTGGAAATTATGGAGTTTGTGAATTTCTTGAAGAATCCCAAGCAGTATCAAGACTTAGGCGCCAAAATTCCCAAGGTACTGATTCATTGTCTCTGAGCACTGAGTGTTGGGGGCTGGGTCCATTTCTTTATGTGATTATTAATTATAATAGAAAATGTACCTGGTACATGCAGAGTAAAGCAGTGAAAAATCTATCATCCGATGTACTGGATCCTGCCATGTGTTCATTTAGGGTCTGGAATCAAGGAATAACATGTGCCCACCTCAAGCATCCTTAACTTGAAGCATGTACATGTGCGCTTTTGTTTAGAGGCCAACACTCCCTTTGAAGCCTGTATGGCCGCCTTTTCCCTGGGTGTCCACAGGCTGCGGCACTAGACAGCTAGTGCTAAACAACAGAGCCTCCTTTCGCCCCCCTCACTGTAGCCCTGGGGTGTCAGTTCAGTTCTGTGTATGCACTGCTGAGTGTTGACGACTGGGATGCTGGTGAGGGTGTCAGGTGATGAGGGTCTAAGACTGTAATAGCTGTGTCCCACCGTCCCCACGTTAATTCTCATGAGAGAGGGACTGTGCCCACAGGTGCTTGTATTTGAATGGAGAGTGTGTATGATGAACCTTGCTACCTGGGCATGTGTGGGCTCAGAGGGGCTGTGAGTCTGTCATGCTGCAGAGAGGGCATCTCCTGGGTGAGAAGGATTTCAGTACACCCCAGAGTTACCCATGTGGTGGTGAGATGGCACGTTTTTGTAAGCTCATTGTGACAGGGAGTGTTTCCTTGTGGGTCCTTTACCCAGGGATACCATCAGCATGCCCCTGTTTGCCCTCGTGCCTTCTGGGATATTCTTTGCTAGCAGGGAGGCTCCCGAGCTGAGGGCTTCCAGTGCACATGCTTTTGGTGTGAAGACTGCACGGTGGGCTAGGGGGTGCAAGGGAAGAAGGGGTGTTGGGGCATGGGGTCTGGTGCCTGTGGCCCTCCCCCCTCTCCCCCCTTGTGTGAGTGTTGTCTTTATTTTTGTTCTCAAAGACTCAGAAAGTCTCATGATGTTGCTTGGATTAGAAATGGAGACGTCCAAACCCTGCCCCTTTTAGAAATCTTTCCGTTTCAGGCATTTGGTAACCGGCGCCATGAGAGGGATTTTAACTGTACCAAGGATGATGCAGGACAGGGCGTTTGCAGTGCTGAGAGCAGGGTTTGGAGAGGCTCCATCTGTGTCTCCCCGAGGGCGTGTCCCTGGGAATTCTCCAGTGAATGGGAGCCACGGAGGGTAGTCACAGCTCTTGGTCTGTGGTGTCTGAACTCTTGACCTGGAGTATGCATTAATTTTGAAAGCAGACAAGATGAAAGAAAAGTCTCAACTATGTTAGTAAAGCCTAGTAGTGAGCTCTGCGAGAAAATTAATTCTCATCGAACACACGTGGAGACAGACCTACTGGCATCTTGTTCCAGGGAGCCATGCTCACAGGCCCCCCCGGCACGGGGAAGACCCTTCTGGCTAAAGCGACTGCAGGGGAGGCCAGTGTGCCCTTCATCACCGTGAATGGGTCTGAGTTCCTGGAGATGTTTGTTGGTGTCGGGCCAGCGAGGGTAGGTGGACAGAGGGGGACTGTGTGGGACTCTCATACAGAGAGCAGGGTGCACCATGAGCTTGTGAGGTAGAGTTGGCAGGAGGGCTGGGGGCCCATCTTATTCTAGAAATGTCTATTAACTTGGCACGGTTGTGATTCTGACTCAGACTCCAGAGATCAGGACTGGGACTGAAGGGGCGCTGTCTTTCTGTCTGCGATGGGCTCTTGTGTGGGTCCTCATAGGTGCGTGACATGTTTGCCATGGCCAGAAAGAACGCCCCTTGTATCCTGTTCATTGACGAGATTGATGCGATCGGCAGGAAGCGTGGCCGTGGGCACTTTGGGGGCCAGAGCGAGCAGGAGAACACGCTGAACCAGATGCTTGTGGAGATGGATGGTGAGTGGTTTGGCTCCAGGCCCAGTCAGGAAGCTCCCTGAGGAGCGTCCCAGATGATTCTTGAACATTCTGGAACATGACAGAGGAGGCATCTCAGTGCAGCTAAGATGAACCCAGTACTTCACAGTGGAGGGCTCTCCTGGGCTGGAACAACAGGAACCAGTGTTGGCAGGCATGTGCCATTGGGGTCCCTAGGTAGCTGTGTTAGTCCAGTGGGGGGTGAGTGGGGTCGGGTGGACACTTTGCGCCTCCAGCAGGTGGCAAGGCAGCTGTCTCATCTGCCTTAACTTTCAATTTCTCCACTTACCTCTTAGCAGCCGTGTGGGGTGAACCGAGGGTGGGGTGGTTCTAGAAAGACAGGTATAGATGTGCAGGACAGGTGTGCAGGTGGGGTGGCAGGGTGCTGCTCTCAGGCCAAGGAGTGAATAGGTGACCAGGTCTGGCCCTACCTTACAGAGACTTTGTAGCCAGCCCAGGGCCTTCTCAAGCTTTACCTGCTTCTCTGTGTCCAGGGTTCAACTCAACCACCAATGTTGTGGTGCTTGCTGGCACCAATCGCCCGGACATCCTCGACCCAGCGCTGATGCGGCCGGGTCGCTTCGACAGACAGATCTATATTGGTAACTATGCCTGGTCTCTGAGTTTAGTTTGTCCTGCCATTGTCCTCTCTGTGTTGGAACATGGCAGTTCATGAGCTCTGTGGGTGAAAGGACTTTGAGGAGACCCCTGAGAAATGAATGGAACATTCTGGAAGGTGGAGAGAGGCTTTAGTTGCTATCCTGATAGTTGGCAGTTTCCTCACCCAGACCTTTGGTGTCCTTGCACCTGCTCCCTGCTGCTCAGGTGGTTCTGTGTTTCTTACAGTCAGTGCTGGGCCTTAGGGAAGCAGGTTTCATTCTGACCAAAGGCCATGCCTTCAGAAAGGTGTTTTTCATGTGTTGGAGACCTAAATGTACCTGCGCACTGGGTCATTTCTGCCCCCACATCTTGACTGCTACAGGTGAACTGTTGCATCCTCTGCCATCTGAGATCTGCCACAACCCTCTCTCTGCACTTGCACCTCTTTTTTTTTTTTTTTTTTTGGCAGGACCCCCAGACATCAAAGGCAGGTCCTCCATCTTCAAGATCCACCTGCGTCCACTGAAACTGGATGAAAGCCTCAGTAAGGATGCTCTGGCAAGGAAGCTGGCTGCACTCACCCCGGGATTCACAGGTGAGTGCAGACAGACTGTAGGTGGGGGTGGGCTGGGGGGTGTGTTTCCTCTGCGCCTGCACTGGCCAATTGACTGGTGAGCATGTGTCACCCTTATCTTTAGAACTTTGCTTCTGTTGGGAAATGTAAAAGGCCTCAGGTGACGTTTCTCATCCCAAAACTAGCTCGTATCTTTTTAAAATTCTGTATTAATGCTCTTTAGACTTAGAAGTCTTCATTGCATAAAACAAGGTAGCACTGAGTGAAAATTCTCGTGTTGCATTTTTTTTTTGTTTTTGACTTCAACTCCCTACTCTTCTTTGCTTTCCTCTCTTCTTTTCAAAACCCAAGGTGTACCTTTCTTTCCAGTACAGTCTGTATCCCTAGGGCACCTCATGCCAGCAAACTGCGTTTTAGAAAGGGGGTTTGTGGTCTCTGAGTAATTATTCCTCAGTGAAGAAAGCTCAGACTAAAGTGGAGACAGAGGGCGGTTCCCGTCTCCTGCTCTGCTGAGGGTCTGGCCAGTCTTTGCTGGGGGCTTTGCTGGGGTAAAATGACCAGGCTCCACCCCAGAGGTGAGGTCAGCCCCAGGGCTGACCAGGACTTTGCTCTTCCGGGTCAGGTGCTGACATTTCCAACGTCTGCAACGAGGCAGCCCTCATCGCTGCCCGCCACCTGAGCCCCTCTGTGCAGGATAAGCACTTTGAGCAAGCCATTGAGAGGGTCCTCGGAGGTAAGCACCCCAGCCTCCATGCCCCCCACATACAGGATCATTGCCCAGATCTGCCGCAGCGTTCTTCCCTGAGAGCTGCAGCGAGAAAGTCAGTGACACACTTCCTGGGGAGTTGGAGAGTTTGTGGAGTGGTTCAGAGCTGGATTACAGGCTGACTGCCCGAGGGAAGACGGGTGGGCGGTTTCCCCTGAAGAGGTCCTAGAGAGGAGGAGGACCTGGGGAGACATGCAGAATCCTGGGGGCAGGGCTACTGCTGATGGCAGGGACTCAGGCCCTTCCTTGGGGGGTGGCCTTGGTCACCTGCAAGAATGGCCATGGTGAGGGTCTCCTAGCACTGGACCAGGGTATCCCATGTCCTGTAACACTTGTTGTTGTTGTTGTTAAGTGCCATCGAGTCGGGTCCGACCCATAGCGACCCTGTACAGGGTTTCCGAGGGTGTAAATCTTTACGGGAGTAGAAAGCCTCATCTTTCTCCCGCGGAGCGGCTGGTAGTTTCGAACCGCTGACCGTAAGGTTCGCAGCCCGATTCATAACCACTACGCTACCAGAGCTCCTATCTGGGTTTTAATTGAAGTGTAAACATGTAGAAAGGAGCCTTGGTGTGATGCTGTGGGATAAGCTTGGACCACAAGGTGGGTTTGAACTGCCATGTCGGCGGTTGGGTCAGAACCAACTTGATGGCACTTAACAACAACAAAAAAATATACAGAAAAGTACAGGATATGCCTGTGAGTAGCAGCTCCACTTCTGCTGTCCTGACAACTCTGAGCTGGGGAACCTGGGATTCCAGCACTGCCCTCTCCTCTGTGCAGTGACCTTGGGGGCACTTTCCTCACCCACCCCCCACCTTCCTCGTTCCCCTTGTTTCCCTTCGCCTCCCTCATCCCTGCGCCCTCAGTTCAGGGCTGCATCCTCAGAGGCTACGGGGATCTGTTAGGCCCGCTCGGACGCTTGGATGCCCATGTAATCTGTCCCCACTTGGCCACAGTTGTCATGGGTGCTGCCGGGTGATGGTGCTTCCCTGGTACCTATTTCCAGGTCTCGAGAAGAAAACGCAGGTCTTGCAGCCCAGTGAGAAGACCACTGTGGCCTACCATGAGGCTGGACATGCCGTGGTGGGCTGGTTTCTGGAGCATGCAGACCCCCTGCTCAAGGTTGGCTCCCTCCCCAGAGTGTATGCAGCTGCCTTTCCCCTCCATCCCCTGATTTCGCAAATACCCTTGTCTTCCACCCATACTCCTTTGCCTTCCTGGCCTTACGTGGATCTGTCAGGGTATCCCCGAGCAGGGGTTTCTTTTCCAGCCTTCCCGTCCTGTGATGTTGGTGAGAAGGGAGGGCCCGATGGGAGCGAGAAGTTTGGGGTACCCCCCAGGGTCTGCAGCAGGGTCCCCAGGAAGGATTGACAGTTGCTAGGGGTTACTTTGCAGGTGTCGATCATCCCCCGGGGAAAGGGGCTTGGCTACGCCCAGTACCTCCCCCGGGAGCAGTACCTGTACACACGGGAGCAGCTTTTCGACCGCATGTGCATGATGCTGGGGGGCAGGGTCGCTGAGCAGCTGTTCTTCGGACGGATCACCACAGGTGCCCAGGATGACCTGAGGAAGGTCACACAGAGCGCCTATGCACAGGTGTGACTGAGCATTGTTAGGTCAGGCATTGTTACAGGTGTGGGGCCATCACATGGACATCTTCTCAGGCATAGGTGTCTCGGGTGGGTGGGAATTATAGATATGTGGTCCGTATCACAGACTCACTTGACTCTCGGGTTTCCAGATTGTACAGTTTGGGATGAGCGAGAAGCTGGGCCAGGTGTCCTTTGACCTCCCACGCCAGGGTGAGGCTCTGGTGGAGAAGCCATACAGCGAGGCCACAGCCCAGCTCATTGATGAGGAAGTACGCCACCTCATCAGTACTGCCCATGCTCGGACCCTGGAGCTGCTGACTCGCTGCCGTGAGCAAGTGGAGAAGGTTAGTGGGCGGACGCCAGGCCATGGTCGGGTCAGGTCAGCCCTCACGCCTGCCTGTGGGACTGCTTGGCTGTGGGCTGACACATGTGATTCCAGGTGGGGCAGCGGCTTCTGGAGAAGGAGGTCCTGGAGAAGGCTGACATGGTGGAGCTGCTGGGCCCCCGGCCCTTTGCCGAGAAGACCACCTACGAAGAGTTTGTAGATGGCACCGGCAGCCTGGAGGAGGACACGTCCCTTCCTGAGGGACTGAAGGACTGGAACCAGGAGCGGACAGAGGGGCAGGCACAGGGCCAAGTGCAGGGAAGCCCCGCGTAGCCCAGCGTCTTTGCCGAAACCAATTAAACCCGTGGTCACCCCATCAGTGTGTCCGACAAGGCACTCAGCCCACTGGGAATCCCATTCCCCAAAATGCGCCCTCCATGGGGACTAGGATGCAGAGTAAGGGGGGCTCTGGAGGAGTGTGGGTGGGACTGAGGGTCTGTGTGACCCGACCCGGCCAGGCCCTAGCTACTCACGTGAAGAGGTATAGGGTGGGATGAGACCACACTCAGGAGAAACATGGGTACCAGCAGAGACCCTCAGGGTTGGTTGAGAAGAGGGAAGGTGCTGGAGTTTTAAGTAGTCCTTAGCTCAGAGGTGCTGAAGGAAGGAGAGAGAGCCTTTGGCCCAGCCACCTGGGGCTTCTCCCCCTCCCCCTCTGGGCCTGTGGTGCAGCAATCTGAGGATGAGGGAGCTTGGAAGTACCTCAGGAGACACCTGCGCCTTCACTGTTACTGTCAGCATCCAGCCCAGCCCAGGATGATCTGCGGGCCTGGGAGGGGCAGGTGGTTTTGCCTGTGTGTCACTATTGCCCCCACCACTGTCCTCCTTGGCCAGTGCACTGAATGGTGCTGAGGCAGAGGCCTGGATGAAGTGAGTGTCCTGGGGTGGCTGGCTGTGGTGCTCCCATTATAGTGAGGTGTCCGCAGAGTGGCTGGCGGAAGTTAGTGTATCACGCTGCCTTTGGTGGGTGTGCCCAGTCACCCCAAGGCATGCATGGGGGGATTGGGGGCCAGGGGCTGAGCTGGGTTAGCCCCTCGCATTGACTCCTTCACACTCGCTTTCCCAATGGCCCTGTCCTCATTCTCCAGCGCTTCTGGGCCCTGAGATCAGACTCGGAATTTTGCCTTAACGTTTCCAAACCGTTTGTCACGATTGCTTCAAAAATACAATTTCCAACTCAGGACAAGTTCAATTTCCGCTCTTTGTAAAATCTATGTCATTGGCTCCACCTTTGTCACAAACCCAGGCCATCCAAGCACTCGGGTTCCCTCTGATTGGGTGAGGGGCTCCAGCCTGCCTCTCAGTCTCAGGTTTGGGAGTCTCCCGGTGGGGGGGGTGTGCCCTTAGGGTTTGGCCATGGGGACAGTTCTTGTGGGTATAGGATTCGTTGACCTGGTCTCACTGGCCTTTTCTGGGGTGCTGCCTGCACTCCTTTCCCTTCCCTGTTCAGCTGTCCTTCCAGGAGAAGGAAGGAGGCTGACTCTGGCCCCCATCCCAGCTATGATGGCACAGTGCTTCACCTGCGTGGCAGAGGACGGTACACCTGGACCTCACCCGCCAGCTTGTGTGGAATGGCACCTAGGGACTCGAAATCCAGGGCGCCTGTCCTAAAAATGTGACCTGGATCACCACAGCTAAGCGCAGTGTTCCCACAGATTCTTCAGAAGGGTTTAAGAGAGATGCCACACTACTGGCACCCCTTGCCCGCGCCCCCATGTCAGAAAGGAAATGGGCCTCATGAACAGGACAATGCTTTAATCCCACGATGTGGATGACGGCAGAAGCTGCAGAAGGAGCGTGGAGGTGGGGAGAGGGTGGTCACATCACCAGGCCCTGCCAGGGACGAGGGTGGCAGTCTCCACCACCTTTGACGGCTATACCACCCTCACCTCTAAGGCATGGCTATCTGGGAGGAAGAGGGTGGTCATGGTCTCAGGAGGGTCTGAAGCTGACCCTGCAGCCACAGATGACCCCCAGGGGGCCCTGGGAGGCAGGAAGACGGTGAGGGAGGACAGCATCAGCTGGGACCCTGACACTGTTGGGCGACAGGCAGCAGGCCCACCTTTATTTTTACCATCCTTTGACCATTAACATGTCACTGAGTACATAACACTGCGGCCCGGCCCCCTAAATCAGTGGGGTGCTGTTGACCTTTCCCAGGCCAGGGTTCCAGCTGAAGACTGCTGTGTGCGTGCACATGTATGTGGCAGGGGGGTGGGGGTCATGGCTCTGAGGCAGTTGTGGCGTTTTTTTGGTGTTCTGAGCTATATATGGAGAAAGCCTAGCCTTGGCTTTCCAGGGAGGGGAGGGAGGGGTAGTCAGGGTCCTGGTAGACTTCCTCAGTGATCCCTGGGCAGCTGGCAGGAAACTAGTGGAAAGTGGGAGTCCCCAGGAAGCCCCAGCCTGTGGATTGGTAAATTATAGATCCAGACCCTCACCCTGCCCACTCAGGAATCACAGGTAGACAGAACCTTCCAAAAGGCTGACCAGGGTATGGCCCTGGTCTCATGACCCAGTCTCCTTCCTGGTCATTCCATGCCTCAGTGTGGGGTCACTGAGGGCTGAGCCCAGTTCAGAGTGGAGTAAGGCCACTGGGCTAGGCTTGTGCTTCGAAGACCTAGGGTGCCGAGGAGCTGATGTGCCAATCTCTTGGCTGGCCAGGGTGCTTCCTTGGGTACAGAGAAGGTGGCCTAGTCCTCCTGGGGCCTGTCCACGCTGAGGAAAGTATCTGTGGTGGTGGCAGAGGGCCGCTCCGGGTCGCTGAGGGGCAGCTTCTCACGGTTCTGTTCAGCCCTTGCCCGGGTCCAGGATGGGGATCGGAGACAGCCAGCCCGCGGCAGTGGGTGCAGGCCTGGTAGGGACACAGAGCAGGGGTTGGGTCAGCGCAGCTGGTGGTGGGCTCAAGAGAGACCTGTGTGTGCATGTATGGGTGCAGGCGTGTTTGTGTGTCTCCTGTGGGTGTGTCCCTTCAGCCTCTTTCCTGCTTTCATCAGTCTTCCCCAGGACAAAGGAGCCCTGGCGTTGCAGTGGGTTAAGCACTTAACTGAAAGGTCAGTGGTTCAATTCCATCAGCTGCTCCTCGGGAGGAAGATGAACTTGTCTGTGTTTAGTCTTGGAAACCTTAAGGAGCAGTTGTACTATTTTGTAGGGGTCATTATGGGTCAGAATTGACTCTACAGATGTGGAGATCTGATTCCCCAGGGCACATCCCATACCCTTCTGGCAAGGTCCAGGCAGTGGGCTTGTCCTGGGGATGGGTAGAGCTGGACCGTCCTTCCTGCTGGCTGCCCCTGCTGCTGTTTGGGGTTCTGAGATCTCAGGAATCAGTGGGAAACTCAGTCAGGGCTGAGCGGGTGGGGGACGGTAGAGGCTACAGCAGTAAGTGCCCTCAACTGCTGGGCCTACGTGACCTAGTGACCCCCTTCCCATGGCACTGATGGTTGGTTGGTAAAACTGACTTAAGGGAGGAGGCAGGACACATCTGAGGCAAAATTATTTTCACGAGCGCATTTGGAGGGGGAGCAGTGTCTAGGCACAGTGACCAGAGCCACCATCTCTGGTCCCCAGGGTTTCCTAGCTGGCCTCACTGCCCATTCCCACAGCACATACCTGCTGGGGAGTCGTTAGCAAGGTTCTCGTCGTCTGAGTCAGCGAAGACCTCGGCCAGCTCCTGGTCTGACATGTCCGTCAGCTCTGTGAGGTCCAGGAGGTCGAAATGCACCTCCAGGGAGGAGACGCTGCTCAGGGGCTCTGGGGGTGGGGGCCGGGGGGGGGGTGTCAGTGCCCTTCTGAGACCCGTAGCTGGAACATGCTCTCAGGTGGATGTTGGAGAGGCCAGTTCTCACCCTGTCTCAAAACCGACTCCTACCCTTCCATGGCTTAGGAAGTTAGCTTACGGGGATTCTGGGAACATGCTGGGCGGATTGGTCATACTTACGTCTCCGCTCTGTGACCTGCAGAAGTCCTGGCACAGGTATGGGGATGCCTACCTCCTCTTCTGTCACAGGTGTGTGGCAGCCACCCCCCGGGCCATGGGCTGGGACACCCAGGGCAGCCTGGGGCACCTCAACCTCTTTAATGAGCTCTGAAAGTAATGATAAGGGGCTGTTACTCGAGATTCTAGGTCCACACCCTGTCCACCCAGGCCACAAGAGCAAGGCTTCTGAGTAATGCCAGTGTGGACAGGAAGGACCTGGAGAGTCGGAGTCAGCAACACCAGGATGGATCTGGGCCATCTGTGGGGTGAGAAGCCCCATTCTGCAGACTAACTTTTCCTGTCAAAAAAACTCTGCATTTGAATTCAAAATAACAAGGCCTTCTCCTTGCAGAGAAAGTTACCAAACAAAAATAGACAGCAGGGCCCCGCCACTGCCTCCACCCACCAGGATTCACTGTAGACTTTAAAAAAAAATGTAATGCTCTGTTTTTATACTTAACTGTGTGCATGTTTGCACGTTCTGCTGGGTAAGAGATGCACCCCCACCTCATACTACACCAGACTCTACCTTCCTCATGGAGGGCCCAGGCCCACTCAGCCTGCCCCACCCCTGGCTCCTGCTAAGAACCCCCATTGTTCGTATCTTGGATATCTTTTCCTCACACTCTCCACCCACAAATCCTTCTACCTCTTCCTCTACTTCTCATGGCACTTCCAGGACCAGTGGCTGTCCCTTTGCCACAGGATCCTCATTAGGGCCTGCTCTGACTGGCCTGCATTGCCCTTCGCACACCTGAGCAGGTACTTAGAAAAAGGGATGAAGAACCAGAGGGTCCCAGCCAGATGCTCAATGGAGCCGGCTGTTGTTTCCTGTGCTCTGCCCCCCACCTCCCAGCCCCAGTGCCGGAGGTGGGGGCAGGTGTGTGTGACCCTTGCCAAAGGTCTGAGTGTGGTATCCTGTATAAGAGCTGATGGCCCAGGCAATGAGAGTAATTTGAGCAGTCTGAAAGCTGCTGAGGGGCCCAGAGACAGCTGCTGCTGAAGACTGTGCCTGCTAGAGCTCGAGTCTGTGGTCTGGAGGGTCCTTGAGGCGACACCTCCCCCCACCCCCTGGAGCCAAGGCGTCCTCCCTCCAGAAGTCCTAGGGTGGTGGAGAGTCTCCATCCACGGTGACTGTGTCATTGGTGGCTCATCCCAGGCTGGGTGGCAGGGGATTAGGTTTCCACTACACCGACATTAGGAATGAGGTTCCCAGCAGTGGTGGAGGGTAGAGTTACACCTACCAGCAAGGACACTTCTCACCCAGAGGGCAGGAGAGGTGTGATGCAGGCCTTTGGAGCCAGGATGAGCCATGGTGTCCAGCAGGGCACCCTGGGACTGCCTGCCCTCAGGGAAAGAGAGGCCTCTGAGGTCACTAGGAGGGCTCAGCCCCAGCCCTTCCTGATCTAGGGCCCAGCAGGACAACGAAGACTCAGTCACAGCCTGGTGGGCACCCATACCTACAGCCTTGAGGGAAACAGGCACAGGGTGGCAAAATGCAGTTCAACATGACACCTACTCTATCCATGTTGACTCAGGTTCTGCTCTGGGAGCCTAGGCTAAGGAAGGCCACAGGCATGTCCACTGGCCAAACTCAAGGTACTGATGCTCTAGCCTGACGCTGTGGGGTCAGAGGAGATACTTGCCCAGGAAAGATGACCTTGGCACAGAAAATGGTGCAGCTGCTGAAGGCAGTTTGGCAGTTCCTCAAAAAGGTAAACATACAGTTACCATATAATTCAGCGATACCGTCCCTACGTATATACCCAAGATAAATGAAAACATAGGTCCTCAGAAAAATGTACGCAGGAATTTCATAGCATTGTTCCGAACAGTGGAGTCCTGGTGTGCTGTGCATTAATGTGCTGGACTGCAAAGTTGGTTTGAACCACAGAGAGTTGGTGGTTCAAGCTCCCCAGGTGCTCCTCGGTAACGCTATACAGGGTTGCGATGGGTCAGAACCAACTCAATGGCACTTAACATTCATAATGGAAGCAGCTCAAATGTCCATCAACCAATGAAAGGGTAAACAAAATGTCCATCCAAGCAATGGAATATTGTTAAGTGCCATTGAACTGGTTCCAACCCATAGTGACCCTGTACAGGGTCTCCAAGGAGCAGCTGGTGAGTTTGAACCGCTGACCTTACAGTTCAAACTGACTTTGTAGTCCAGCACAGCAACACACAGCGCCACACCAGGACTCCAATGCAATATCACTTAAGCATAAAAAGGAATGAAGTTCTACATGCTACAACCTCGAAAACAGTACGTAGAATGATCTAAGCCCCATATGGCAAGGTCCCATTTATATGAAATGTCAGAACCGGCAAATCCATAGAGACAGAAAGTAGATTAATGATTTCCAGGGGCTGGTAGTGGGAGTAGGAAGAGTGGGCATGCCTCCTAATGGATACACGGTTTCTTTTTGGGGAGATTATAATATAAAGGAGGCTCTGGTAGTGCAGTGGTTATGAATCGGGCTGTGAGCCGCAAGGTCAGCAATTCAAAACTACCAGCTGTTCCACGGGAGAAAGATGAGGATTTCTGCTCCCGTAAAGATTTACAGCTTTGGAAACCCTGTACAGGGTCGCTGTGAGTCGGAACTGACTCCACGGCACATGGCACATAATGGAACTAGATACAGGTTAGGGTTACATTGTGAAAGTACTAATTGTCACTGAATTGTACACGTTAATGGGGGGGATTTTTTCTCAAACACAAACCAAAAGCCCTCAATGAAAACAAACAGGCAAGCAAAGGTGCCTGGCCAGAGAGTTGGGCAGAGCACATAACACGGTAGGTTGCCAACTGGGATTGCGCATGAACCACCTGGACTTGCAGGCAGAAACCCCAGCCCTGTGTTCCTTCCTGTACTCCCAGGTCCAGGATTGGTGGGGTGGCCAGGGTCTGGGGCAGTTAAGTAGTGGCTATGGAATTGCCAGGTCTGTTGGCCTCCCATGCCCAAGGAAGAAGGGGCTCTCCACAGGTGAGGCCACACCTCCTGGACAGGGAGCAGAAGGCTGAGGGCACAGGTATTGCATCAGTGACTCTTGGCTTTCCTTGGCTTGACCAAGAGCCCCTTCCTGGGTTGGCCAGGTTTTGGGGCCCAGGGCCCTAATTTTGGGCCCCAGCACAGTGCCTGAACTGTGGGTGGGCATGTGCCAGTATACCACTGCAGAGAAAAGTTGGGGTGCCACGGTGCCATCCCACCCTGGGCTGCTAGGTCACTTGGCTGACCTATTTTCTAACACACCTGTGCTGGGGTTGCCTGGAGCAGTGAGGGGCAGGCATAACCCATGAATGAGCAACACCATAAAAACAGAATGGCTGTGCGGAGGACAGATGGTCACAAAGGTGGTCACCTATACCCTGGTTCCCCAGCATTTTTATCCCTCTGAGCACACACACACACAGTGGCTAGCTGTTTAATCCTTCAGACCCAGGTTCCCCCAGATTTTCCTGGGGATGGGGTAGGACTCTGGTTTTCCAGAGATATTAGGGTCCTTAAAAGAGAGGATTCCACATCCTCACCCCACACTCTCACCTCAGATGTTCACCTGCTACTGCCAGGCGTGACTTTCAACACCCTGCTTTCTAATTTCATAAACCAGATACGCCTTTGGAGCGCCGACTGACATATAGCAGATAAAACGGCAAGATACTAAGTTTTCATTCTTTTAGGTGTGAAAATGGTGTTATAGCTCTGCTCTGCAAAGCCTTCACCTCCTAGAATTTTTGAACTATTTAAGGTGAGATAATGCGTCTGAATTAGGAATTGAGGTTGGCAGTGGTTGGGCTGAGGTTCTGGGGCTGGGAGGTGGCCCCTGGGGTTTCATGACGCCTCTGCCAATTTCTGTGTTTTCAGTCCACAGCCTCAAAAGAGAGTTCAAAAGTGAAAGCTCAGGTCCACTGACCCAGCTGCCAGCACCACAGGAGAGGAGATCTCTGAGACCCAGCTATGGAGAGACGCCTGGAGTGGGAACCCTTTGAAGACAGGGCCCCAGTCAGGAGGGGCAGACACAGGACCTGCAGGCCCTCTGTGGTCCCTGACTGCTCCCTGCCCTTCTCCAAACACTTGGCCATGCATCTTTCAATGTGGCTCCTGCATCCTACAGTTAGGGTGGAGAACTCTGACAAGTGTGGAAACTGAGGCTCATGGGGAAGGGTCAGTTTGACATCTGTCTCCCCAAGCCCTTGTTTTTCAGAGCACCTCCACCCTGTCTTCACAGGGTGGCTCCTGGGAGCGCTGGTGTGTCTGGGGGTGCTCAGAGGTGGGACAAGGTCTCCCCACCATGTGTCTGCTGTTCTCCAGGGTGGCAGCACCTCAGCCTAGGTGCCCTAGGTTCTCTAGGCCACACAGTGCAGAGCAACCTCTGCTCCCTGACACTTGGGCTCAACAGGAAGGTGTGGTGTGTGGCTGGTGACCAGTCAGGGCCAAGTACTACTATAGGAATGGGGGGCTAGGGGATGGGGCCTGACCAGACTTGGAGGAACTGGACAATTGAGCTCCAGCTTGCATGGCCGCACAAACGCTCCAGAAACCGCGGCCGGCCAAGACCCGCTTTTCCTAGAGTTTTCCTTTAGTCTCCAGTCTCAGCTTTGCCTGGGACCAACGCAGAGGGGCGAACCCAACGGTCAGGTCCCACCCACCACTGTAGCAGCTGACACGGGTGTGAGGAGGGCAGCCGTGCACACTTGCTCTTCCAGACGTGCGCTCCGGGCCTTCCCTGCGGCCGGGCGCCCTAGCAGGCCGTAGCCCCCCAACGCGGCACCTGCGCCCACAGGACCCGGGCCCGATATCCCCCCTCCTCCTGAACCGCGGCGAACAAAGCAGACACGCGGCCCAGCGGGCAGCGTCAACCCCCTCTCCAAGCCTCCTGGACCCCAAACCTGGCCGGACCGCGGCTCCTTCCCCTCCCTTCAGGACTCGACCCCGGCTGGGTTCGGGGTAAAACTCTAAGTCCCCTACAAGATGCGCGCCAGGCTCAACTGCCGGGGCCTGGGCGGGGACCCGACCTGCCAGGAAGGAATCTGGGCGCTCCTAGCCCCAACACAAATGCGGCTGGGGGTCGTTCCGGAATGTGTCCCCCTTGGACAGTCGGAACCCTCTCTATTGACGGAGACAGTCGCGCCAGGCGGAGCCGGCTTAAAACTGCGGGCGGGTCCCTGCGGCCCCCGAAAGGCGATGGATGGGCCCGGGGGTGGAATTATAGCTGGAGGCCGGGAAGGTACGCTGGGGTTGATGGGGATCCTAGGGTGCACTCACCTCGCGGGTCGGCGCCCTTCGGTGGCTCCATGCGTCTGGTGGGGCCGGGGCGGGGTGTGTACGGCGGCGTGACCCGGCCGGGGCGCCCCTGCAGCGGCGGCGGCGGCTCGCTCTCGGCCGTGGCTCCGGGCGCTGCGCATCGGGGCGGCGGGCGGGGGGCCTCGGCGGCGGAGGAACCCGCGGGGCGGGGCGCAGCTGCTCCCAAGGCTCCGGCCCCCCCAGCCCATCCCTAGCCCGCCGGGACAGGTGCGGCCCCGCCCCGCCCCGCGTGCGCCCCCTGCCGGCCCGGGGACCCTCGCGTAATCCCCCCTATTCCACAGACCCCCTCCTCACCCGCGTTACCTCACCCACCTGCGGACCCCCACCTCCACGATCCTTATCTCCTGAGGATCCCGCTCCCCAGTGAACCCCATTACTCTGTGAACTTGCCTTTGCTGCAGAACCCTTTTCATAACCCTCCCAGTCCACCCCATGAAAGCCCTCTTCCCCGAGGACCCCGCCTTTTTCTGTGGTTCCTCCCTCCCCTGCAGACCCCTCCCCCATCTGCGTGCGCTTTCACCCAGCCTCGAGGACTTACTGGTTCCCTACCTTTCTTCCTCTTTAAATGTTATTTTCTTGTTGTTGACAAAATTGTAAAATATACAGGTTCTAGGTGTGGTGCTGTGGGTTAATGCGCTGGACAGCAATGTCGGTTTGAACCACAAGGTCAGCGGTTCAAGCTCACCAGACGCTCCTCAGAAACCCCCAACTCGACAGCACTTATGCACAATAACAAATATAATTCACTGTCGTTGATTACATTCTTCAAGTTTTGTAACCTTTCTTGGTCACCAATTCTGAGTTCTTCCTCTCTCATGAACAGACTCACGGCCCCCTAAGGTTTTCTATCCAATCTTTTGCGTTGCTGTTGAACCATGCAGATAAGTTCATAATGCTCAAGGCCTTTTTTTTTTTTTAAACTAGTTAAGCTAAATTATTGTTTTGTTTTTAAGAAGTCTTCAGGGGATATATTATTTGATCTAAGATTTAAAGATTTCACAGCAATGGTTTTAGGGGTTCGTTCACCCTCCATGGCGCCAGAAAGTGTAGTTATTGTTGGGTTGCTTCTAACTCATAGCAACACTGTGTAGGGTTTCTGAGGAGCAGCTGGTGAGCTTGAACTGGTGACCTTGCAGTCCAGAGCATTAACCCCAGAAAGTCTAGAGTCCATGAGAATTTGAAACTCTGTTCTGCATTTCCCTCTTTGTGCTCAGGATTTGTTTATGAATATTTTGATCAAAATGTTCAGTAATGGTAATGGAGGGCACCATCCATGTCTTGTGGTTTCATGGCAAAGCAGAGGCCTTGTTAGCCACGTGGTCCATATCTTCTCCTATTCCTGACTCACCTTCTTTCTCTCTTGCTCGAGGTGAGTAAAGACCAAGTGTGTGGGATGCCACTTGCAAGCTCTGAGGATCACAAGCACTACCCAACAAACTAGGAGGTAGATCAGCAACTGTAAACACATGATTAGGTCATGAAGCCATGACCCCAAACTTCCAAACCAAGAAAATGTGTTTGGTGGTACCTAAGCAGCTCTTCTTTTTCTGTTCCTTATTTTTTTTTTTTTTTTGTCGTTGTTGTAAATATATCTATCACACAACTTTGCAAGGGCAAGACCATTGGGTCGGTGATCTATGGTGACAGAAAGACTGAACAGGTACTTAGGTCTGCAGTCATAGGTTGTGATACATTAAGAAAGACAGGAAAGGGGACTACAAGCAGTGAGTCTCTGGGTGGGGCCAGTGTAGGCAGCGTGTGGGGGGAGGGCCAGTGAGGACATGTAGGGAAGGAAAGGAGGGGATGGATGAGCAGAGCAAGAGGGGTCTAAATCCAGTCCCCTCTCCATACCCACAGAGTCTGCTGTGTGAGGCCCCACACACCAGCCATGGACTAAGCAGTCCCAGCAAGCAGGCTCTGTCAGTTCCCCTAATGACTTTAGAAGGAGGTACTAACCCCCAGCGAGATGGAATGGCAAAGTGGCAGCATCAATGGGCTCAAACATGGCAACGATTGTGAGGTTGGCCCAGGATCGGGCAGTGTTTCGTTCTGTTGTGCATAGGGTCGCTATGAGTTGGGACCGAGTCGATGGCAGCTAACAACAACAACAACTTTCCATGGAGCAGCTTTTCCAGGTTGGAAGCACAGATGGCTTGCTGAGGCAGCACAGCCGGGTGCCCTGAAGCCAGACTCTGAACCCAGAAACCACGCTCTGCACAAACTAAACCTGAGAAGAACATTAAAGAGGTTTGTTTTCAGCTGGGAGTGCAGAAGCCTCCTAGAGGAAGGAGGTAGGTACTCATCTGGCCTCTACAGTTGGACCTGAAAGGCACCCCAAGAGGGGCCAGAGCCATTGTAATCAATGTATCTTCAGTCAGGAATGTTGGGCACTAAAGGCTCTCTGTTTTGGCCAGCTGCACCCAAGCCCTGGCCTTTGGGTGTCAATATCAAGGTGCCAGTAAATAGTCATTCGCACACACACACACACACACACACACACATATCACTTCAAAACAAAAAAAATTAAGCTGGTGCTTGCAACCCTCTAAAAAGGTCTGTTGCCTCCCTGGGAACTCATGAAGCTGAGAGCCTCACAAACATAAGGAACTGCAGGATGGACAGTGGGCCAGAGCAAGCACAGGACTGCTCCGTGGTGAAGTCAGGAACACCTGCCACTCAGCATCAGTTGGGATGGCAGGTAATGGTCACAGCAGAATTTCTGGTCTTCCAGAATCTTCCACTTCTGTGGAGACCCCCTTAGTCCATCTCTATTCCTTCTGCCTGAACCTGGGTGAGTTCAGTAGGATGTTGTGAAGTGATATTATTATATAACTTCCAAGGCTGGGTCATAAAAAGGAGTCAGCAGAAGTTGGCTCTCTCTCCCAGAACACTCACCTTGGAACCCAGCAGCCATGCTATGAAGCAGCCCAGGCCACACAAGATGCCAGCCTGTGTGTGCTCTGGCCTCAGCTCCAACAAAGTCTCAATCAGTAGTCAGATGGGATCAAGTCTACTGATAATTCCAGATCCTGTCTTTAAGCTGTTCTTATGGTGATGAGCAGAGGCAAGGTAAGTTGTCCCCAACAAGTTCTGGCCAAACTGTAGATTCATGAGCAAATCATTGCACTAACTCACTACATTTGGGGGCAACTTGCTATGTAGCCCTAGTAACTGTATTAGTAATTATTAGTTAATAAGTATTCCTACTTTAGGGGTGAATAACTAATACAGAGGAATCTGACTCTGGAGGCCAGCATCTAATTTTTATTTTTTGCTGAGAACAATTTCAAACAGACAAAAGTAGAGCAAACATCACAGTGAGTCCCATGAGTCCATTGTTCAGAGTCAAATATGACCAACTCGTGGCCAATCTTGTTTCTTTTATAGCCTGATCCCGAACCTTCCCACCTCAGGTTCTTTTGAAGTAAATCCTATAAGCTTTAGATCATTTCATGTGTAACTACTTTACCATTTATCTCTAAAAGAAAGGAGAGTCCAGTGTTTCTTAAACAGTCTGTTGTGCAACACCCAAGCATCCAGGGGGCTGACCTGGTAGCCTCTGGCAGTTTGTCTGAGGAGACCAAACATTGGGGAAATGGCCAATTTATGTGGATTAATATTTGTTCTGGGTTTTAGCAGGAAATGCAGATGACATTTGTCTGAGTTTCTGAGCTACACAGCTTGATCTATGTGAAGAATGGCTATTTTCCAAAAATCTTAAATGCAATATAAAAAACTGAGGTCCCTGTTGGGAGCCAGGGGCACGGCAGCTGGGCGCCTACACAATTCATCTCTATAATCCACACTGATATGAATAGAACACACCACTCAGTTGGTTTCCTGACAGATGAATACCCTGTCTTGGCTATCCTGAGCTAACCCTTTTCTCACCTTTCTATGAAAAGAATGATTGCTAATGCATTTACTTAATTCAATACTCACAGTCAGACTTAAAAAAAAAAAAAAAGGCCAATCATCATGAAGCAACTAACACACTGGGTCTTTGAGAAAGTGTTAAAATAATAATATTCACTCCACAGTGCTACCCAGCTGTCCTGTCTTACCTGCCAGACCTCTGTGTCATGGGTGGCAGGGGGAAGAGGCCCATTTTGTCAGTGGAGTCACAAAGGCCTCAGAGGCCTACTATTGAAAAATTATGACTCCATCCTTGGAACTGGCTGCTCCTCTCTAGAAAGAAAGGCTCTCAACCTCGTCACAGTAACCTCAGAAGCCAGGCTGCCTGATGACTGAGGCACTGCTTCTCTTTAAGCTGGATGAGAATACCTGACCCTCTGTTGTTACTCACATTCTGCCCTCCACGTAGCTCTCCAGGGATAGAAAATTCCAGAATCATCTCTACTGAAAACAGATGGGAAAACAAGATCTACCACAAAACCAATATTCAAGAAAATGCTAAAGCTGAGAGCATAGCATAAATGACAAATGGTGTGTAAAAATGGGTGCCTGCTTAGGACAAATTCTCAGGCTTCCGAGAGACCTGGTCCTCACGTCTATGAGTAAGTAGGTACTAGGGTAGTGGTGATGGATGGGAAATTCACTTTGGAAATCATAAGATGGCTAGCATTTTTTTTTACTCACTTCTTTATCTTTTGGGCTCTGGTAGCATAGTGGATTATGAGTTGGGCTGTAACCAAACCTACCAGCTGTTCCACGAGAAAAAGATGAGGTTTCCTGCTTCTGAATAGATTTGCTGCTGTTATGTGCTGCGGAGTTGGTTCTGAATCACAGCGACTCTGTACAGGGTTTCTGAGGCTTTCTTCCTGTGGAACAGCTGGTAGTTTCAAACTGCTAACCTTAAGGTTCACAGCTTGATTCATAATCACTACGCTTCTAGAGCTCCTTAGTTGTTGTTGTTAGGTGCCATCGAGTCGGAACCGACCCATAGCGACCTTATGCACGGCAGAACGAAACACTGCCCGATCCTGGGCCAACCTCACTACTGTTGCCACACTTGAGTCCATCGATGCTGCCACTTG
>NW_006408555.1:50874-57441 GCF_000296735.1 Chrysochloris asiatica | reverse complement strand
AATCCTGATGCCACATTTTTCTTCATAGAACCCAGCTTCTCAGATTATTTGCTCAGCATACAGGTTGAATAAGTATGGTGAAAGAACACAACCTTTTTGCACACCTTTCTTAATTTTAAACCATTCAGTGTTCCCATGTTCTGTTCGAACAACTGCCTCTTGGTCCAGGTACAGATACCTCATGAGCAGAATTAAGTGTTCCGGAATACTCACACTTCTCATGTTCCCCATAGCTTGTCATGATCCACACAGTCAAAAGCCTTTGTGTAATCCATAAAGCACAGGTAAACATCTTTCTGATATTCTCTGCTTTCAGCCAAGATCCATCGGACATCAGCAATAATATCCCTCATTCCACGGGTCTCTTCTGAATCCGGCTTGAACCTCTGGAAGTTCTTTGTCAATGTATGATTGTAGCCATTTCTGTATTACCTTTAGCAAAACTTTACTTGCATGGGATATCAAAGATATTGTCCGATGATTTCCGCATTCCATTGGATCACCTCTCTTTGGAATGGGCACAAATATGGATCTCTTCCAATCAGTCGGCCAGATAGTTGTCTTCCAAATTTCTTGGCAGAGATGAGTGAGTGCCTCCTGTGCCGCATCACTTTCTTGAAAGATTTCAATTTTTATTCCATTAATTCTTGGTGCCTTGTTCTTTGCCAATTCCTTCAATGCACCTTAGACTTCCTCCCTCAGCATCATTGGCTCTTGATCATATGCTACCTCTTGAAACGGTTGAACATTAACTATTTCCTTTTGGTACAGTGACTCTGTATTCCTTCCATCTTCTCTTGATGCTTTCTGCATCATTCAATAATTTGACTAGAGAATCTTTCAATAACGAAAGTCGATGCTTCAATTTTTTCTTCAGTTCCCCCAGCTTGAGAAATGCTAAGCATGTTCTTCCTTTTTGGTTTTCTGATTCCAGATCTTTGCACATTTTGTTGTAATATTTTGCTTTATCTTCTCGAGCTGATCTTTGAAATTTTCTGTTCAGCTCTTGGACCTCCTCATTTCTTCCATTTGCTTTAGCATCTGTATCCTGGAGAGCAAGTTTCAGTGTCTCTTCTGACATCCATTTTGACCTTTTCCTTCTTTCTTGTCTTCTCAATGACTTTTTGCTTTCTTCATGTATGATGTTCTTGATGTCATCCCACAACTCTTCTGGTCTTTAGTCTTTAGTGTTTAATGTATCAAATCTGTTCTTCAGATGATCTCTAAAATTCATGTGGGATATATTCAAGGTCATATTTTGGCTCTCGTAGGCTTGTTTTCATTTTCTTCAGCTTCAGTTTGAATTTGCATATGAGTAATTGATGGTCTGTTCCACAGTCTGCCCCTGGCCTTGTTTCCACTGATGATGTGGAGCTTTCCCATCGTCTCCTTCCGCAGATGTAGCCAACTTGATTTCTATATATTCCATCTAGTGAGGTCCATGTGTATAGTCATCTCTTATGCTGTCTAAAGAAGGTATTTGAAATAAACAAATCATTGGTTTTGCAGAATTCTGTCATGTGTTTCCAGCATCATTTCTATCACCAAGGCCATATTTTCCAACTACTGATCCTTCCTTTTTGTTCCCAACCTTTGCATTCTAATCACCAGTAATGACCAATACATCTTGATTGCATGTTTGATCAATTTCAGATTGAAGAAGTTGGTAGAATTCTTCTATGTCTTCCTCATTGGCTTTAGAGGTTGGTGCGTAAATTTGAATAATAGTGGTATTGACTGGGATTCCCTGTAGGCGCATGGATATTATCCTATCACAGAGAGCGTTGTACCTCATGACTGATCTGGATGTGTTCTTTTTGATGATGAATGCAAGAACTTCTTATAGCCTTGGAAATCCTAAACAGGGTCACTATGAGTTGGAACGACTCAGTGGCACACAACCAACACTACTGCCAATCTATTTTGGGCAATGTCTGTCTGCAAGCCTCCGAAGGACTTGCCCTTCATGAGGTCTCTTCAAGCAAAGCAGTGTTTCTGTTGAGGGTGAACACACTGCCACGTAGCAGTGGGTCATGTATTAAGCAAACTTCTGATTTCAAAACTTTGGAGCTCTGCTGAAACATTTTTGATTTGATTTGCTTAGTCCTGGTGTGGCGCTGTAGGATAAGCACTGGACTGCTAACCACTAAGTCAGTGATTCAAACCAGCCACTCCTCGGAAATCCTATACTGGATGGAATTGGAATTTACTTTAGGGCGCTTAACAAAATAAGGGTTTGTGGAAATCCAGCTGCCTTGAAACTTTAAAGGTGGGCAAGGTGGGGTGAGTCCCTGGGAGACAGTCTCAAAACGAAATTTTAATTTGATTTGGACCATGATCCATAACTTTTCATTTGTCGGTTCATTCATTCACTCGTTCATTCAACACATCTTTATTGAGAGCCCGTTCAGTGCGTTGGAACAGAGAATGAAGGGAACAGGGCCCCCCTCTCTTAACAGGAGACAGGTAGTAAACAGAAGACGTAAATGATATGCCTTCATAGGTGACTAAGAAGTCCTGGTGTGGCACTGTGGTATAAAGGACTGAGCTAACCGCAAGGTCGGTGGTTCAAACTCACCTGTCGTTCCTTGGAAACTCTACACAGGGTCGCTATGAGTCGGAACAACACTTGGTTAGGGAACTCTGGTGATACTGAGTTAGGCGTTGGGCTGCTAACCGAAAAGTCCTAGGTTCAAATCCACCGAGTTGTTTTTTGGGAGAAAGATAAGACTGCTCGCGGAAAGATTTTCAGTCTTGTCGGGAACCCTAAGGAACAGTTCTACTCTGTTCTATGGGGTCGACTGATGACACGGGGTTGCCTTTGGTGGTTTGATTAGGTGACAAGCTGTTTCCTAGTTTTCAGAATCCTTCCTTCAAGATGGGCAACAACACGCTTTTAGGGGTGTCGGAGAGATCAGGCGACCCGTGACACGAGGTCTTTCCAGACTCACGGATCTTTCCCCGGAGCGTTGCTAGGGACGCTTTCCCGCCGTTGCCGATCCTGGCCGTGGTGGGCGGAGTCTCGCGAAGATCCTCGAGACTTCGTGCGGGAGTGCAAAGCGTTGCCCGGAGACCGCGCAGCCGCACAGAGGGGCGCGCAGGTTTGAGGGCCGCTGCGGTTCGGGTCCGGCTCAGTCATGGTGAGGAGCGTCGGGTATCGGGCCGGGTGCCTGCGCGTACTGAGACCTCCAGGGCTGGGGTCTAACTTCGGATGCCCGGCACCTGAGCGCACTGGGATCCTAGGGCCGGTGTCTGAGTTCGGGGCCCCTGTTCTGTGTTCATTGGGACCCCCGGGCCGGAGCCTGAGCTTTGGACTTCTCGCACTGGGGCTTTACTCCCTGGAACCCCGGGGCCTCGGCTTCCCTGCACTGAGCACACTGGGACCCCCGTCCCGGAGCCTGAGCTCGGGGTCTGATCTCGGAGGTTCTGGATCCCTGCGCCCTTTCCGATCCCGGAGCCTTGAGCTGTCCTCAAACCCCAGGGTGTGGGGTATCCATACGAAAGACCTTGGAATGAAGCGGATTTCCTGCCTGGGGTGGAAGGCTTGGGGTTTAGTGGCTCATCTCACAGCCCCTCAGGTCACACAAGAGCCCCAGGGTGGACAGGCTGGTCAGTGGGCACCCTAGGACGCTCGAGGGTCCACCAGGAATGCTCAGAGCAGGTCTACTTTGGTTGGATTAGATCTTTCATGGAAGGGGAGTATTTGAGGTTTCCATGGTTGGATCATTGGAAAGTAGACTGTGAGGAGATCACCTCTAAAATATTGCTTATTATCATTCGCTTGCCGGAATGGGATAATTTTGGTGTTTTCTTTTTGCTTCTCTGTGTTGTCTAAAATTTCCGTTTGAAAATTTTTTTGCAAGCAGACATACACATGAAGGCCTGGGTCGTGCAATTGGGAGTAGCAAAGTGATAAAGATAAAGATTCTGAAAGACAGATCTGAGGTGTGGTGGCTGAGGGCTGAGGCCACTGAGGAGAGCCCTCTGGGGACTGTTCACTCAGCGACTTGGGCACTCCTGTGACCAGGGGTCTTGGAAAGGGTTTGATACTTGGAAGAAAGCAAGGGTTAAACTGATATTCTGTGATCCTTGCTACAGAGCCCTGCTCCCTATAACTGTGGAATGGTGTTTGGAGGTTTTCCAGGATGGTCACCAAGCTTGTAACAAACATGGTAGTATGTGACAGTATGGCTGTTTTTTTTTTTTGTGTGTGTGTGTGTGTGTAAGCTTCCATTTGGAGTCCAAAGATAAATTTTGTCCAAAGATGAGGAAGTGTTTGTCTTATACCAAGGAATGAGTGGGTTTGGAATTGGTTGCCCCTCCTTTCCTTTCAGTTGGGGCAACATCTCTTCTGAAAAGGAAGCCTCCCTCATGCTTCTCCAAAGGAGCCAGGGGTGTGTGTACCAGTAGGAGTGGAACCTCAGCGTAGCATGTGCTCCAGGGCCCTCCTGCTGGGATCGAGGCTTCAGTGAGGTGCCAACAAGTGGGAGCCCTGTGTTGTATTATTTGTTCCTTTTGTTTCTCTTTTAACCACAGGCACCTAAAAAGAAAGGCAAGAAAGGCAAAGGTACCCCGATTGTCGACGGGCTCGCTCCAGAGGATCTGAACAAAGAGCAGGTGAGAGGGCCAGTGCAGCCATCTCACCTAGACCAGCCAACCCCACATCACCTGCTCTCCTCGGCCCTCCTCCAGGCCTGTCTGCCCGCATACCCTGTACTTCTCTGTCAGCCACAACATGCTTCCTGTCTCTATCCTTCTGCTCAGCTCTAAATGGCTCAGATATGATACAGACACATCAGAACACAGTTTTATAGGGTGGTACAATTTGGAGGCCTGCTATGGTGCTGTGGGATAAGCACTGGACTGCTAGCCACAAGGTTGGTGCTTTAAACCCACCAACTGCTCCTTAGAAACCCTATATGGAGTTGCTAGGAGTAGGAACCAACTCAATGGCGCTTAAGAAGAACAGCAGAAAAGTTTGGACGGAGGTGTAGTTGTGATTTAACAGCTATTTGTATTTTTAATTCCTGTCACCTCATCCGTACATTTTCTTTTAAGACTTTTAAAAAGCTGTCTCTGGTGAACTGGGTAAAGGTTTACAGAACACACCAGTTTTCCATCCAGCAGTTCAGACACATTTTGTTTCTTTTCATTGATTGCAGTCCTTACAATGTAACTCCACTGGTCCCCACTTCCTCCCTCTGTTTTCTCTTTCCTGATTCTGCCTTCTGAACTCTGTCCTGGAACAAATGCTGCCCCTTTGATGTCATATGATTGAGGATTCTAAGATATGTAGTATTAGGATTCATTGTATTAAGACCTCACTGCTGTTGAGGTAATTCTGACCCATAGCCACCCCATAGACAGACTAGACCTGCTCATAGCATTTCCAGGCTCATCGTTCTCCTGTGAACCCGCTGGTGGATTTGTACCACTGACCTTCCCATTCGTAGCCCAGCTCTTAACCCACTGCGCTACCAGGGCTCCTTTTTCACCGTATAGACCTCTTTGTTGTTTGGCTGAAAATTGAGCCGCCGGCTGTAAGTGTAAGCGAAGGCCGTGGTCCTGGGGTTCTACTAGTTTCTTTCCAACCAGTAAGCCTGATCGTCTTTTATGGTTTTGCATTTTGTTCCGCGTTTTTCTCTCATTCTCTCCAGTGCGTTCGAGTGTTCTCCCTTTCAGAGCAGTTGGTAGTGGTAGCTAGGCACCATCTAGTTCTTCTGGTCTCAGAGTCACGGAGGCTGAGATTCATGCTGTGCATTAGTCAGCTGGACTAATTGTTTCCTTGTGTATTTGGTTTTCTGTCCTCTTCTTTGTTCTGGATGGGTAAAGACCAAGAGTTTCACCTGATGGTCCCTCATAAACTTTGAAGACCTCAGTTGCTTCTCATTACAGTACGCTGTAGAACATTGTTTTTGTGGACTATCTTATGTCATTTGACCCTGGTGTCCTGAGACTCTGGTCCTCACCTCTCAGGCTCAGTGGCTCGTTCCCTTAAGGTGTATGATTATGGCTAAGATTTTTTGTAACTTCCCCGTGTATGCTCTACGATATTCATGTATATACTTGCAGTAAATGGGTATCTATCAGTGAGTGAGTGCATGTCTTATATCCACTAATAGATCATCATACTGCGGGATTGTATATTAACCGTGTTTCCCTCTCTTGCGTATCTTGTATCCACTAGTAGATCATTGTACTGTGGGATTGTATATTAACAGTGTTTCCCCCTCTTGCATATCGTGTATCCACTAATAGATCATTGTACACGGGATTGTATATTAACCGTGTTTCCCTCTCTTGCGTATCTTGTATCCACTAGTAGATCATTGTACTGTGGGACTGTATATTAACAGTGTTTCCCCCTCTTGCGTATCTTGTATGCACTAGTAGATCATTGTACACGGGACTGTATATTAACAGTGTTTCCCTCTCTGGCGTATCTTGTATCCACTAGTAGATCATTGTACACGGGATTGTATATTAACAGTGTTTCCCCCTCTTGCGTATCTTGTATGCACTAGTAGATCATTGTACTGTGGGATTGTATATTAACAGTGTTTCCCC
>NW_006408555.1:37126-50774 GCF_000296735.1 Chrysochloris asiatica | reverse complement strand
TCTTGTATGCACTAGTAGATCATTGTACTGTGGGATTGTATATTAACAGTGTTTCCCCCTCTTGCGTATCTTGTATGCACTAGTAGATCATTGTATTGCAGGGTTGTGTATTAACAGTGTTTCCCTCTCTTTCCTCTAAATCTGACACTCCTCTCATTGTCTTCCTTTGCCTTCATCTTTTTTCACTGACCTCCCTCTTATTATATATTGTTTTCCCTTTCACCCAAATTAATATGTGTCATGAGTCGGGCTGCTAATCTTACAGTCAATAGTTCAAAACTACCAGCTGTTCTGTGAGAGAAACATGGGGCTTTCTGCTCCTGTACAGATTTACAACCTCAGAAACCCTATACAGGGTCGTTATGAGTCTGAATCGACTCCGTGGCACATAAACCCCAACCAGCACCACCCAGTTAAGGAGCTCTGGTAGTATAGTGGATTACAAGCTGGGCTGCTAACCACAAGGTCAGTAGTTCAAATGTACCGGTCGGTCCATGGGAGAAACATGAGTTTTTTCTGCTCCCCTAAAGATTTACAGCTTTGGAAACCCTGTCCAGGGTCACTGTGAGCCAGAGCTGGACTCGGTGCCATGCATCCACCCTTTAATGATTTACTTTTCCTTCCCTTCTTACCACTGGTAACCAGAAAACACATAAGAAATGTTTCTTTTTGTGTTTAAACTTTTTCTTGACTTTTTGTAATTGTGGTCCATTTGTCCTATTGTGATTGATTGACTTATTTCATTTAGCATGATGTCCTCTAGGTTCACATGTGTTATGAGGTGTTTTATAGATGCCACAAGATTCTGTAGCATTGTGTTCATGTACCATAGTTTATTTATGCATTCTTCTGTTGGTGAGCGTTCACGTTGTTTTTGCTCTTGTGAGTAGTGTTACCGTGACTGACCATGAGCGTGCGTATCTCTAGTCTTGTTATGTTTCTTATTTCTCTAGGGTGTATACAGGTAGTGGAATTGCAGGATCATACGGCATTTCTGTTCCCATGTGTTTAAGGAAACCCTGACGATTTTCCACACTCGTACTATTTCACTCTCCTGCCAGCAGTGTATGAGGGGTCCAGTCTTCACACCTTTAGCAGCATTTGTTGTTTTTGGAAGTTTGCTTCTAATGCTTGGGTGAGATGAGACCTCATTGTTTTGACTTGCCTCTCTAATGGTTAGTGTAGTAACCCGGTGGTGTAGTATATTAAGTGTTGTACTGCTACACACAGGGTTGGTGGTTCAAATCTACCAGTGGCTTTGCTGTAGAAAGATGAAGCTGTCACCTGAGATTTATAGATTTATAAATTTATAGAAAGTTCTACTCTCTCCTATGGGGTCATTGTGAGTGGGAACCAACTCATAGGCTGGGAGGGTAATGATTAATGATTGTGAGTATCCCTCTATGAATGTCATCTTTGGTGAGGTGTCTGTTTATGTCCTCTGCCCATTTTTAACTTTGATTTTTTTTACCTGTTGAGATATTGAAGTTTTCTATAAACACACTGGTGCAGTGCTGGAGGTCTCATCACCATAGAGAGGTGACCCAATGGAATGCGGAAATCATCAAATAATATCATTAATATCGCATGCAAGTGAAATTCTGCCAAAGGTAATTCAAAACAGTTATGAGAGTATATCAACAGAGAGCTCCTAGAAATTAAAGCTGGATTCAGAAGAGGATGTGAAGCTAGGAATAGCATGTTAAATGGATCTTGGCTGAAAGTAGAAAATACCAGAAGGTTTACTTGTGGCTTATTGACTATGCAAAGACTTTCAGCTGTGTAGATCATGACACGCTATGGATAACATTGTGAAGAATGGATATTCCATAACACCTAATTGTGCTCATGAGGAGCTGGTATGTGAACCTATAGGCTGTACCAACATAGATTTGTTTGTTCTTTTGACAATACCTGGTACTTTCTGTATTCACCAACACCATAACTGAAATGCATCGCTTCTTCTACGGTCTTCTTTCTGCATTGTCTCACACATGCATACCAGACAATTGAGAATACCATGGTTTGGTTCAGGTGAATATTAGTCCTCAAGCTGGTATCTTTGCTCTTGAACACTGTAAAGAGGTCTTGGGGAGCAGATTTGCCTAATGGAATATGTTGTTTGATTTCTTGACTGCTCTTTCCAAGAATATTGATTGTGGATCCAAGCAAAATGAAGCCTTTGACAACTTCAATCTTTTATCTATTTGTCATGATGTTAGTTATTGGTCCAGTGGTGAGGATTTTTGTTTTCTTTACATTGCATGCAATCCATATTTAAAGCTGTAGTCTTTTGATCTTCATCAGTAAATATTTTCCTCTTTGCTTTCAGTGAGCAAGTTTGTATCATCTGCATATTACAGGTTGTTAATGAGTCATCCTCCAATCTTGGTGCTGCATTATTCGTCATCTTATCAAGTATGATGAAAGGACACAACTCGGATGCACACCTTTCCTGATTTTAAACCATTCAGTATCCTCTTGTTCTGCTCTAACAACTGTCTCTTGGTTTATGTACAGGTTCCTCATGAACACAGTTAAGTGTTCTGGAATACCCATTCTTCACAGTGTTATCCATGGCTTGTCATGTTCCACACAGCCAAAAGCCTTTGCATTGTTAATAAAGCACAAGTAAACAGCTTTCTGGTATTCATTCTCTGCTTTTAGTCAAGATCCATCGACATCAGCAATGATGCTGTAGTTTCACATCTTCTGAATCCAGCTTGAAATTCTGGTAGCTCCCTGTCAATGTACTGTTGCAGCCATTTTACTTACATGTGATATTAATGACATTTTAAGATGATTTCTGCTTTCTGTTTGGTCACTCATATGGATCTCTTCCAGTCGGTTGGCCAGGTGGCTGTCTTGCAATTTTCTTGGCATAGATGAGTGAGCGCCTCCCATGATGAATCCTCAGTTTGTTGAAAGATTTCGGTTTGTATTCTGTTAGTGTAATGTCATCGCTTTCCTACTTAGATTCATTGTTAGGTATTTTATTCTCTTAGATGCTACTTTAAATGAAATTATCTCCGTAATTTCCTTTTCAGCATTCTCAATACCATTATATAAAAACTCAGTTGATTTTTGTGTGCCAAATTCTAGAAGTTGACTCTGGGGTTTTTATATATAGGATTGTATCATCTGTGATCATTTTACTTCTTTTCTAATCGGGATACCTTTTATTTTGTTTTTCTTCTTACTGTGGCTAGGACTTGGATTACAATTTTAAAGAATTGGTAAAGAGCTGGCCCCCTTCTCTTGCTCATGATTGTAAGAAGAAAGCCCAGTCTTTCTCCTCTAAGTATAATGTTTGCTGTTGACTTTCCATGTATGACCTGAATCTTACTGAGGAATTCCCCTTCTATTCCAATTAAAAAAAAAAAAATGTTTTATTGTGGATTATATGATAGTTTACATGGGAGAACTTTAGCTTTACATTCATTCCATCGTATATCATCTCCCTGCCATGGTTCCAATCCCCTCTATTCCAATTTTTAAAAAAATTTTTAAGCAAGAGTGTTAGAATTTATCAAATGTATTTTTCTATGTCCATAGATTATTATGTGTTTTTTTCTTTGATCTACTGATGTGATTATGGTGACCAATTTTCAAATGATGACCCGTCCCTTCATTTTTGGAATCAGTTCCACCTGGTCATGGTATATGACTCTTCTAATATGCTTTTGGATTCTCTCAGGACGTCCAGCTGTTTTTAACTGTTTTATTCATGATCCATGAGGCTAAATCTGAAGAGTCCCACATTTTAAAACTTTGGGTGAGCAGGAATGATAACTGGAATAGGAACAATTTTGGGTTGAAGCCCTGAAATAGAAGAGTTGGAATAGGTTTGGTGCGTTCTTTCAGGAGTTGATGCAGGAAACTGGATTATCAGCCAAATGGTGGAGAGTGACTGACTTTCAGAGCAGTGTAGTGGACTGCTGTCTGAGCCGTGTGCTGCTGCTTCCCATGTGGGTAAGACATCTGGTTGCTATGCAATGTGTTTGTTGCCCTAAGAGGGAGATCAGCTGTCCTGCCCGGCTGCAAGTCACTGTTTTTCCTGTTCTGGGTAGCATTCTAGTTCACTCAGATGTTTAAAATTTGGGGTCCAGTGTCATTGTTTTCTTTCTTGGTGGTGTTTTTCTGTGGTTTTGATCTTAGAGTTATGTTTGCTTCATAGCTACGAGCCCTGGTTTTGCAGAAATTAAAGTGCTTGGCTGCCATCCCAAAGATTGGTGGTTCAATGCTACCAGCTGCTCTGTAGCAGACAGACGTGGCAGTCTGATGCTGTACAGATTCTCAGCCTTGCAAATCATATGTGACGGTTTTGTTTCATCCTACGGGGTTACTATATGTAACAGTTTTGTTGGTCCTATGGGGTCACTATATGTGACAGTTTTGTTTCATCCTACAGGGTCACTAAATGTGACCGTTTTGTTGGTCCTATGGGGTCACTATATGTGACCGTTTTGTTGGTCCTATGGGGTCACTATATGTGACCGTTTTGTTGGTCCTATGGGGTCACTATGAGTTGGGATTGACCCAATAGTGACGTGCTTGGTCTTTGGTTACTTCATAGAATAAATGGAGTTTTCTTTCCTTCTCTCTCTCTTTTTTCTTTGAATGAATATAAAGAGTTTATTAGGTGTATATTTGATTATACAACAGCAAATATTAAAAATCTTTTGTGTGTTTGCATTTATGTATTTTTTTTAAGTTTTTGTATACAGGACCGAAAACTGCCTGCACGTGCTATGTCAACTTTAACATGTATTAATGCACAAAAACCATACGTATCATGCAGCTCTATGCCAGCATTCCCACTTTCTTCCATGCAGCACATAAAGAAGATCTAAATGGAAACCTGGCTAAGTCTTAAACACATTTCCAATAGCAAGTATAAGTGTATGTTGTGCTGTTTTTGGGCAGTCTGTTAAGTCTGGTTAGTTTATAGTATTGTTCATATCCTCTGTTTCCTTATTGGTCTTTTTTCTAGATATTCTTTCCAGTTTTGAAAGTGGTGTATTGAAGCATTCAGCTATTACTGGTGTAATATCTATTTCTCTCTTCATTTCTGCTAGTGTTTGTTTTATACGTTTAGGTGCCCTGAAGTTGAGTGTGTATATATTTATGATTGTTAAATCTTCATGATTAATTGATCCTTTTATTATTATATAATGTTCATCTTTACTTATTTTTAAGTTTTATTGTGAATTGAGTGATAGTTTGCATGGGAGAACATCGGTTTTACACTCATTGTTTCATTGCAATGATTACAGTCCTCTCTGTGCTTCATCATTCAACAGTATTTGCTTCTATTCCCTTTGTTTTTCTTTGAGGGGGACGGGGGTGTACCCCAAACCACTGAGGAATATATAACAATTTGAACCACCAAAGCGCACATTCTGCAAGCCTCCCTCCTGGCTGCCACACACAGCCTTTCTCTTTCCGTGAGTCTAGAGTCCTTAGCTGTTCCTTCTCTCCATGTCCTCATCTCTGCCTCCATCTCTGGTGTCATTTCTCTGGATAGGGTTCTGCAGTCTGCTTGTGCTCTCCTCCCTTGATGGTCCTAGGGTTCTCTGTTCCTGGAATGTAAGATTAACTACTCCCCTCTTCATGTTGCAAAACTTTTACCTTTAGAGTTGTGACAATCGCAATTTGTCATAATAACAACTGCTGACCATTGAATCATAAGAATCTTATCCTCATCTCCTTTCTTCAGACCTATCTAGACAAGATAAAAACTGTTCAGTGGGGATTCTGCCTTCTCCCGCACACTCTGAAACTAAACTCCCTCTTGAAAACTTGTGAGCCAGTCACTTTGTGCTTTTATAGCCGCCCCCCCCCCCCATTTTTGGTAGCCAATGTCTAAGTTGCTCGTCCCTATCACTCCTGCATTTAGAGGGGGGTAGGATGAAGACTTCTCCCCTATCAGGTGGTATTTTGAGCCACTACATCCGTAAGTCCACCACTCGTTTGTCAGTTTGTCATACTGTGGTGGCTTGTGAGTTGCTGTGATTCTGGAAGCTATGCCACAGGTATTTTAAATAACCAGCAGGATCACCCTTGGTGGACAGGTTTCAGATGAGCTTCCAGACGAAGACAGACTAGGAAGAAGGAGTGACAAACTACTTCCGAATATTTAGTCACTGAAAACCTTATGAATAGTAGAGAAACACTGTCAGATATAGTCCGTGCATAAGGTCACTGTGAGTTGGTACCGACTCGATGGTACCTAACCACAACATCCATAAGTATAGGTCAAGTTCCTCAAATTGTAGCAGTTTACACTTGTTTCCATCTTTATTTCTTGCAGCAGATTTCGTTTTAATGCCTACTTTGTTTGATATTAACATTTCCATTTCATCTCTCCTTTGGTTACTTCTTGTTGTGAAATACCATCAAGTTGGTTCCGACTCATAGCGACTCTGTGTAGCAGGGGTAGGGAATGTCTGGCCCATGGGCCACATAAGGCCCTTGAAATCATTTGGTCTGGCCCTGCCAAGGCACCTGCAGTTCCAGCCTTTACATCAGGGGTGAGTTAATTAAATGTTTGACCAATCATAGCGGGTAAATCTTTAAGTAGATAATTTTGTGTGGCCTGTGAATGATGCTATAAATTTTGGCAGGAAAAAAGGTTACCCATCCCTGCTGCACAGAGTTTCCGAGGAGTGGCTAGTGAATTGGAACTGCTGACCTTGTGGTTCACACCGACTCTTAGGTCTAGTGCTTATCCTACAGCACCACACCAGGACTCCTTTGATTATTATTTGCTTGGAGTGTATATATTTAAATTTTTTATTGTGAATAGAGTGAAAGTTTGCAGAGCAAGTCATCAGTTTTATATCCAACAAATCATATACTTTGCTTCATTATGCTTGCTATCCTCACCCTGTACCAACAGTTAACAGTATTTGCCTGTATTTCTTGTAACACTTGCACTCCTCCTTGTGTCTCCTGCTACCTTTATCTTTTCTCTGCCAACCTCTCTCTTGTTTATTGCCTGTCCTGTCACCCAAGATAACGTGTCTAATTTCTAGCTTATGAATAATTCCCTCCCTCCACTCTAACTATCATGGAATGTTTCTTTTATCAAGACAGCCTTTACTTAACTTTTTACAGCAGTGATCTCATATTATAGTTATTCGTTTGTTATTGACTAATTTCACTCAGCATAATGTCTTCCAGGTTCATCCATGTTATGATTTTGCAGATTCATCATTCTTCTTCAGTGTTGCATTGGATTCTGTTGTGTGTTTGTACCCAAGTGTGTTTAAGCCTTGTTCTCTTGATGGGCATTTAGACTGTGTCCATCTTTGTGCTATTGTCAGTAGTGCTGCGACGAGCCTGAGTGTAGATACCCATTCATGTCGCTGCTCTGCTTTCTTCAGGGTGTATACTCAGTAGAGGGATTGCTTTATCATGTGGTAATTCTAGTTCCAACTTTTTGAGAAAGCTATACCTGTTTCCACAGTGGTTGCACCATTTTGTAGTCCCACCAGCAGTGTAGGAGGGTCCCAGTCTTTCTACACCCTAATAAGCATTTGCTGTTTTCTCTTCTTTTTAACTTTGTTATTAAAGCTGGGAGAGATGATATCTCATTATTGTTTTAATTTACGTGTCTACAGACTAATGATCATGAATATTTTTTCATGTTTGTTGGCAGCCTGATGTCTTCTTTGGTGAAATGTCTGTTCATGTCCTCTGCCCACTTTTTCATTGGATTGTTTGTCTTCTTGTGGAGCCGTTGAAGTGGTCTATAAATTTCAGAGAGTAGTCCTTTGATATGTAGTTGCCAAACATTTTTCCCAGTCTGTGGTTTGTATTCTTTTGGTGAGATCCTTTGAGGTACATGAGTGTCTTAATTTTTAGGAGGTCCCAGTCATCTATTCGGCCTTCTGTTTGTGTGTTTTCAGGTACATTTGATATTGTAGTTATGCCATGCATCAGAGCCCCCAGGTTAGTTTCTGTTTGATCATTGATGACCTTTAGGTTGTTGTACCATTGACTTAGTTCCTCATAGTGACCCTGTATAAAGATTTCCAAGGAGTGGCTGGTGGGTTTGAATTGTCAGTCTTGTATTTAGCAGTCCAATGCTTATCCTAGGGCACCACCTCCTGACTCCTTGATGATCTTCATAGTTCTCGGGTTTACATTTAGGTCTTTATATTCTATGTTGAGTTCATTTTTGTATATGGTGTGAGATGTAGATTTTGTTTCAATTTTCTACAGATGGTTTCCAATTTTAACAGCAATATTTGTTGAGACTTTCTCTTCCCTATTTCATGTATTTTGGCCCTATGTCAAAGATCAGCTGACAGTTCTCAATTGTGTTCCGTTGATTTCTGTATCTCTTGTTGTAGTTGTACCAGCTGTTTTGACTACTGTGTCTGCGTAGTATGTGAGAGGTCTTCTACTTGGTTCTTTTTTAATAATGCTTTGCTTATCTGGGTTTTTTTTTATTGTCCATATAAAGTTAGTGATTCTCTTTTCCATCTCTTTAAAGAATGATGTTGGAATCATCTGGATTGAGATTGCATTATATCGATAGATTTCTTCCGGTAGTACTACCTCTTTTACAATGGTAAGTCTTCCTATCCAGGAGCATGGCATTTCCTCCATTTTAAGTATTTAATCATTTGCGTGGCTAGTGTTAATGATACTGTTTTCCTGATTTCCTTTTCAGAGCTGTCTTTATTAGTGTAAAGGAATCCAACTGATTTTTGTATATTAATCTTGTATTCTGCCACTTTGCTAAATCTGTTAATGAGTTCCAGTAAATTTCTTGCTGAATCTTTGGGATCATATCATCTGCAAATAGAGTTTTACTTCTTCTTTGCCAGTTTGGAACTGTTTAATTTCCCTTTTTGGCCTTGTCGCTCTGGCTGAGACTTCCAGTACACTATTAAATGTGAGTGGTGATAAAGAGCATCCTTGTCTGGTTTGGTTCCTGTATGCAAGGGCAATGTCTTCAGTTTCTTACTATTGAGAGTGATGTTGGCTGGTGGTTTTGTATATGTTGCTGTTGTTAAGTGCTGTGGAGTCCTGCATAAGGTTTTTGAGGAGTGGATGGTGTGTTTGAACTATTGACTTTGTGATTTAAATCGACTTTGTGGTCTAGCGCTTATTCTGCATCACCACAGTATGCCCTTAATTATGTTGATGCATTTCCCATGTATTCCTGTTTTGTTCAGTGTTTTTATCAGGAATGGATGTTGGATTTTGTCAAATGCCATTTCTGTATCAGTTGATATGATCATGTATTTTTTTCATTTTTTTTTTTTGTGATGGATTGCATTTTAATTGTTTTTATAATATGGAATCATCTAATATTGAATCAGCTCTGAATACTTGGTATGAATCACACTTGGTCATGATGTATCTTTTTTTAGATATATTTTTGGATTCTATTGGCTCTGATTTTGTTGGGAATTTTTATATGTTCATGAGGGATGTTGGTTTATAATTTTCTTTTTTAGTGATGTCTTTGCCTAGTTTTGGTATTATTCTTGCTTCATAAGATGATTTTGGGAGTTTTCAATATTTTTCTACGTTATGGAATAGTTTGAGTAGAATTGGTGTCAGCTTTTCTCTAAATGTTTAGTAGAATTCACCAGTAAAGTCACCTGGGCCTGGACTTCTTTTATTTGGGAGTTATTTAATGATTTGATCAATTTCTTCTCTTGTTATAGGCCTGTTTAAGGTTTCTACTTGTGCCTGTGTTAGTTCAGGTTGATGGTATGTTTTTAGAAATTTGTCCATTTTTTTCTAGGTTTTCAAATTTGTCGGAGTACAGTTTCCCATAGTGTTCTAATATTATCTTTTTTTATTTCTGTTGGTTCTTCTGTGACATCACCTATATAATTTCTTAAGGTTGGGCTAAAGTATCAATTTTGTTTTTATCTTCTTTTTGGATGTGTGTGTTTATTTGTGTGTGTTTATTACTATAAATTGTCCTCTGAGCACTACTTTTGCTGTGTCTCAAAGGTTTTGTTTTCTTTCTCATTTGATTCAAGGATTTTTTTTTCTTTCATTTTTTTATTTGATCTATTATGGTGTTGTTTAATTTCCTTGAAGTTAATTTTCTTTCCCTTGATATTCCTATAGTTGATTTTTATTTAATAGCATTGAGATCTGAGCAGATGCTTTGTAGTATATTAATCTGTTAAATTTTATTCAAGTGTGATTTGTGGCCTTCATATGCACTGGAAAAGAATGTATAGTGTACTGTTTTGGGGTTGAGTGCTCTGTATATGTCAATGAGGGCAAGCTGGTTGATTGTGTTGTTTAGTTGTGCGTCTTTGTTGAGTTTTTATCTAGTTGTTTAACCCTTCATCAGAAATAGTGTATTAAAATCTAAAGAACCAATAGATCCGTTTTGGAAGAAGTGCAGCCAGAGTGCTCCTTGGAGGCCAAGATGGCCAAACTTCATTTTTCATACTTCGGACATATTGTCAGGAGGGACCACTTGCTAGAGAAGGATATTGTATTTGGTAAGGTAGAGGGTCAGAGAAAAAGAGGAAGACCCCCAATAAGATGGATTGGTCAAGTGGCAACATCGATGGACTCTAAGCATGGCAACAGTAGTGAAGTTGGACCAGGATCGGGCAGTGTTTCATTCTGCTATGCATAAGGTCGCTATGAGTTGGTACCGACAGTCAGCAGTTTGAAATTACCAGCTGTTCCACCGGAGAAAGATGAGGCTTTCCGCTCTCATAAAGATTTACAGACTCGGAAACCCTGTACAGGGTCGCTATGAGTCGGAACCAACTCCACGGCACATAACAACCACAATAACAAATGTTTACTAGGAGTCCTGGTGTGGCGTTGTGAACTGTAAAGTCAGTTTGAACCACAAGATCAGTGGTTAAAACTCACCAGATGCTCCTTGGAAACCTTATACAGGGTTGCTATGGATCGGAACCGACTCAATGGCACTTAACAACAACGTTTACTAAATCTTTCTGCTTCTTCTCTTTTTATTTTGATGTGAATTTGTATTCATTTTCTTTGCGTTTACCTTGTAATTTATAAATTTTTCCCTCATCTCAAACAGTCTGTATTATTTTGCAGTCTGTTATGTACTATTTCGAAGTTTTGTATGTATAGTATTCCCTCATTTTGCTTTGCAGTTGATTTCATCTTATTACATTGATGTCTCTGGTTCCCTCACTATTTTCAGTCTTACAGGAGTCCTGGTGTGGTGCTGTGAGTTAATGTGCTGGACCGCAAAGTCACTTTGAACCTCCAAGGTCAGCAGTTCAAGCTCACCAGCCACTCCTTGGAAACCCTATACAGGGTCACTGTACGTTGGAACCAACTTGACAACACTTAACAGCAACAACAAAGGTTTTTTTTAATTTTAAATCTGTATCTGGATGAAGTCCTGGTGTAATTCTTCAGGGCAAGCCCTAGACCGCAAGGTAGGTTTGAACTGCAAGGTTGGCAGTTCAAACTCACTTCAGAAACCCTGTACAGAGTTGCTATGAGTCAGAATGGAGTTAATGACACTTACCAACAGGATCAGGATTGGCAGTCCCACTGTGGTGCTATAAGTTCAGCACTGGACTGCAAATTCAGTTTGAACTGCAGCTGCTAATAGAAAACTGTATATAGGATTGCTTTGAGTGGGAACCGACTCTACAACACTTAACATCAGAATATCTGTATTGAATTCTGGGTGGTATGTTAATCTCAGGTTGTTGTCAGCTGTTATTGGTTCTTAGTCCAAAGAATATCCTTTCGTATTTTTTGTAAAGTTGGTCTGGTTATTACAAATTCCTTTAATTTCTGCTTATCTGGAAATGTCCTAATTTCTCCATCATATTTGATGTATATGATTCTTGGTTGGCAGTTTTTTTTCTTCAGAGTTTTGTAAATGTCATCCTATTGCAATCTGGACTGCATGGTTTCTGCTGAGAAATCAGAGCTTAGTTTTCTTGGTCCTACTTTGTAAGTATCTTTCCATTTTTCCTGAACTGCTATCAGGATTCTTTCCTTGTTTCTGGTTTCGGAAAGTTTGATTATGATATATCTTGGTGATTTTCTTTTATGATCTATCCTGTTTGTGGTTAATTCAGCTTCTTGCATATTTATCTTCTTGTCTTTCCTGATATTTGTGAAGTATACTTTTTTTTTTTTTAAGGTTTTTATTGTGGATTGAGTAAAAGTTTATAGGGCAGCTCATACAGTTTTACATTCAGCAATCATACACCAGTTTTACATTCAACAAATCATTACAATTATTATAGTCCCCTCCATGTACCATCAATTAACAGTATTTCTCTCTATTCACTTTAGCTCTTTTTTTTTTTAATTAAAAAAACCACTAGGGCATATATAATAATTTATACCACCAAAGGGCACATTCTGCAAGTCTGCCTCCTGGCCGCCAGCTTTCAGTCCCTCTCTTTCCATGAATCTAGAGTCCTCAGCTGCTCCCCCATCTCTGCCTCCGTCTCTGGCGTTGCTGCTTCCCTGGATAAGGTCCCTCATTCTGCTTGTGTTCTTCTCCCTTAATGGTCCTAGGGTCCTCTGTTTCTGGACTGTAAGATGAACCACTCCCCTGTTTTTGTTACAAAACTTTTACATTTACGATTGTGACAGTCGCAATTAGTCATGATAATTATTCTCTATTGAATCATAAGAATCTTATCCCCATCTCTTTTCACCAGACCCATCTAGACAAGATGAAAACTATCCAATGGGGACTCTTTCTTTCCCCCCATACTCTAAAGCTAAACTCCCTCTTGAAACCTTGTAAGCCAGTCACTTCATGCCTTTATTGTCTCCTCATTTTAGGTAGCCAATGTCTTAGTTGCCCGTCCCTATCTACCCTGTGTACAGATGCCTTCCCTTTCTGTTGGTATTTAGAGTTACTATGGTAGTGTAGTGGTTACGAATCAGGCTGCAAATCGCAAGATCAGCAGTTCAAAACTACCAGCTGTTCCGTGGGAGAAAGACGAGGCATTCTGCTCCCGTAAAGATTTAAAGCCTCAGAAACCCTGTACAGGGTCACTGTGAGTTGGAACTGACTCCACAGCACATAACAACAACAACCTCCATGATTATAGGTCAGGTTCATCAAATTGTAGCAATTTACCCTTGTTTCCTTTATCAAAAAAATTTTTTTTTTTTGGTAATCTTCCTCTAGTCGAGTTCTGATTTTCAAGCCATCAAAGCTAGGTCAAATGGGTACTGTCTGCAAGTTTGTGTGTTCTTGTGCATCTCCCCTCACTTCATATCAGCTGGGTGCTTCACTCTCAGCTCTAGCCCTCTGTGGCTATGTCCTTGTCTATGGGCTCAGGCACCCCCAGGTCTCACCACACTCTCTCTCATCTCCAGGTCATCAGGAGTCAATGCACTGTTGTTGAACTCAACCCATTTCTTCATTGCTGCCTTTCCCCCTCTTCCACTCACCAGTAGACCAATGTGGTCGCCAGCAAGCTTACATGCCAGTTTGTGTGTTCCCTTTGAGTTTCAGTCTTAGAGGGGGGTTTGTCCTGAAGGAACTTTATTGCTTGCCTTGATGTCTTCTTGGCGAACACCTAGCTTATTCTTGTAGTAGCCAGTCATGCTGACATTTTTTTTTTTTTTTTTCTGATGATCTTTCTTTGAAGATGTATCTTCTGTCACTGTAGCTGTTCCAGGC
>NW_006408555.1:1496-36925 GCF_000296735.1 Chrysochloris asiatica | reverse complement strand
TTTTACAGTAGTAAGCAAGAGAAACTAATATTCGTAAGACAGTTAAACATTTTAGTATTATTTACCCTCTTCAAGCTTTACCTAGATCCCTGTATCTCAGAGCCCTGTTGTTCCAAGGTTGAGCATGCATCAGTCTTTACCTTGTTCCTACTTAGGCCCTGGAAACCAGTTTCAGTGTTCCCCAATCTATCGTGTTCTTCTGCCTTTTACCCCTTCTTGTATTGCTCTCCCCAACACCTGAACGAAACCCCTCGCCCAACCCCACTGTTGTGGTTGCCTTATATTCCATGAACTCTTCCCTCCATTTAAGACAGTCTGTTTTATCCTGTAATCTACCTGACCTTCCCACCACCTAGGTCTCTGTTCCTCTGTGTTTACCTTCTTTCACATTGTAATTGTTTTGATCATCGAATGACCTCCCAGATCCTTTGTTCTTATAGTTTTATTCTGTTCTTGGCCCTTCCGTTTGCTGATTGAGTTCAGGGTGATGCTGCCATGTACGTTATTATCTGGTTGTTGTCTGTTCTTGTTGGTTTTCAATCCACAGAACTTCCTTTAGGATGTTTTTCATAGCAGAGTTGGCTTTGGCAAAATCCCATACCTTCTGTTTATCCTGGAATGTTCTGATTACACCATCATATTTGATTGACAGCTTTGCTGGGTAGAGGATTCTTGGTTGGCAGTTTCTTTTTCTTTCAGGGTCGTATGTATGTCTCCCATTGCCTTCTTGCCTGCATGGTTTCTTTCGAGAGATCCAAGCTTAAGCTAATTTGCATGCCTTTGTATGTTACACTTCTCTTTTCAGGATTCTGTCCTTATCTTTGATTTTGGAGAGCTTGATTGGTGATTTACTTTTAGGGTCTATCCTTCCTGGGGTTCGTTGAGCTTCTTGAATGCTTATCTTTTCACTTTTCAGGATGTTAGGAAATTTTTCTTCCAGAAGCCCTTCAACTATCTCCTCTGTGGACTTGTGTGATTCTTCCTGTTCCAGGATGCCAATGATTCTTAAATTATTCCTCTTCATGTTGTCCAACATGAATCTTAGACCTTCTTCAGGTTTTTTAAATCCTTTTTTGTGTTTGCGTTTCTATCTTAGTAGTGTTGAGAGATTTATCTTCTAGCTCACTAGTTCTAGCTTCTAAAGCTTTGACTCTACTCATTTGCCCTTTCAGTGTATTGTCCATTTCTGATATTCTATTATTAATCCTTTGGACCTCTTTCTGTAGGTTTTGCATTGTTTCCAGTGCTGTATCTATTTTATTTAATTGTTCCTGTAGCGCTTTTCTTCTTCCTTAGATTTCTCAACTCCTTTATATAGTACTTTGATTCATTTTATTATCATTTTTTTGAATTCCTTCCCAGTCACTTCCAAAGTCTGCCCACATTCCAGTATGGAGTGTAGGTCTACTTCCAGCTCATTTGCCTCAGTCACTTTATCTCATTTCTGGACTTGTGGTGATATGGTCATCTGTTTCTGTTTTTTTTTTTTTTTTTTTTTCAGGCATTGTCTGTGCCTTTAATATTTAGATGGGTGTGTATTTTGGTATTTTTTATGCTTTCTGATTGCCTCCAGATAGATGTGATCAGGAACTCTGGGCATCCCTTTTTACTCTTCTTCCTGATAATTTTCAAGATGCTACTGTTGGTCGTTGTGCTGTAAGTCATGATTTAATTTTCAGCCTCTTTCCTTTTTAGTCTGCCTGTCCCCCTCCACAATCCCCGTTCAGGCCTTTTTCCTAGTGATAAACAGTTTCAGGCCAGCTGTGGCCGTTTTGTGCTGCCCCATTTGGTTTTAAGTGGAAACTGTCACTTTAAATCTCGTGGAGATTTGTGTGCATGAATAGTAGAACTCTTTGGGGGTAGGGTTGGGGTGTCCACTTGCTCAGGCATTCCCTCTAGTCACCAGAATGGATATACGCAGACAGCGAGAGATGAATGAACAGTTAATCAAAAAAAAAAAAAAAAAAAGAGAATGTCCACACCTTTATTTCTGCGATTCTATCAGACATCTGTGGCTGCTCTGATCCTTCCCCAGCTTGGTCTCACCCAAGATGGTGGCTCCAGGAGCAGCTGAGTCTCATGGATTTCTTGCTTCTGCTACAAATTCCTCCAGTTGTAAGTCTTCCAACCTTCTAAATATTCCTTTATATGTGGTTCAGAGTTTTTGGACACTCCCTTGAGTCTACTTGGTCTAGTAGTCTGTGTTGTTGCTGACGGAGCTCCTCACTGCCCTTCTACCCTCTCCTCCATCTAGTTTGTTCTGAGAAATAATCTTTCAACAACTCTTTGACAGTGTTCTCTGTGTTTTCTATTGGGCCTATCTCTTCTGGAATTCTGTTCACTTGTACGTTATTCTTATTCATGGAGTACCAAATGACTCTTAGTCTTTCTCTGAATATTATCTTCCTGTTTTTCTGATTGTTCTTCTATCATACTCGTATTGAGAGATTTATCTTTAAACTCACTTATTCAGGTTTCCATTGCTTCAAATCTTTTCCTTTGCCCTTTTAACGCATTGTCCATTTCTGAAATCTTAGTATTAATCTTTAGGATTTCTAATTGCCAGTTTTGTATTGTTTCAAAATTTGCAATTATTTTGTCTGTTCTTGTATTGTATTGTGTTTTCTTCTAAAGTTTTTTGTGTTCTCTTTGATCTTTGTGTCAATCTTTTGAAAGTACCTAAATGTCATTCTTGTCAATTGTTTTTTAGCTAGTTCCATTACTTTTTCTTCCTCAGAAATGTTTCCTGGCTCTACATCTTGGTCATTTGTTTGTGCTATTCTCATTTGAGTCTTTGTGTGAGCTATAATTGTGTGTTGTCTCCTGGACATTGTATTGTTTTCGCATTTGTATTTAATTGATGATTTTGTTTTGTTGGGTTCTTAGGCTGTCATCAGCTGTTTCCTGTGGGTGTAGTTAGAGAAAGGAAGCATTGACACCCTTGTTCTCTATTTGCTGTACATGCAGCTCAGTTTAGAGTGAATTTGGCTGGTGTTGGCTACTCTCTGTCATTGATCAGGTGGTATAGGAGCTGGGATTGGCTTTTGCTCAGTAGGTGGAGCTTCAGAGGGTGCGTCGTGGCTTGCCTGTATGGGCACAGTTTCTGTTTCCTTTCAGGTGGGAACACATAAGAAAACAAAACAGAATAAACAAACAGTCAACCAACAATGAAAATAGACAGTAATAAAGAAGAAAAAACAAAAACAGGTAGCAAACAGAAAAAAATAATATAACTAAAAAGAGAAAAGTGGCATAGGAAAATTGAACTTTAGAAGAGAAAAATAAGAGAAAAAATAAAAAGAATGAAAAAAAAAAAAAAAAAACCACTTAGAAAAACCAGGGAGAGGGAAGATGATAAGAGAAAGAAAGTAGTAAAGAAAGATCAGAAAAAGGGGACAAAGCAAGAGGGGAAATGAGAAACAGAAGAAATGAAGGAAAAACAAAAGTGGAGATAGGATAAAATTCAAGGAAATGGAAAGAGAACAAGGAGAAGAAATAATAAATAAAAACAATGAAACAACAAGAGGAAAAAAAGAAACCCCTAAACCAAACCAAACCAAACCAGTACAACTGTTGGACCTGCAGAGGGGAAACTATGGGGTGCTCCTACAAGCCAAGGAGCTCATGAGATGGCTGTAGGAGGGAAGTGACAGTGGATTCCCTATGAGGTTCCGTGTTATCTATGTTCATGGAAGTTTGTTGAGGCCCTTAATGTAGCTGGTTTCCGTGTCTAGTAGGACCCCCAGGCAGCTGGGGCCAGGGTGTCTCGATAAATGCTGGTCTAGTGATTTTGCGAGTTCTGTAGGTCTGGAGCTGAGTTTTCCTCCTGATTTCAGGCACCTAAGCTGGGTAGCTGGCCCCATCTTACGCTGGCTTTCAGCCATGTGGCTCTGAAGTCCCGAAGAGCAGGAACTGCATGTGTGTGTGTGGGGTGGTGTTGGTGGATGAGGGTGGGAGCTGGTCACACCTCTGGTCACCAGGGGAGTGTGTGGAAAAAACCAGAATCACACCGTTCTCATCACCTGTGTGAATCTGCTCTGCCAGACCACCTTCTGTTGTCAAAACTTCTCACAAAAGATCAAGATGGTCACATGGTGTCTGGCTGGCCATTCACCAGTTAGTCTCTGTCTCTCACTGTCCCTGCTCAGCTTCTCTTCCCAGCAAGCACAATCCATTATTCTAACCTTTCTTCTGAAGTTCAAGGTTCCAGGATTTTCCTCTGTGTTTGTTTCATTTGGTTTCTTGTACCTCGGTTGTAGAGGGTCCATGTAGTACATCTGTCTCATCCACCATATTCTGCATGAAATATTTTTTTCTCACCTTGTATCTTTCAGCTTATTTGTGTCATTTGGCTTAAGGTGTGTCTCTTGTAAACAGCATATAGTTGCATCATGTTGGTGAAATCCATTCTGGCATTCTCTGTCTTTTGATTAGAACATTTACTGTAATTACTGATGAGAAGTGAGTTTCTTCTGCCAATTTATTTTTTTGTGTGTGTCTGTGTGTCTTAAGCCCTGTTTGTCCTTTAGTACTTCTTACTTTTGTGTCTTATTGGTTTATTGAGCCTTTTTGGTGTCCTCTCCATTCCTTTTGTGTATGTTTTCAATATATTTTCTTAGTGATTCCCATGGATATTACCCTTAAGAGCTGTATTTATAACATGTAAGTGTAAGTTGGTACCAACTTAAGTTCAGTAACATACCAGAAAGTTCCTATCTACACTGTTCTTCCTTCCTTTTAATGTTATTATTATATACATCTTTATATTCTTTTGCTCTGTAATATAGTTTTATCCTTGCTTTTTATATTATTAGTAAGAAACTTGAAGGAGAAAACATTTAGTGTTATGAAACACATATGCATTATCACTAACCCTAGTGTGTCACTGTAGGGTAAGCACTGGACCACAAGGTTGCTCTGAACCGTCGGGTCGCTGTGAGTTGGAATCAGCAGCACCACCAACATGCTTGTCTATCTATGCATTCCCTTTATCTAGGCTCTTTCTTTTTATGTATGTTCTTGTGAAGTGCTGTTGGGTCAATTCTGACTCATAGCGACCCTGTATATTGGTTCCAAGGAGCAGCTGGTGGGTTTGAACTATCAACCTTGTGGTTAGCAGGCCAGTGCTAATCTTTCAGCGTCACACCAGGACTCCTTTTTATGTATAGCTGTGAATTAATTTGTAGTGTTTTTCCCTTCCATCTATAGCTCTCTCATTAATATTTCTTTGTTGGGCTGGTCTGGCAGGTATGAACCCTCTTGGTTTCTGCGTATCTGGGAATGTTTTAATTACACCCTCATTCTTAAAGGATGATTTTGCTAGGTATAGTGTTCTTCGTGGACAGTTTTATCTTTCAGTACTTTGAATGTCTCATTCCATTGCTTTCTGGCCTCCAGTGTTTATGAGGAAAACTTGGCCGTTTGTCTGATTAGGAATCCTTAGTAGGTGACTGTATGCTTCTCTCTCATGTCTTTCCGGATTCTCTGTTAAATGGTGGAGTCTCACTATGATGTGTCTTGGTGTAGATCTATTTGGGTTTATCCTACTTGGGATTCTTTGGGCTTGTTTAATTTCTAGATTCATGTTCTTTGTTATATTTTGATCATATTCTGTTATTATTTCTTCACATCTTTCTGTCCCTTTCTCACTTTCATCTCCTTCTGGAATTCCCATGGTGCAAATATTAGGGTTCTTGTCCCATAATTTTATTAAACTGCTCAGCCTTCTTGAGTCTCTGTTTTTGTTACTCTTTAGCATAAGTAATTTTAACTACCTTGGTGTGGTGTTGTGGGTTAATGTGCTGGAAAGGTCAGTGTGAACTGCAAGGTCAGCTGCTTGCTGTGAGTCAGAACCACCTACCAACAACAGCAATTCTCTAATTTGCTGATTCTCTCTCCTGCCCAGGTAACTCTCCTGGTTAGGCTTTCTCGTGTATATCTTATTTTACTTATTACCCTGTCAATTGTAATATTGCATTTTGTAGATGGAAATTTTGCTCTTACGTTGCTTTTCTTATTTCTTTGATCTCTTTGCCTATTTTTTTCCTTAGTTCTTTAATTGTGCTTAATATTGCTTTATTATATTTTTCCATTTTTAAGTTATCTGATCATTCCTAGATATGCTTCCAATCCCTTTGTCGTGTTTATTTTGATAGGCCATTGTTTCTCTGTTCTTTGTGTGTTTGGAGATTTTTTTGTTAGGGCCCTGGAATTTTAGAGGGTGCTGATTTCCTCAGTGTTTGGTTTGTTGCCTACACTACTTTCAGCAAGAATGCTCATGCAGTCAGAGCCTTTGGCCTTTGCTTACCATTGCCTCTCCCTTTCTGTGGTAGCTCCTTCTACCTCCTGGTTTAACTAGGATTCAGAACTTCCAGATCTCAGTTTCAACTTTCAGTTTTCTCCTAACATAGCATAGAAAATGCTGTGTGATCTGTATGTCCACACTGAGCGCTGCCCCTCAGGTGAGATCATGTACTAATCAGTCAGTCTATAGGGTGTACAGTGCCCTCCCCCTCACTGGTTAGTCCTTCTCCCCTCCTTTGATTGTGAGACCACCGTTTTAGTGGGAAAACCTATACCCAGTGACGTCTTTTGGGGGCTGTGCTCTTGTGTTGCCCAAGGTTTCCGTCCCTAGTCTGTGGGACTGCTTGTACCTGAGCTGGCATTTGGAGGCAATGCAGGCAGCCTTCCTCCATTTCAGATGAGTTCCTTTGAGGTATCTGTCTTACTGCTATCAGACTCTTCCTCTGAAGTATGTTGTCTGTGCTTGTAGCCTGTGCTTAAGGCAACTGTCCCTAAGCACACAGCAGTCTCAGTCAGCAGTCCTCAGGAGAAACAGATAGCCCAGAACTGACTCCCTCTGAGGGCTTCCTGGTGGCTTTAGAGCCCTGAGCTATTGGGTGTGCCGTGAGGCAGGTACTGTGTTGACTCTGAGAGCCAACTCAACTGCATGGACCTTCTGTAGCTAAGTGCAGCAGGCTTGCAGCTGACTCCAGGTAGACCCCTGGAGAGATCTGCTTTGTTGATTGTAGAGCAGAAATTTGGGGTCCGGTCACTTTATGCATGCAGGGGCTGTGGTGGTTCGGGAAACTGGCTTTTTTTTTTTTTTTTTAGCCACTTCTCCAGTTTACAGCAACTTGTGGCCTACAAGGCTTGGGGGGGAAGGGCAGGGATGGCAGGAGAAATGATTTTCCTAAGTGACAGGTTAATTTGTTGATTTCTGACAGTTCTCTCTTCTGCTCCCTGATTCAGAGTCCTTCCAAGCTGAGTGAGCACTGGTTCCTTGTGTTTGTTGGGGAGGGTTAGAATTGTTGTTTGGTGCCGTCAAGTCGATACCAACCCATAGCAACCTTATGCACAGCAGAACGAAACACTGCCCGATCCTAGGATGGTCTCTTTATGTTGATATTACTCAAAAGATCTTTATTTTTGTGTATAAATTTAAATTTTAGGGTTTTTTGTATGCTTATCATTTGGAGTACATTTGTTGTTGTTAAGTGCTGTTGAGTCGGTTCCAATTCTTAGCGACCCTGTATAGGGTTTCTGAGGAGCAGATGTTGAGTTTGAATCAAACCGACCTTTCAGGCCAGTGCATTAACGTGCAGCGCCACACCAGGACTAACTACACCTTTTTAATGTCTTTGTATAGGGGCTTCAAAAAGTTGGTGGAAAAATTGCACTATTTCTTTTTTTAGTTTTGAGCATTCTCTGAGGAAATGGCCTTTATAAGTGTGTCATTTAATTCCATTTTTCACTAACTTTTAGTATCTTGTACCATGTGATTCTTCTAGTTGATCTACTCAACTTTCCAATCATTTCTATATTTGTCAATTGTTTTAGGTAATTTTTTGTGTGTGTAATAACTGCGGCTACTACCTCTGATTCGAAAGCTAACAAATGGATGTACTAGAATCCGTTTTATGATTATTGGCCAAATAAAAGAGAATTCTGCCATTTGCCAGTGTATCCTGGGCCCTTCCCAGCACTTGCTTCATTGTTGTTACTTTTAGCTTGGATTTTTTTTGGGGTGGATGTGGCCCCTCGTGTTTCTTTGCTGTGGTGGCCGCCCCACCCTGGCCTACCACGCCCCCTCCGCCTCCCCAGGTGGAGGAGCATATCGGCCGCATCCGAGAGGAGCTGGACCGGGAGCGAGAGGAACGCAACTACTTTCAGTTGGAGCGGGATAAGATCCACACGTTCTGGGAGATCACACGGAGGCAGCTGGAGGAGAAAAAAGCTGAACTACGCACCAAGGACCGGGAGATGGAGGAGGCGGAGGAACGGCACCAAGTGGAGATCAAGGTGGGCGCCCTGGAATGGAGGAGTGGGCTTACAGTGGGGGGGGGGAGGGGGGCTTCTCCTCCTCCTTGTATCCCAGCTCGTGGGTGTTTGTGACACGGGAGCCTGAAGGTGCTTTGCTAAGAGGCCAAGAGAGAGGATTGGACCCTGCAGGTGCTGAATGTTTGCACCCCAGCTCGGCCACTGACAGTTTGTGAGCTGGGACTTTGCTTCTCCCATCAGCTCGCTGCCTCTTCTGTGCTCCAGATGTGCTCTGACCCAGACACAGTGCGTAGGTGTGTGTGTAGGTATGTTCAGATATATGCACGGGCATGTAATTGTGTGTAGGAGCATGTAGAGGTGTGCTAGTGAGTGCAAAGGTGTACGTCAGTATGCAGGTGTAGAGCAGTGTGCACATGTGTGCAGGTATGTTGTTGTTGTTAAGTGCCATCGAGTCGGTTCCGACCCATAGCGACCCTGAATAGGGTTTCCGAGGCTGTAAATCTTTACGGGAGCAGATCGCCTCATCTTTCTCCCGTGGAGCAGCTGGTAGTTTTGAACTGCTGACCTTCCGGTTCACAGCCCGATTCGTAACCACTACGCTACCAGAGCTCCTTTGTGCAGGTATATAGGTATACAAAGGTGTGTGCACAGGTATGCAGGTTTATATAGGTGTGTGGGGGTGTACAGATGTGTGCACAGATGTGTGTGCAGGGCTGTACTGATGGTGCTCTCCCACCTGGCAGGTTTACAAGCAGAAGGTGAAGCACCTACTGTATGAGCACCAGAACAACCTGACTGAGATGAAGGCGGAGGGCACTGTCATCATGAAGCTGGCCCAGAAGGAGCACCGCTCGCAGGAGGGCGCGCTGCGCAAGGACATGCGGGCACTGAAGGTGGAGCTCAAGGAGCAGGAGCTGGCCAATGAGGTGGTGGTGAAGAGCCTGCGCCTGGTAGGTGTGGCACAGCTGGGAACGCCCACAGCTGGGAACGCCCACAGCTGGGAACGCCCACAGCTGGGAACGCCCATAACTGGGAACGCCCACTTCTTGGCAATTCATTGATTTTTTTCTTTTTTTTTTAGTGCCATACAGCCATTTTGGGTTTAGACACAGAATTTTGTGTAACCCACATACTGATAAACTTCCCTTGAGGAAGGCCCTCTTAGGCGTCTTCCGTAACCCCCTCTTCATGCAGCAGGAACCAACATAGCTGAGACTAGAACCCAAGGAGTGTGGAGTCCGAGCCTGTCCTGGCTGTGGAGAAAGAATGGGCAGAGCTGACAACTGCCAACATGTAGGGGAGGTGGGAGGCGGCGGGGCGGGAAACCGTAAGGAACATAGAAGATGAAGAAACAGTGACATATATACAGCAGGTCAGGAGGGGGCGGATGTCAGGAGGGGGACATATATAGGAAGGCAGGATGTTCAGGGCTGCCTTGTGGAGAAGGTGACATTTGGGAAGAGGTTGGAGGGGGAACCAGGTTAGGGATACTGGCCTGGAGCCTGGGAAACTGGAATAGGGAGGCTAGGGAGACTCATGGTCAGGACTGGACTCCCCTCGATGACCTGGGCATCCTTCAGGGGCTGGTGAGAGGAGGAACATGTCTGACATTGGTTTTCAGGGGTTCTCTGTCAGCAGGATTTGGAAGCAGCCTCGTGTTACCCTACCCTAGAGCACCTCTGCAGACTGTGTGCAGCTCAGCATGGTACCAGGGGGTGACCAGTCTTCCCAAGACCTGAACCTGCCTCCCGCATGGTCAGATTGCCTTTGTGGGAGGCAGGGAAAATACTGCTCTAGAAAAACTTACAGTCTTTTGTGAGTTATTTAGAAGCAATAACTGAGAGCTACTGGCTGGAGCTCAGGGTCCCTTAGCCGAGGCCAACATTGAGTTACCATGATGATATCTCTGCACCTCCATGATGACCCAACCCATTCCACCTCAAGGCAGTGCCAGGCTTAGAAAGGACTGTGGTTGGCCCAGCGGGCCAGGCCTTCTGTGTGTGGCTGATGGTCAAATTCTGCTCTTGTTTTTGCAGAAACACACTGAAGACATCACCAAGATGCGCAGCGACTTTGAGAGGCAAGTTCGAGGTCAGTTCTGTGTGACATTTGGACCATGTTACAGTGCCAGAGACCGTGCCCCATCAGAAAGCAAGTGTGACTCCAGAGCCATTAACTCGGGAAGAGCGGGGTGCCATGGGGGGTTGTCTGGTTCTTGGCTCATCTCAGCCGCAGCAGTGGATGGCAGTGTTGTTAGAATGCTCCCCTGTGTGGCTCCTGGTTCAGGAGAGCCTGGGGATCGGACTGGTGGCCACGTGGGCCTGGTTAGTGCTCACTCAGGTGAGCCAGCAGTGCATGCCTGTATCTTCACACTCTGACCACGGATGGGGTCATGGGCTTCCTCTGCCTTTTAGAGATTGAGGCCAAGTATGATAAGAAGATGAAGATATTGAGGGATGAGATGGACCTGCGGAGAAAGACAGAGATCCACGAGGTGGAGAAGAGGAAGAGCGGGCAGATCCACATGCTGATGCAGCGGCATGAGGAGGCCTTCACCGACATCAAGAACTACTACAATGACATCACTCTCAACAACCTGGCCCTCATCAACTCGCTCAAGGTGCCCAGGCCCCTGTAGGAGCATCTCAGGGTGCCCTCACTGGTCTGAGTTGGAATTCATAGGTGGTGTGATTAGAATCATTCTGCCAGCTGGACTCTAAAAGGCATAAAATAAGATCCATTTTGATGTGGAAATGCCTAGGCGGGCCACACTGGGTTGTGTCTGTGCGGAGGAACCAGTGGACCAACACTGGCCGTGTCATTGGCCACTCTGGAGATACCTCATGGGCATGTCAGCACAGACATGTACAAAGTGTTATCTGTCATTGTACTTGGAAGCTGCACCCTAGGAAAAATCAGACTAAATTGAGACTGTTTTGAATTTAGTAAACAGAATGGATCTAGGCCCTTAGTGCACCAGGTTGGCCCCACTGACAGTGCAGCCCCCACCTCCCACCCACAGGAGCAGATGGAGGACATGCGGAAGAAGGAGGAGCATCTGGAGAAGGAGATGGCAGAGGTGACCATGCAGAACAAGCGCCTGGCAGATCCGCTGCAGCGGGCGCGCGAGGACATGAACGAGATGCAGCGGAAGCTCACGCACTATGAGCATGACAAGCAGATCTTGACAGTGGGTTTCTGCTTGTGGTTGGCGGGCAGGGAGTGGGTGGGGATACGGCTGGTGGACCCCGGCTGGCTAGTTTCTTTCTGGTGATGCTTTTGGGCTTTGAGGTCTCCTAGGAGCCTGTGAATTCTTTTTTTTTTTTTTTTAAGGTTTTTATTGTGGATTGAGTGAAAGTTTACAGGGCAGATCATCTGTTTTACATTCAACAAATCATATACTTTGTTTCATTACAATGATTATAATCCCCTCCATGTACCATGAATTAACAGTATTTCTCTCTATTCACTTTAGTTCTTTTTTAAAAAAAAACACTAGGGCAGATAAAATAATTTACATCACCAAAGGGCACATTCTGCAAGTCTGCCTCCTGGCCACCAGCTCTTAGTCCCTCTCTTTCCATGAATCTACAGTCCTCAACTGCTCCCTCTCTCCATGTCCCCATTTCTGCCTCCATCTCTGGTATCGCTGCTTCTCTGGATAAGGTCTTGTATTCTGCTTGTGCTCTTATCCCTTGATGGTCCTAGGGTCCTTTGTTTCTGGACTGTAAGATTAACTACTCCCCCATTTTTGTCACAAAACTTTTATCTTTATAATCGTGACAGTCATAATTAGTCATGATAACAGTTACTATTAAATCATAAGAATCTTATCCCCATCTCTTTTCACCAGACCCATCTAGACAATATGACAACTATTCAGTGGGGACTTTTTCTTCCACCACACACTATTAAACTAAGCTCCCCCTTGGAACCTTGTAAGCCAGTCACTTTGTGCCTTTCTCGCCCCCTCATTTTAAGTAGCGAGTATCTGAGTTGCCCATCCCTATCTACTCTGTGTACAGATACTTGATGTGAAGACTCCTTCCCTCTGTTGGTGTTTAGAGTTACTATAACTCCATGAGTCTAGGTCAAGTTCATCAGATTGTAACAATTTACCCTCCTTTCCTTTATCACAATTTATTTTGTTCATTTTTTTGAGCCTGTGAATTCTTATAGTCATCTCTGCCCCTTTCCTCCAGTGCACAAAGGCTCGTCTGAAAGTCACTGAGAAAGAGTTGAAGGACCTGCAGTGGGAACATGAGGTGCTGGAGCAGCGGTTCCTCAAGGTGGGTGAGGAGAGAGCAGTTCTCCTCAGGCCCTGGCCCCTGTGAACGCTCCCAGAGGTTTGGTGGTGGTGGTCATGCGTTGTTTAGCAGAAAGGGCCACTGCTGCCCCTGGGAGCTCCCCTTGGGCTCTCCCAGTGAGCCAGCCAATGTCACGGATTTCAGTTAGAGAACATTCATGATGGGGGTCTCTGGGAAGTGGGTGACTGGTGCTCATGTTTCACTTGATGCATCTCCACAATGAGTGTTAATTTCACACAATGAACAGTTAATGGGTAAAGGGGATGTTGTTAGGTGCTGTCGAGATGGTTCCGACTCATACCAATCATGTGTGCAATCGATTCCTGTACAATAGAATCCCGTGTACGACAGAATCCCGTGTACGACAGAATCCCGTGTGCTACAGAATCCCGTGTGCGACAGAATCCCGTGTGTGACAGAATCCCGTGTGTGACAGAATCCCGTGTACAGTAGAATCCCGTGTACAGTAGAATCCCGTGTACGACAGAATCCCGTGTACGACAGGATCCCGTGTACGACAGGATCCCGTGTACAACAGAATCCCGTGTGCGACAGAATCCCGTGTACAGTAGAATCCTGTGTGCAACAGAATCCCGTGTACAATAGAATCCCGTGTACGACAGAATCCCGTGTACAGTAGAATTCCGTGTACGACAGAATCCCATGTACGATAGAATCCCGTGTACGACAGAACGAAGCCCTGCCTGGTCCTGCACCAGCCACAATTGTGACGTTTGAGTCCATTGTTGCTGCTGCTATGTCAGTCCATCTCATTGGGGGTCTTCCTCTTTTTCGCTGACCCTCCACTCTACCAAACATGATATCCGTCTCCAAAGGACTGGTTCTTCCTGGTAATATGCCCCAATTAGAGAGACGAAGTTTGGCCGTCCTCTCTTCTAAGGAGCATCTGGTTGCACTTTTTCCAACACAGACGTATTTGTTCTTCTAACAGTCTATGGTACTTTTCAATATTCTCCTCCAACACCACAACTCACATGCATCAGTTCTTCTGCAGCCTTTCTTATTCACTGTCCAACTTTCACATGCATACGAGGCTACTGGAAATACCATGGCTTGTGTCAGACGTACCTTAGTAAAAAGAGTTAGGGGATGATAAGGAATTTGCAGTTGTACTTTCCGAAGTGCCTTGAACCTGAAGTGTGGGAGAGCTCTGGGGTCCTCTGAGCTGCCTACCTTGCCAACAGCATGGCCCCCGTAGGTACAGCAAGAGCGGGACCAGCTGTACCAGAAGTTCACAGCTGCCATCCAGGAGGTGCAGCAGAAGACGGGCTTCAAGAACCTTGTTCTGGAGAGGAAGCTGCAGGCGTTGAGCACTGCTGTGGAGCAGAAAGAGGCACAGCTCAACGAGGTGCTGGCCACCTCCAGTCTGGACCCTGCAGCCTTGACCGTTGTGTCCCGCAAGCTCGAGGTGAGCCCCGCTGTCCTCTGGCAGTTCCCCAACACAGAATGCAAAGCTTACCCATTTTACTTGTTTACAAAGCAAAGCCTGTGTTGAAAACCAGTTTTATGAAAGGCCAAGTGTGAGTATTAAAGCATTAGGCTCTTCTGGATTTGCAAAAAAACAATGTTAAAGTGTTCGGAGCCTGTTAAGCCATTAAGAACTCGAAGGGGAATCACACCGGGTTCTGGCCCACATCGGTGTGATCCACACTTCGTCTGTAGGGTCCTTGCCTTGTTTTTTCTCTGCTTTTTGTTTCTCATTTTTGTTTCATAAATGTCAATTTTGGGTTATGATTTGGGCTGTTGATTCTGTGGTCATTGGTTTGAATCTATCAACCACTCCATGGGAGTAAGATGTTGCTTTCTGCTCCCATAGAGATTTACAGCCTCAGGAACCCTATCCAGGGTCTCTATGGGTTGGAACTGACTTGATGGCACCTGACAACAACAACAATAAAGAACCTAAAAGCATTATGGGGTTGGTGAAGAGCCTTCCATCCATCCCCACATCTCCTCATGCTCCTCCTAGGGCGTCTGTGTCCGAGGTGGACTTGTTAGGTTTCTCCCCACTTGTAGGACTGAGTGGTCTTGAACCCACCTCCTCTGAAGGGTATTTGAAAGACACGCCAAAAAGCTGGCCTGCTCGGCTGAGGGATGAATCCCATCGCCCATGGGTTCCCCATGTGGGTCAGATGGTTTTTTAACATACCTACCACTGACATCAGCTCTGGTAGCGTAGTGATTACACGTCGGACTGCTAATTTGAGGGTCAGCAGTTGAAAAATACCAGCCATTCGTGGGAGAAAGATGAGGCTTTCTGCTCCCGTAAAGATTTACAGCCTCGGAAACTCTATTCAGGATTGCTATGAGTCGGAAGTGACTCCATAGCACATAAACCGCCACCACTGACATCGAGTTGAGTCTGTCTCCTAGCAACCTTGTAAGACAGAATAGAAGTACCCTAAAGAGTTTCCAAGATTGTAAATCTTTACAGGTGCAGAGAGCCCCATCTTTGTCTCAGAACAGCTGGTGGGTTTGAACAGCTACCCTAACAGACTAGCACTGAACCCATGGGGCCACCAGGACTCCTTTTTAACACGCGGCAGGTTGTCATAGTTATTCACGCACAGTTTCCCATCTTTGCCATCTGTCTTCCAGAGAGCAGTTAAGTGTCGACATTGACCTTGAGTTTTCCTTTTTTAATTTTAATTTTTAAAATTTTCTACGGCTTTTGGTTTGGGAGTCTTTCTTTTTGTGTCATGCTGTTTTAGAATGGTCATTGGCCCCTTGTGGTGGGCTGAGTCACACTTGACTAAGAATCCCCATGTGGTGGCCAGATTGGACAGATGTCCTTGGGCTCTGCACACTCCACCCCCAGCACTGCAGAGTGCTTCAGAGATACAGACTGCGGCTCCCCTTTAATGAGAAATGGGAACAGGTAAGACGCTGACCTAGGTCCAGCACCTACCTGGCTCTGTCTGTGCATCTCTAGCCCGCCCACCCATGTCCACATCTGCTTTCCCCTCAGGATGTCCTGGAATCAAAGAACACCACCATCAAGGACCTTCAGTATGAGCTGGCCCGAGTGTGCAAGGTACGGAGTGCACCCCTCCCCGCAAGCCTTAACACATCGAGGCAGCGTCTCTGCTCAGAAGGGCCCCGGGGACCCGTCCCTTTAATGAAGAGGATTTGGCTCTGAGGGCAGCTCCACCAGTCCCTTCACTGGGTCAGAGACACTGGCATCCCTCCTGCCCCTGTGCCAGTTGAGGCTCAGCCTAAGTTGGACCTCACATGCACTAGTCCTTGGTCTTCCTGTGTCTCTGCCTCTGTGGGGTCAGGTGTGGACACTTCATGGATGGACAGGGGTGGGGCTCAGGAACGCCCTGAGGAGCATCCCAGGGGATAACCTTTCTCCCAGGTCATGTGCCCTCAGCTCCGAGGGAGCCGCATGATTCCTGGGTTTCTATGTCAGCAGTGACTTTAGGAGTATGAACAGACCCTTCTTAGTCTCCCTGCCTTTCCCCCCACAAGATCACATTGGCACAGACTCATGCCACAATTTAGGAGCAGACCTCCGATGCACACATCTCCACAGTTGTTTGTTCCTCAGCCCTGGTACCCCCAAGAGCTTCCACGTCAGTACCACCAGAGTGGCTGCGCTACTGCTCTGCACCATGTCGGCTAGCTCTTGGGGTTTGGGCTGTGAGAAATGTCTGTACCGACAAACGCTCAACTCATGCAATCTGTACTCAATTTAGTGAGCTTGAGGTTTTCTTTATTCGAGTTTGCAAAATTGGGTGCTCAACCCAGTAGACACTGGCAGATGCACCACATGGCCAGCCCACAAACAGTTTTATTCCCATCTTGAAAAAGCACCTCCTCCAGTTTGAGTTCCCCATTCACAATTCTACCAGCACCTCTCATTTTCTCTCCTCCCAGAGGAGCCCAAATGGCTAGCCCATGGTCTTAATGACTGTATTTAGTTCAAGTTCCTAGTCTTAGAACAGATTTTTTTCCTCCCTTCCCCCAATTCATCCTTCTTACATATCCCTGGATGTAAATCAACAATCTGTCTGCCTGGTCTAACAATCTCATGAGCCTTTATATTCCTGATGATGGACCGCACCCACAAGTCATTTCTCACAAGGCCTGGGTGAAGTTCTGGGTTCCCCGGACAGTGGGGTCTAGCCATAGCCACAAGTCATTTCTCACAAGGTCTGGGTGAAGTTCTGGGTTCCCTGGACAGTGGGGTCTAGCCATAGTGCTGGAACATCTCACAGTGCCATGTCCTGGCCCTGGTCACTGGTTGTGCTTTGACCCGTGGCCAGAACTCCTGTGCTAGGAAAGCCGTGTCCTAGACTAGCCCAGCTACCCCACCTCCCAGCACTGGGGGCGGGGGGTGGGGCAGTCAGGTCTGCCAAGGACCGACCTAACTGCTGCTCTTCCTGCAGGCACACAACGACCTACTGCGCACTTACGAGGCCAAGCTCCTGGCCTTTGGAATCCCCCTGGACAATGTTGGCTTTAGGCCCCTGGAGACAGCTATTGTTGGGCAGATGCTGGGCCAGGGCCCAGCTGGGCTGGTGGCCACCCCAACGTAACCATCCAGGGCCCCTGTGTGGGTGGGCTTTTGTGTTTTAGATTTGTATTGTTGGCAAATGAAAGTTTTTCTCTTGGTCTGTGCATCTCCTTGCCTGGCCTCTGTGGCCCTCCTAACCTCAGCACCCTTGGCTTCTTGGTGGTGCCCCCATGCCCTGCCCGCCTCAATTCCAATTCATTACCCCAATGGGAAACGGGAGGTGCCAACTTGACTTTATTAATGCTTGCTGAAACCTCAGGTGGGGTAGGGTAAGGCAGTCTCGGGACCCACTCCGCAGCAGCCCCTCTTCCTGAGGCTCTAGCTCCCTCGGTAGGTGGTATAGGACCATGGACTCAGGAGCAGGGGCACATGGAACCTTTGCATGTCATTGGTGACAGTGAAGACCACCTGAGAGGAAGTAGAAACCACCAAGGGAGTGAGGCTCAGCTCATCCCCAGCCCCCAGGAGAGCTGGTTTGATGGGAGGAGGGGGAGGGGTCCCCTGGGATGAATGACCTAGAAGATGACTTGGAAAAGCTCTCCCAGTGAAGGGAGAGGCAGCTCAGATGACAACCTGAGCTGAGAAACGGCCTGAGTAACAGCAGCCCGGCTCCCTCCAAACGCTGACCCAGGGGCAGGCGCAGCACAGGTGTTCCTTCTTAAACCCGAATGAGGCCCCGGGTCCATGGATGCCTTTCTTCTACGAGCTCAAAGCAGGTGGCTGCACTCTCCCCACGCTCAGGAGAGTGGGCCCATTGTACAGATGTGGCAGGCTACAGTGAGTCAGGGCCCTCACCTCCACGTAGGGGTAGAAGCTCTCCTGCCCCCTCGTTCTCCAGTAACCCTCGGTGTTGAAAGACAGCTTGTAGGTGCCCCCATTCATCTGGCCTGGCTCCAGAAGCCCAGGGCAGCGGCCATCAGCATCTGTGTAGCTGTGGAGAGGACAGAGGGGGTAGATGAGAAGCCCCATCAGGCTCTAACAAGTCTACACCTCTAACCCTCAACCCGACCTGGCTGCAGATGGCCCTGGGCTGGGAGAATCCCAGATGCAGTATGGACTTTTGTATTCATATTAGAAAAGGCCTAATACAGAGAAAGAACATGATCTGAGTCACATAGTTTACGTTCTTCCATATTTCTATGAGTGGAAGAATTTATTTACAAACTTTTTAACAAAAAAATGTGTCATTCATGCTATTCTACGACCTGTGTCTTTCCCGTCACACATTGTGTGTGGCTTTCTAGACTGCAGGGTTTCTAGTATAATGTGGCCCCTGGTTGGGACTCTGGGGGTACCCCCAGTTCTGTGAGCTGTCATTCACCCATCAGGCCTCATTCCTGAATGTGCTCTGGGATTGGCATCCTGCCCACGCCCTTTCTTACCTTTTCCTTAGCTCCATCCACTGCTGGCCTGGGCCCTCCAGCCTGTAGAGACATAGGTGGAGGCCCTGGGCTGGCTTCCCAGAGGCAGTGTCTAGCACGTGTGTGGTCAGCGGGCTGCTGTGGGGCTCCATGCTGCTGCCCTGGGCCAGAGAGAGGGTGGCAGCTTGTTTGACTCCTGGCCTGTGTCCCTACTGGCCACTGAGCCAACAGTCCCCAGGGCAGAGTCCTCTCCAAACAGTGCCCAGCCCTCTGTCAACACCGGTCCTGTCTCCTGTGCCCCCACTAACCAGGTTCACCCCATGCCCCCCCCCCCCCACTTCCTTCCATCTGCATTGAGGGGTTGCAGCTGGGTCTTGCTATCCCAATCCACTCGTTCCTTAACGGGTCACCTCTGACTGGGTCTCCAGACAAAAAGCTGTGGGCGCGGTGGGTCTAGAGTCGTCCCGGGACTCAGACCTGTACCCTTACCTCCAGGTGTCCCTGGAGCCGCCGCAGCCGCGGGGCAGCCCCTGAGCTCATGGTCGCCTGCGTCCACCTGCTCGGCCACCGACGGACCACTGGGCAGGTCCAGCAGCCCCTCCCCGAGCCCAACCCCCGCCCCGTCCCACCTCTTACTGAGGGTCGTGGAGGTAGGGGTGCCCGGAGCGCCCGGGCAAAGCAGTACTTACACACCTACGCCTGGCGCGGCGGCTCCTCCCTAGCGGAAGTGGAATCGCGAAGCCGGCGGGGCGGGGGCGCGGCCGGACGGACCGCCCCCACTTCGGTCCCACCTCCTGTTTCCCTCCGGGGATGGTCGACTGCTCGCGGGTCCAGAAGGGCTGCGGTTTGCGTTGGTGGCCTAGGCTGATGGGAGTGGCGCACACGGGTCGGTCTCCCACCAGGAAGCCCTTAACTAATGTTTTGTTCTTCCCTGGGATGGTTAGGATTTTGACAGGAGCTCTGGGGACCAGGTAAGGTTTGTATCCGGACTGTGCCCTGACTCAGTTTCCTCATCTGTAACACGGGTTGTTGAGGAAGCAGAGCTTTCTGGGCCATGTCTTCCTTATTGGGTTATCTGACCCTCCTCACTTCCCCTCCCCCCTCCGCCCCATCACTTCTAACAGCGCGGAAAAAATGTCAGTGACCCCCACATGTTTCAGAGTAGAACCTTCATCCCGCAGACTTATCAATGGCTGAATCTTCAGAACTAGATTGCCCCATCTGTTTTCCAAGGCATCTCTGGGTGGACTTGAACTTCTAGCCTTTAGTTTAGCAGGAAAGCTCGTCGTTTGCATCACCCAGAGACTCCTAGGAGAACATTTGTTGAGTGGGTGAAAATAGAGGTAGAGAAAAGAATGAGTGAGTGCCAGCCAAGTGTAGCCTGGGACCCTAGATTTCCAGTCAGCAGCACCCTAAACTCACTGTTTCTTTAAAACAAACTCCCTCTGTCCTTATCACACCTCATGAGGGGGACACATAGCTTGCTCCTCTAACTTAAACCTGGGTACTATGGTTATTCTTCACCAGCTGTAACCAAACTAGCTCCTGGACAAGTTGAAAGCTCCCTCCTCTCCCTGAGGCCCAGGCTCTGCACTGGAGTTCACTGCCTTGGACATGGCCAACCCCTTCTGTGTTGAGGTCAGTGGTGGTAAAGGCCCCTGCTTGTTCTGACAGGTCCAGGACTGAGGACCACTGTCTGCATGACAACACTGCAAATGCACAGTGATTTCAGGTGCTGGGGAAGCATAGAACCTTGTGGACTTACTTCTGAGTGGACAGTGATGACCACCCTACCCTGTCTGTCGTTCTCAGGCTAGAACCTTGCAAGTCGGTTGCTTGGACTGTCAGGCTGTGTGCGGCTGTGCTTTATGATCTAAGTACACAGGTGCTTGTGCTGATTTATCAATGGAGGTTTTGGCCACTGGTCCATGGCAGTGGACACAGCCTGGGCCCTCAGTTACAGTAGTCATCAGCGGGTATTCACAGAGGTCAGCTCCCAGCGAGGGGTGTCTGTCTGGGTTGGGATCTGCCTGGTCCCTGTCAGCCCAGCACCATTCTGGGTGGCCCTGGCACTCCGTGGCTGTTGGTACAGCACATTCTGCAGAAGGGGACCCTGACTCGCTGTCCTTCTCAGTGGAGTCATGCGTGTGTGTGTGACATTTCTGTTCACTTACATTCATCCTGGAGTTCCACGGCTGCTGTTCACAGAGACCGGGTTGACTGGTCAGCGCCATTCGGATTGGTGTAAGTCTGTTCTGATGGTTCGGGCATTTGCTCTGCCTGGCCAGATGGTGAGCATGTAGTGAGGCAGGGCAGGGTCTTGGCTGAGGAGGGAGTAAACGATGGCTGCGTTGTAAGGTGTTCAGGTGGTCATCGAGGTTGGTGGCTGTGACCTAAACCACAGAGGTTCCTGCAGGGACAGGGAAATGGCATTTCAAAGAAACATGACATTCTTTTCATAGTTTATCTATTATGCATTCTCCCTCTTTTCTGCCACCCAGTGCCTTGTCAGCCAGTACTAACTGCCTCTGACTGACCCAACAAAGCTGTTTGGGGGTCCCCTGGGGGAGGCACTTGGTTCTGGCAGGCAGAACTCACTATTCCACCTGCTTCTCCCTCTCTCTTTTAAGTTTCTAGTTGGGGATTGTTTCTCTGCGTAGTGGCATGGTCACAAGCAACCATCCTGTCTTCCTTTCGATAATAAACACACCAACAGGAGGCTGGTTAGCTCCAGGGCCAGTAAGGTTGTAGAAAACCATGACTTCTTTGTCCATGTTGGACCTGGCCTGAGGACAACACAGAAACATGAGAACAGCTGGTACCAGGTGTCAATTCCTCTCCTTGGACACCTGGAGGAACCCAGAGGTCCCTCCTGTACCTGAGCCACTTTCTTGGGAAATGGGCCCCCTCATTCTCAGAGATGTGTATGGGAGGGATCACCCCATGTCTCTTCTGCCTCGTGACACCACGGTGGGCACAAGACACAGGCCACATAGTCCACCCTCTGCTGAGGCCCACTCACTCATAGCACTCACCTCCCCTGGCATCTGAATGAACCCAACTTCCGTGGCCCCTCAGCAGTTTCATCAGAAGGCGTCAGGTGGGCAAACAGTTGCAAAGACAGCAAGAATGAAGCATCATGGAATGGGGAGTCACTGGAGTGCACCCTCTACTCCCCAGGAAACAACTGGGCCTCCCTGCCCTGCGTCATGGCCTCAAAGTTTCCCCAAAGACCTCCCTCAGAAGTGGGAGGATGGAGGTGGAGTGCCCCTAGGTCCACACAATCTGAGAACCATCTTGAGTATCGAATGGTTGAAGACTAAATGGTTAAATAGCTAAATCTGTGGTGACATCTGCACTCCGACTTCCTGGAAGCAACGTAGTGGTTGTAAGTCAGGCTGCTAACCTCAAGGTCAGCAGTTCGAAACTACCAGCTGTTTTGTGGGAGAAAGATGAAGCTTTCTGCTCCTGTAAAAATTTAGAGCTTCAGAAACCCTATACAGGGTCGCTACGAGTCAGAACCAACTCCACAGCAAATAACCACCAACCACCAATTTCAAAATGTCTTCAGTAAGTGGTGAAAAGATATTTCGGAATCTTTTCAAACTGTACGTGTTCCCTGTGGACTAGGACTCGTATTGAAGCATGCTAGGCTGTGGCAGAGTTAGGCTTAGAAGGAGGCAGTCCCTCATTCTCCCCCCAGGAAGCGCCCTGTGGAGCCTGAGTCATAGTTGGGTCGGACGGGGCCGAGTCCGGAGGTCAAGGTAACATGGGCCAAGTTCAAATTTGCCCTCTTGTGCTGCTTGGCCCAATGAGGCTTCCCCCACCCAGCTTCCCATTCTGGGATCCAGAACACATAGGGAGCTCTGCGTTTTAGGGCCCAGGTGAAAGACCTTCACCTGCCAGCCATACCTGAGCTGTCCTTACCTGGGCTGCAGACAGGTAGAGCAGGAAGCTGGCTGGTCTGGCATTGCTGTGAAGCACTGTGGTTACTGATGTGGGTGCTCACGTCCTGTTTACCCATGAACCATCTCCCTCCCTCATCAATGGGGACATTCCTGGGGACAGTGGCCTTACTAGGGGTCTGCTGACAGGGAAGACTGGTCTGTGGCATCGAGCAGCACCTCTCAGACAAGTCTGTGGTACATCAGCTTCACCCCCCACCCCCAGCCTGTGACCGTGCAGGCTGTGGACCGAGAAACTGGGGTTGTCTGTGTGTTTAAATGTAATCATGTGTGTAGTGAAGCTGCCAGTGTTTGATCCCAACTCCAGGATGTCAGCCCAGGTCTCTCCACTCCGACTAGGGATATCACAGGGGTCCCAAGCCCCACCCAGCCTGAGCTTCTCTCCCTGCCCCTGCAGCCTCACTGAGGCTTGGGCCTCTGAAACCCAAATCCCATCACTGGGTTCAGGTGGCCAAGGAATAGACTGAAAATAAAATCTCCACATTATGAAAGCCCTAATTCACAAGGAAAATCCATACACACAGAGATAAGATGAAAAAGAAGTCCATGCTGAAATGAGCTAAACAAAATGAAGGGTCCCACTCTGTCCCCATCTGAGTCCCTTACATGAATGAGAGAGCTGGGCTTTGGTTTCTGGATGTCTTGCCTCCAGACACTTGTCCTTTCTGAGCTCAGGGTCACGGGTCTGGGTTAGAAGAGAGAGCGTGCGGGTCCTGATGCTGTGTACCCTGTGGTAGCTGCCTTTATTGTAGAAGGGGGAGGAAAGTGATTTCAGAGAGTGTGTGCCCAAGAGAGGACATCCAGAGGATGGAGTGGCCGCTCTCTGGCCATCACTCTCCACTCCTTCCACCTAATGCTCCAGTGGACTGAACCCTGATAATCAAATCAGTGGATCCGGACTGAGCTCACCCAAGGCTGACAGGAGATTTGTGTGGCTGCATGCATTCAGCTGGTGTCCTGGTTCTGACCACACCTGGAGCTGCTCCAGATATGGGACCTTACCACTAACTTCCTGTTCCCATGATGCGGACAGACACACTTTCTTCTAGAGTTACTTAAAGACACTATAGGAAAAGAAATGTATGAAGCAGCAAATGAATGAATGAATGATGAGTAAAGTGACTAGACTTAGAACAAAAGATGACATTTTCTCAAGAGACGCTTGTTTGGGAAGGCCCTGCACCTTTCTGGGCTATGGAACATGAACATGTTCTTTGGTTCCTGTTTTCTAGATTCCCATGCCGATATTGCCTATAGGCTCTCTGGGGAGGCTAATAGTTCTGTCTTATGCCTGTTCCACACCAAGCCCTGGTCTGCAGTCATGCTCCTGGCATCTGAGGACATCTGGAGCACCTACAATAGCCACACACAACCTCATGAGTTTGCTCTCTAACTTCTCAGCAGGTTTGAGTTGAGGAAAGGCAGGGACACTCTGGATGAAGGGACCCAAACACACTACTACTGTGCTAATCACAATACATACCAACTCTATAGTGCAGAATAAAACTCCTCCTTTGGGATTCTGAGATTGTAAATCTTTGCAGGAGCGAACAGTGTCTTCTTCCATGGAATGGGTGGTGGGCTTGAATTGCCAACCTCGTGGCTAACAGTCCAATGCTAGGCACACATAGGTAGATAGATCTACAGGTGCACAGAGGAGGGACCAGCATGGAATGAGGGTCGTGAGCTAATCGGGAAGGGCCTGCAGACTTGGGCACTCGCTTTGTAAATAGGAGAGACACAGAATTGAGGATTCCCTCTCCTACACTTTTGTATTAGGAAGCATGTCAAACACATAGAGAAACTGGAATAATACAGTGATCATGGAGCACTCACCACAAGAGTCACCCTGTTACTTTTTCTTCATATTTTTATCTTTGTTCAGCCATCCATCTTTATTAGTTTTCCATTGTCATGTTACAAACCACCATGAGCGTAATGGCTTAAAATAGCACAGACGAGAATCTCATGGTGTCTGGTCAGGGGTGGGGCACGGTGTGACTGTGGTCTCACCACTATAATCCAGGTCTTGACTAAGCTCATCTGGAGTCTTGCCTGGAGGAGACTCCACTTCCAAGCTCACTCGTGTCATTGGCACAATTTATCTCCTGGCAGTTGCAGGACTGTGGTTCCCATTTTCTTGCTGGTTGTGTGTTGCTCACAGCTTCTGGAGGCCCCACTGTCCACTGTCCACTGTCCCCTGGCCCTCCAAGGGAAGACCACATGCCAGGGTTTATTCAGGGTCAGTGGGATAGTCTCTCCTTCCAGTCTGCTAAGACCGAGCCTTCCAAAATGTGATGTAACCACGGGAGTGATGTCCCATCATCTTTACCAGTTCTTTTGATTGGTTAGAAGCAGATTTATCTCCACTCAAGGGGAGGGATCACCCTAGCATGTGTGCACTCTACTCATTCATACCCTTCCCACCATCTGCCCCTGTCTCCAGCCAGGTAATCACCGACCTGGCTACCTGTCTCTACAGCTCAGCTGTCCCTGTCTCTAGCCACCTGACCATTAGCTCTATAGCTCAGTTCTTGGAAAGTTACCAATAGCAAGCTTCCTAAATCCCTAAGGAATCCTCTCTTACTCAGTATCTTATTGCACTTAAGAAAAATATGTATAAATTAACCCCGTGGTCACAAATGTGTTTTGTCACCTTGTTTTCTCCCTACCATGGTCCAGGCCTATCCTTCCTCCTCTGGGTTTCCTTTCCATGTGGCATCTTTTAAGCCGCTTCTCCATTCCTGTATTTTTTATAAATTAGAACTTTGGACAAAGTCTTGATTAAATTTATCTTTGTTGTTGTTGCTAAGTGCCGTCGAGTGGGTTTCGACTCATAGCGACCCTGTGTAGAGTTTCTGAGGAACAACTGGTGGTTTTGAGCTTAAAACAAAACAAAACAAACAAAAGCAGACAAAGCTGGTACCCTCTCTGTGCCATACTAAGTAGGTGCCCAGGAGGTGCGGCCCCCACTGAGCATGTGGAGTGTGGTCTGAGGACTGACAGGACCCAGGGAGAAGCCTGTATCTCTCCATGGCTGGACTCTGTGAATTCCTCATACTAGATAAAGGCTCATATTCACATGAAAAGTCACTGGTTTCCTGGACAAACAATCGTGTGCACACGTCTCCTGAGCATTGTCACCAGTTCCCCTCCCTCTGTGTGCCGACTAGACTCCACAATTTTTTTTTTGAGGTTTTTATTGTGAATTGAGTGAAAGTTTCCAGAGCAGATCATCAGTTTTACATTCAACACCTTCTTTCATTACAATGATTGTAATCCCCTCCATGTACCATCAGTTAATATTCTCTCTATTCACTTTAGCTCTTTATATAAAAAAAGAAAAAACACAAAACACCAAAAACCCACTCAGGCATATATAATAATTTACACCTCCAAAGGGCACATTCTACAAGTTTGCCTACTGACTCTTAGTCCCTCTCTTTCCATGAATCTACAGTCTTCAGCTGCTCCATCTCTCCATATCCCCATCTCTGCCTCCATCTCTAGTGTTGCTGCTTCTCTGGATAGGGTCCCACATTCTGCTTGTGCTCTTCTCCCTTGATGGTCTTAGTGTCCTCTGTTTCTGGACTGTAAGATTAATCACTGCCCCGTTTTTGTTGCAAAACTTCTACCTTTACAATTGTGACAGTTGCAATTAGTCATGATAACAATTATTCACTATTGAATTGTAGACTCTTATCCTCATCTCTTTTCACCAGACCCATCTGGACAAGATGAAAACTATTCAGTGGGGACAATTCCCCCTCCCCCCACACTCTTAAACTAACTCCCTCTTGAAACCTTATAAGCTAGTCACTTCGTGCCTTTATTGCCCCCTCATTTTAGGGAGCCAATGTCTATGTTGCCTGTCCCATTGTAACCTGTGTACTGAGGGGATAGCATTGATACTTGATGTGAAGACTCCTTATCCATGAGTTACTACCTCCATGAGTCAAGTTCATCAAATTGTAGGAATTTACCCTTGTTTCCTTTATAAATAAATATAAATATGTTAATATACATACAAGGAACTCTGGTAGCATAGTGATTACGAATCAGGCTGCGAACTGCAAGGTCAGCTGTTCGAAACTACCAGCTGTTCCATGGGAGAAAGATGAGGCTTTCTGCTCCTGTAAAGATTTACAGCCTCGGAAACCCTGTACAGGGTTTCTATGAGTCGGAACTGACTCCACGGCACATAACAACAACAAGAAGCCTATATAGTAGATTGGAGTCCTGGTGTGGCACTGTATGCTAATGCATCATACTGCAGAGTCCTTTGAACTGCAAGCTTGGTGGTGGTACAAACTCACTAGCTGCTCCTTGGAAACCCTATATAAGGTCGTGATGGGTTGGAATAGACTCGATGGCACTTAACAACAACAACAACAATATAGTAGATTAGAAAGTCATATAAACTCAATTAGATTTATAATCAATGGACTATTACATTCACTATAGGAAATTTTCATCTGTATTAGAGGACTCAGGAGATTGTTAACCATATTTATTAATAGTAAGATTATAAGAATTACAAGATACATGCTCAAGTTTAGAAATCCAGAATCTGAGCTTCTGATCTCCCATCCCTGTCTGTATCCTGGATTCACTATGTACCTATGCATATTAGAGCAAGTTTCTTGGTTGAATTCCCCCTATTCATGAATTGTACTTGAATGAAAAAGAACCACTTGTTCATTTCCTCTGTAAATACCTGACCTTATGGAGGCTGGTTCTGTCTGGCAAACATGTTATGAGACCACCATTTCTATCTCATTCCCTGAACCCATGACCGGCCTGCACAAGTGGTCTCCCAGCTTCTCAGTGCACTAAGAAAGGTTACCCAGGGGCTCGGGTGGCTGCCAGGCACCTGAGTTAACATAGACAACTTCTCTGAGGCCTCCAGATGGGGGTCTCATTCGAGGAGCAGGCACAGGTGGGAACACAGGAGCCTGGGTCCCGAGTGTGTGTCCCATCATCATCTCCAGTTTTCTTTGAATCAAGAGACTTCATGCTAATAATAATAATACCCCCTTCCCCACCCGACCACCACCACCTACAACCTCAGGCAGCCCCCAACAGGCTGTGGCTGGTCTGGGAAGCCTGGAGGGGAATTGGAGGTTTTTCTGTAGGTTCTTCCAGTGATTAATCTGGTCCTGATGGAGAAAGGCGGGTGTGTGGAACCATAAGATCTGAATCCAGGTCAGAGGATGCCCAGCCTTTAATCTCAGGGCCTCTCAGGTCTCCACCATTCCCAACAAGGCAAGACAATTTCCACTTCCAAATACTTGGCTGAGAATCCGAATGTCCGCGATTTGGCTGACGGCCGCGAGAGGGCGCTCGAACCGTCCAGGTTCTGCCCACCCTGCCTCGCCCTGAGGGTGGGACCAGCCTGGCGCTGGGCGCGGACCAACCTGGGCGCCGCTCCCACGGCGAGAGCAGAAGTGTTTCTGTCCCCAGGACCCACCGAGTCCGCAGTGAGGATCAAGCTCCCTCCTTAACAGCCCGTCTGCTGTCTCCAACAGCGAGCACAGAACCGTGCGTTTCCCAGACCGGAAACCACGTTATTTTAAATAAATTTTGTTTCAAAACTCTACTCCACAGCACTGAGCAACAGCAGCAAATTCCAAAACTGAATTCATTGTTTACTTTTTCCCCCTCTGGCTTTAAAGGAAGCCACTTCTTGAGTATTTTATGCTTCGTGTTGATCTCGTTTTCACATGAGACATCGTTGTCATAAATAAGCAAGCAAACAAATATATATATGTATATATATGTATTTCCTTCGGCATTATACATTGCCTTTTGAACGTTCCCACTGTGACTAGTGTTAATAAGCAAAACTTCCAAAGGTTTTATGATTGATTAAGAACGACCACTATAGTGTGTTTTTAATACCGACAATTGCATCCTGCTTAAAACTATTCGTGATGAAATAGTTACAGAAATTATATAACTCTAATACACCCCAGTCACACCTCACTAACACCCCATCCACACCTAGTCACACCTCGCCAAACTCATAACCCTAATACACCCCAGTCACACCTCACTAACACCCCATCCATACCTAATCACACCTCGCTCAACTCATAACCCTAATACACCCCAGTCACACCTCACTAACACCCCCAGTCATACCTAATCACACCTCTAACATTTCCCAATCACACCCCATTCAGTTCTGATTTTCTGTCTTTTTGCACTGCTTTGATTGTGTGCGTACATGTGTGCTCCAGAGGTTGTGTGAAACCACCAGCTCACCTGGGGAGAAAGATGAGGCATTCTGCTCCTTTAAAGATTGTTGTTGTTAAGTGCCATCGAATCTGTTCCAACTCATATCCACCCTGTATAGTGTTTATGGTGCTTTTCCTACAGTGGTGCTTACCCTATAGTGTCACACCAGTACTACAGCCCTGGAACCCCTATGTTGTTGTTGTTAAGTGCCGTCGAATTGGTTTCAATCTATAGTGACCCTGTATAGGGTTTCCTAGGAGCGGCTGGCAATCTTGAACTGCCACCTTGCAGTTCAAACTGACTTTGCAGTCCAGCGCATTAACCCACAGCGGCACACCAGGAAACCCTCTGCAGGCTCATTATTAGTCTGAACCGACTCCAGTGCACACAACAACACAGTAGAAGTGTCTCAAGGGTTTTCCTAGGCTGTGATTTTCTTTGAAAACCTGGTGCAGTGCCACAGGATAAGCACTGGACCACAAGGTTGGCTTGAGTCACAAGGTTAGTGGTTCTAACTCACCAGCAACGTCTCCGAAACCCTATACAGTGTCACTGTGAGTCTGACCCAACTTGATGGCACTTGACAACAACAGTTTTCTATGGGGAGACCTGGTTTGGCACTATAGGATAAGCACTGGGCCACAAGGTTGGTTTGAACTGCAAGGTCAGTGGTTCTCAGAAACCCTATACAGCGTCACTATGAGTCTGACCAGACTCAACGGCACTTAACAACAACAATCTTCTATGGGGAGGCCTGGTGTGGCACTATAGGGTAAGCACCAGACTGCAAGGTCACTTTGAAATACAAGGCTGGCAGCTCAAACCCACCAGCCACTCCTCAGAAACCCTAAAGGTGGTCACTATGAATCAGAACGGACTCCATGGCACTTAACAACAACAACAGCCTTCTATGGAAGGAACCCTAGTAACACAGCGCTGCTAACTGCAAGGCTGGAGGTGCGAACGCACCAGCCGCTCTGCCTGAGAATGATAAGGCTGCCAGCTCCTGTAAAGACTGACAGGTGAGGAAATCCTAGGGAGCAGTTCTACTCTGTCCTTCAGGGTGGCTATGAGTCTGAATCAAGTCTACAGCAGTGAATTTGTGGGAAGCAGTCCTGATGGCGAATTTGTTAAAACGCGGGATTGCTAACTGAAAGGTTGGCTGTCCGAACCCACAAACCTGTGTGTGAGACAGATGTGGAGTATTTGGTAGTTAGAATAGGGAAAGAAGAGGGTTTCAAGTAGCTCTAGTTATGGCGGGTCTCAGCGGGAAATGAAGCAACATCAGCAATGGGGAGTGTTGGAGAAGCGGGTGGGAAAGAAAAACGACTGTTTGCTAGAGGCACTAAAGTTAGTTAGGAGGGGTAGGTTAGAGAGGTAGGTCAGAGGGGCAACTGTTGCAAGCAGAAATAGTTAAGAAAGGTAGGTCAGAGGGGATACTGCTGTAAGGAGAAATTGTTGCTGATACAGTGAATCCCAAAAGACGAGACTCAGGAAACTGTATATGGATCAATTACCCGGATTGGCTACTTGGGCCCTGGAACCACGTCCCCAACAAAGGAGAACTAAAGAGGAAGTCAATTGGACTCTGGGCTCCACCGCCTCTTCTTTTCCTAGGTAGGTGGTCTCTGTGTAAGACTGTCTTTGCTTATAATAAGCCCATTTTTTTGTTTCTTTAAGTCTCTTGTTTCTTTAACTTCTTTTGTGTGGAATTGTACCATTCCCAGTTCTTTAGAAGGAGGGTACCACCGTACCAGGGACAACATTCTAACCATGACAGAGTTTGCTGCCCTGGAGATGATCCCTTTGGAACATGTGTGGGGCCATTTTTGTGTCCTGTGTGAGTAAGTGTCAGTTTTTTGTTTTTTGTTTTTTTTTATTTTTTGGGTCTTTACGAGAGCCAATCCTCAGTTCTTTATTCCCATGAGTGGCTGGTGGATTCCAGAAGCCCAACTTTAGGGTTTCATCCAAGCGCTTAACCAGTGCACCACCAGTCATTCACACAGGTGCATCTTCTCCTGACTAACCCTAACCCTTCCCACCTGCTAACCTCCACACCTGTACGTTCTCCATTCTCTTAGACGCCTCCCTCACCTAGACTGCCTTCACCTGGGCTGCTGGGTGGGGCTGGGAGCTTTGTTTGCCATGGGCTCTAGTTCACCAGGGGGACTGCCTACAGTGAGCTTCACAGGAACTGAACCTGCTGCTTGGTGTGGAAGGAGGTTGTGTTCTGCTTTCTAAAAGGTACCATATGCGGGGACCCTGGTGGGGGGTATCCTCTCCCAGGCTGAACACGCTAGTCCCCCTGCGACGCTGTGTGGAGCTTGCATGGGAGGGTCTTGGGGAGGGTCTCTCATCTTCATTCGCCTTCCCCACCCCTACCTGGCTTCAGATGTTTGCTGGGACAGGGAAGCGAGGGACGCTGCCAGAGGCCTTCCATCCCCTTACCGTTCGGGGCGCTGTGTCTGGGAGGCCGAGGCGCCCAAAGACCACACCCTGTGAGTCTGCACTGTGCGTTGAGTATCTGTGCAGGCTTGGCTTTGTGGAGATGCCTTTCCTTGTGTAAGCCGCGATTCAGTGTCTGTTAGAAGTGAGTGTCTAGGTCCCACTTGCCCTGCGGTGGCCAGGGAGCAGCGAGGGGCCCTGAGCTCTAGTGTATTCTGTGCTTCACTGTTTACCAGGGTCTCTTTGACTGAGAGAATTTGGGGACCTCTCTGGAGGCCTGGTGTGGTGCTGTGGGTTAATGCGCCAGACTGTGGTGCTGTGGGTTAATGCGTTTGACCTGCAAGGTTGGTGATTCAAGCTCACTAGCTGACCCTTGGAAACCCTATACAGGGTCGCAACCCATTCAAGGGCGCTTCACAACACCAACTTGTTCAGGAACTCTATCTGCTCTGGGTCCAGTGCCAGGGGTCCAGGAGGAGCTGACAAATGTGAGGGTTGCCCAGTGGGCTTGAGCCCAGGGGGTAGCGCTACTGCCTCAATATAAGCTGTCTGAATCATGCTTGGGTGTTGGTATCCTTTGGTGGTCAACCAGGGGATCAGGCGGACCCTGGGGCACCTGGCCACCAGGTGCCGAAGGGGACAGTGCTTGCAGGTGCTCAAAGCAGGGTGATTCTATCAAGTGCCCCAGAGCCTCCTTGTCCCTATACTTCTGAAGGTCAGGCCGGACCAGATGCCTCATCTCCCCACAACTTCCATCTCTTGGGGTGCCCTTCTGGATGGAGATCTGTGCACGCTGGTATTTTGCTTTTCAGTTACTTCCCACAAAACTCATCCCTCCACACACAGAATACTCTATATGTAATTTCTCCCTTTATACAAGGCTTATTCTTCTGCACGGTGTTTATCGTCTACACATAACATATTCTCCCATCTGCTGTTTCTCTTCCAAACATGATTTCACCTCTACACTCACTGCACAGGACTTGTTTTCTGCACATGATTTCCCCCTTTATACGCAGTTTGAGTGGTGGTGTGGTGCTTTGCCAATTTTCAAATGTCCTAGACTCATACTTTGTATATTCCATGTTCTGATTGTTAATGGATGTTTACAGCTGTTTCCCTTCATTTTGAGTTGTGCCCCATCAGCCAATGAAGGTCCCAAAGGCGTTACTCCATTCGCATCATCCTGGTCAACTCTTTGAGGAGACTGCTGTTCTATATACACATTTTGAGTGACTTTCAACCTGAGGGGCTCATCTTCTGGCACACTATCTGATAATATTCTGGTGCTCTTCAGTATTAAATATTCTGGTGCTGATAGTGTTCCACTGTTATTCAAAAGGTTTTCAGTGACAAAATATTTGGAAGTAGTCCGTCTCTCCATCTTCCTTTTTTCCCTTTTTTAAAAAAGCAAATCATTTTATTCACAGTTTTTATAGTCTTTGTGACATATTTACAATATACAATCCTTTTTGGCAGTTCAGTTTATAATATTTTATATACATCTACAAATAAATATATATAAAAGGAGATCTCAAAGTTTTGAAAAACCTCCATAAACCTTTTGTTTTTTTGTAACCATGCAGGATATATAATCATTTTACACAATTAAGGGGCACATTCTGCAAGCCAGTTTCCTGGTTACCAGCACACAACCTTTTTTTCCCCATTAGTCTAGAATCCTCACTTGTATAATCTCTCCATGCCATCACCTCTGCCTCCATCTCTGGTGTCCCTGCTTCTCTGGTTAGGGTCCCATGTTCAACTCATGCTCTTTGCTCTTGATGGTCCTAGGGTCCTCTCTTCTTGGAATGTAAGATAAACTACTGCCCCCTTTTTGTTGCACATATTCTACCTTTAGAGTTGTGACTACCACAATTAGGTATGAAGACAATTACTCACTATTGCTTACTGAATAGTTTTCCTCTCTTCTAGATGGGTCTGGTGAAAGCAGATAGGATTTAGGGATTAGGTGTTAGGTTTTAGGGGTAGGGTTTGGGGGTTAGGATTTAGGGGTTCAGGGTTAGGAGTTGGGTTTTGGATCAAGGCTACTGTTCAGGGTCAGAGTTTAGGGCCAGGGATTAGGGTCAGGGTTTAGAGTCAGGTTTTAGGGTCAGAGTCAGGGTCAGAGCCTTGGGTCAAGGTCCAAGGGTTTGTTTCAGGATTTTGGGGTAACAAGTTAAGGGGCTGGGTTAGGCTAGGATTAGTGTGAGGGATTAGGGTTTACAGTTTAGGGTCTAGGGTCTAGGGTCATGGTCAGGGTTAGGGTTGGGGTTGGGGTTAGGGGTTAGAACTAGGGCAGGGCTATGGCTGTTAGGGCTGTTAGGGCTCAGGCTCGTGCTTTTAGGGCTAGGGCTAGGGCTAGGGCTAGGGCTTATAGGATAAGGGATAGGGCTGTTAGAGCTTGGGCTGTTAATACTTGGGCTAGGGCTAGGGCTATTGCTCAGGCTGTTAGGGCTATGGCTATGGCTGTTAGGGCTAGGGCTGTTAGGGCTAGGGCTGTTAGGGTTAGGGCTGTTAGGGCTAGAATTAGGCTTAGGGTTGTTATGGCTAGGGCTAGGGCTGGAGCTAGGGTTAGGGCTAGGTCTGTAAGATCTAGGGCTAGGACTAAGGCTAGGGCTGTTAGGGCTGTAGGGCTAGGGCTAGGGCTAGGGCTGGGGCTAGGGTTAGGGCTAGGGCTTTAGGGCTAGAGCTAGTGCAAGTGTTAGTGCTAGGGCTAGGGTTGCTAGGACTAAGGCTAGGGCTGATAGGGCTAGGGCTGTTAGGACTAAATCTAGGGCTGGAGCTGGGTTTAGTGCTAGGGCTGAAGGGCTAGGGCTAGGACTGTCAGGGTTAGAGCTGGGGATATGGCTATTAGGGCTAGGGCTAGGGCTGTTAGGGCTTTAGGGCTTGGGCTAGGGCTAGGTCTGTTAGGGCTTTAGGGCTCGGTCTGTTAGGGCTGTTAGGGCTTCAGGGCTTTACGGCTAGGCCTAGGCCTAGGGCTAGGGCTACGGCTAGAGCTAGGGCTTGGGCTAGGGCTAGGGCTGTTAGGGCTTTAGGGCTAGGGCTGTTAGGGCTTTAGTGCTAAGGATAGGGCTAGGGCTTTAAGGCTAGGGATAGGGCTAGGGCTGTTAGGGATATGTGTAGGGCCATGCCTGTAATGGTTAGTGTTACAGATGTTCGGGCTAATTCTAGGGGTAGGGCTAAGGCTACGACTGTTAGGGCTTTAGGGCTAGGGCTTGGGCTAGGGCTTTAAGGCTAGGGCTAGGGCGAGGGCTGTTAGGGCTTTAGGGCTTGGGCTAGGGCTAGGGCTGTTAGGGCTTTAGGGCTCGGTCTGTTAGGGCTTTAGGGCTTTATGACTAGGGCTAGAGAAGTTAGGGCTTTAGGGCTTTAGGGGATAGGGCTGTTAGGGCTTCAGGGCTATACGTCTAGGGCTAGGGCTAGGATTGATAGGGCTTTAGGGCTAGGGCTATGGTTGTTAGGGCTTTAGGGCTTTAGGGCTTTAGGGCTTTTGGGGGTAGGGCTGTTAGGGCTTTAGGGCTAGGGCTAGGGCTAGCACTGTTTGGGCTGTTAGGGTTAGGGCTAGGGCTAGGGCTGTTAGGGCTTTATTGCTAGGGCTGTTAAGGTTTTAGGGCTAGGGTTAGGGCTAGGGCTTTAAGGCTAGGGCTAGGGCTAGGGTTGTTAGGGCTTTAGGGCTAGGGCTAGGGTTGTTAGGGCCTTAGGGCTTTAGAGCTAGAGCTAGGGCTAAGGCTGTTAGGTCTTTAGGGCTTTAGGGGGTAGGGCTGTTAGGGTTTCAGGGCTTGGCCTAGAGCTAGGCCTAGTGCTAGGGCTAGGGCTAGGGCTAGGGCTTCAAGGCTGGGGCTAGGGCTCTTATGGCTAGGTCTAGGGCTAGGGCTTTAAGGCTAGGGCTAGGGCTAGGGCTGTTAGGGCTTTAGGGGTAGCGCTAGGGCTAGGGCTATTAGGGCTTAATTGCTAGGGCTGTTAGGGTTTTAGGGCTTCAAGGCAAGGGCTAGGGCTTCAAGGCTAGGGCTAGAGCTAGGGCTGTTAGGGCTTTAGGGCTAGGGTTAGGGCTAGGGCTATTAGGGCTTAATTGCTAGGGCTGTTAGGGCTTTAGGGCTAGGGCTAGGGCTTTAAGGCTAGGGCTAGGGCTAGGGCTTTTAGGGCTTTAGGCCTTGGGCTAGGGCTAGGGCTATTAGGGCTCGGTCTTTTAGGGCTTTAGGGCTTTAGGGCTAGGGCTAGGACTAGGGCTGTTAGGGCTTTAGGGCTTTAGGGGGTAGAACTGTTAGGACTTTAGGGCTAGGGCTAGGGCTAG
>NW_006408555.1:0-792 GCF_000296735.1 Chrysochloris asiatica | reverse complement strand
GGCTAGGGCTAGGGCTAGGGCTGTTAGGGCTTTAGGGCTAAGGCTAGGGCTCTTAGGGCTGTAGTGCTTTAGGGCAAGGGCTATGGCTCTTAGGGCTTTAAGACTGGGCAAGGGGTTTAGGGCTAGGGCTGTTAGGGCCTTAGGGCTTTAGGGCTAGGGCTAGGGCTAGGGCTTTTAGGGCTTTAGGGGGTAGGGCCTTTAAAGTTTTAGGGCTTTAGGGCTAGGGCTAGGGCTAGTGCTTCAAGTCTAGGGCTAGGGCTAGGGCTAGGGTTAGGGTTTTAAGGCTACGGCTAGGGCTGTTAGGGCTGTTAGGGCTAGGGCTAGGGCTAAGGCTAGGGCTTTAAGGCTAGGGCTAGGGCTAGGGCTGTTAGGACCTTAGGGCTTTAGGGCTAGGACTAGGGCTTTTAGGGCTTTACGGGGTAGGGCTGTTAAAGCTTTAGGGCTTTAGGGCTAGGGCTAGTGCTAGTGCTTCAAGGCTAGGGGTAGGGCTAAGGCTAGGGCTCGGGCTAGGGCTCGGGCTAGGGCTTGGGCTAGGGCTTTAAGGCTAGGGCTAGGGCTAGGGCTGTTAGGGCTTTAGGGCTAGGGCTAGGGCTAGTGCGTTTAGGGCTTTAGGTGGTAGGGCTGTTAAGGCTTTAGGGCTTTAGAGCTAGCACTAGGGCTAGGGCAAGAGCTAGGGCTAGGGTTAGGGCTAGGGCTAGGGCTAGGACTTTAAGGCTAGGGCTAGGGCTAGGGATGTTGGGGCTTTAGGGTTATGGCTAGGGCTGTTAGGGCTTTAAGGCTAGGGCTAGGGCT
>NW_006408554.1:24468936-24470125 GCF_000296735.1 Chrysochloris asiatica | reverse complement strand
TAATTTTCAAAATGTTTGGTACTCTGTATATGCCCTGAATTACAGCCCTCATTAGTCCCTATTTTTTCATTGAAGACCTTAATAATTCTGGGATTCATGTTTAGGTCTTTAATCCATGCTGAGTTTGTTTTGTATAGGACATGAGGTAAAGGTCTTGTTTCAATCTTTTGCATATCACTTTCCAGTTCTGCCAACACCATCTGTTAAAGAGACTATCTCTTCCCTCATCCAATATACCTAGGCACTTTGTTGAAAATCAGTTGGCTGTATGTGGATGGGTTAATTTCTGTGTTCTTGATTCTGTTCCATTGATCAATGTGTCACTCATTGTACTAGTACCAGGCTGTTTGGACCACTGTGGCCATGTAGTAAAATTTGAAATCAGGAAGGAGAGAACTCCAAAGTTGTTCTTCTTCTTAAGCAGTGCTTTGCTTATCCTTGGTCTCTTTCCTTTCCATATAAAGTTAGTAATAGGCTTTTCGATATCTTTAAAGAATGTTGTTGGAATCTGGATTGGGATTGCATTATATGTGTAAATTTCTTTGGGCAGTACTGACATTTTCACAATGTTGAATCTTCCTATCCAGGAACATGGTATGTTCTTCCACTTCTCTAAGTCTCTTTTGGTTTCTTGTAGTAGTGTTTTGTAATTTTCTTTTATAAGTCCTTTGTTTCTCTGGTTATGTTTATTCCTAAATATTTCATCCTTTGGGTGGCTACTGTAAATGGTATTGCTTGCCTAATGTCCTTTTCAGTGCTGTCTTTGTTACTATAGGGGACTCCAACTGATTTTTGTATGTTGATCTTATACCCTGCCACTTTGCTGAATCTTCCAATGAAGTCTAGTAGTTTTTTTTGTTTGTTTGTTTTTTTACTGAATCTTTGGGGTATTCTATGTATAGGATCATATCGTCTGCAAATAGAGAGAGTATTACTTCTTCTTTGCCAATTTGGATGCCTTTAATTTCTCTATCATGCCATATATCTCTGACTTAATCTTCCAAAACACTATTGAATAGGAGTGGTGACAAAGGGCATCCTTGTCTGGTTCATGTTTGCAGAGGGAAGGCTTTCAGTTTTTCTCTATTGAGAGTGATACAGGCTGTTGGTTTTGTATGTATGCTCTTAATTATATTGAGGAATTTCCCTTCAATTCCTACTTTGTTGAGTGTTTTTATCAGGAATGGAT
>NW_006408554.1:24452073-24467486 GCF_000296735.1 Chrysochloris asiatica | reverse complement strand
AGCTTGAGAAATGCTGAGCGTGTTCTTCCTTTTTGGTTTTCTGATTCCAGATCTTTGCACATTTTGTTGTAATACATGTATATACATATACATAAATAATTTATTATCAAGAAAATGACTTACAATTATGGAGTCTCAGTTTCCCTGTGGAAGAGTCTCTCCTGTGTGTACATTATCTTGGGAGCAGGCCACACCCCAAGGAAGCACCTCTTTAATTTATTGGCTGCTCATAGTCACTCACCATAGAATTAACTATGCCTGTTATAAGTTTCATCACCATTGTAATAAGCACATCTCAACTGCTAAACCTCTGGAAATCTTGACCTAGTCAACTGGACACAGAACCCTTTTACAGACACTAATGGAAAACACACACAAAATGAAGCAACAGATTAAGTATATAAACAGAGGTGTGCACTTTAGGTTTACAGCGCATGTGGGCATGCATTCCTTCCAGTGCTGGTAGCTTCACTCTTATCTAGTTGCATCTAAAGGTTTTCCTCATATATAAATGTGATTTCAAATCTAAACCATGAATATGCTTTATTTATTAAAAGAAATGTGTGTGTGGGGAAAAATATATAAACAGAGACAGACATGCTAAAAATATCCAATAATGTAGGGCAACTTCAAAACATAATATTCCATCTGACATTTCTAGGTTTGGGGGAAGGAAAAGAGTTGAATAATTGAAGTGTGAAGTATTTATGGTAGTAAACCTATTCTTTGTGGTAGTTTAATGGCAGATAGAAACCATTATACATTTGTCAATGTTCATAGAACTCTGTTGTAGAACATTGCAGAAGCAATACAATTTATCATAAACACTTAAAAAAAATCTATGTGGTCTCAAAATTGCCATGATATAGTGTAGAATTTGAGAAATGATGTAGTTGTAATATAAGAGTATGAAAAAACCTCACTGAAGAAGACTAGGATATTCTGATCTAAGTAAATTTGGAAGTGAGTAGAATCTGTAAGCTAAAAAGCAAAGGGAACAGTACATGAGCTCTGGAATCTAGTAGAGAATATACCCTACCCCTCCGGGTTGTTGTCATTGTTAAATGCTGTCAATGATTCAGTTTCAACTCATAGAGATCCTGTATAGTGTTTTCAAAGAGCAGCTGGTGGATTTGAACCACCAGCATTGTAGTTCAAACCAAGTTCATGATCTAGTATATTATCCTGCATCACTACATCAGGAGTTCTTAGGGCTATGGATTAATAATTTTAATGCTGCTGTTCATCTTTTGATCTGTTAATCTATTAATTTATTGATGTATCTATGCTTTCTGTTGTTGTTAGGTGTCATCAAGTTGATTCTGACTCATAGTAACCCTATGTACAACAGAACAGAACACTGCCTGGTCCTTTATCATTCCCACAATTGTTATTACACTTGAGCCCATGCTGCTGTTATCTGTGCCAGTCTGTCTCCTTTTGGGGGGCGGGCAGTTGTCTTCCTCTTTTTGGATGACTCTCCATTTTACCAAGCATAGTACTCCAGGTACTGTTTCCTCCTAATAACATATTAAAAGTATGAGAGAAGACGTCTAGCCATCCTGGGTTCTAAGAGTAATTCTAGCTATACAGCTTTCAACACAGATTTGTTCATTCTTCTGGCAGTTCTTGGTATTTTTAATATTCTTCTCCAACACAATAATACAAATGCATCAATTTTCCTATGGTCTTCCATTGTCCCAACTTTCAAATGTATAAGAGACAATTGAAAATACCATGGCTTGGGACAGGCTAACTTTAGTTCTAAAACTAATATCTTTGCTCTTGAACACTTTAAAGAGGTCTTGTGTAAAAACTTTGCTTAATGCACTATGTCATTTGATTTCATGACTGATGCTCCAATTTGATTGTGGACCCTAACAAAATGAAGTCTTTGACAACTTCAATCTTTGCTCCATTTATCGTGATGTTTTTTATTTGTCCAGGTGTGGGGTTCAATCCATACTGAAGACTGTAGTCATTGATCAGCATCACTAAATAAGTCCTCATCACTTCCAGATAACAAGATTGTTTCATCTGCGTATCACAAGTTGTTAATGAACCGTCCTCCAATCCATCTTGTTTCCCATAGGATGCTTCAATATTGCTACTTGAGACTTGAATATTTTCTTCAGTTCTTTAATCTTGAGAAATATTGAGCATGTTCTTCCCTTTGATTTTCTGTCTCCAAGTCTTAGGACATTTTATAATATGTTGCTTTGTCTTCTTGAGTTGCCCTTTGAAATTTTCTGTTTTTTCTTCCTCTTTATTTCATTCATTTTAGATCCTCTACACTCAAGAGCAAGTTTAAGAATCTCTTCTGACATCCAGTTTGGTCTTTGCTTTCTTTCTTGACTTTTAATGACCTTTAGCTTTCTTTCTGTCTGATGTCTTTGATGTCCTCCCACAACTCTTCTCCTCTTCAGTCATTAGTGTCTTATGCATCTAATCTGTTCTTGAGATTATCTCTAAATTCAGGTGAGATATATTCAAGGTCACATTTTGGTTCTCATGAACTTATTTTAATTTTCTTCAGCTTAAGCCTGGAAGGAGCTCTGGTAGTGTAGTGGTTATGAATCAGGCTGCTAACCTCAGGGTCAGCAGTACAAAACTACCAGCTGTTCCATGGGAGAAAGATGACGCATTCTGCTCCCATAAAGAATTACAGAAAGATGAGGCATTCTGCTCCCATAAAGAATTACAGTCTCGGAAACCCTGTACAGGGTCGCTATGAGTCAGAACTGACTCCACAGCACATTACCAACACCAAGCCTGGATTTGCCAAAGAGCAATTAATGGTCTGTTACACAGTCTTCCCTGGCTTTTTAAGGCTGAGGCTATTGATCTTTTCCACCATCTTATCGTACAGATGTAGTCAATTTGGCTCTTGTGTATACCTTCTATGCTAGAATTAAGCAATTGTTAGAAAGATAAGCAAGTGGAGGAGACTAGCTTAAATATGTTATAATTTTAATTAGCTCATATTTAGCTTAATATGAATCCATGTTCTTACCTATAGAGATATTTATGCATATGTTTATATACAAATGGAGTCCTGGTGGGGTGCTGTAAGATAAGCTCTGGACTGCATGGTTGGTTAGAATTGCCTGGTTGGCAGCAATTGCCTGGTTGGCAGCTCAAACCCACCAACTGTTTCTCAGAAACTCTATACAGGATCTCTATAAATAGCACTAACTCAATAGCACTTAACAACAACAACAAACACATACAAATATAGATATAATATTTCTCTGTTAGCTGAGAAATTCTAGAAACAAATTTAGAAGCAATTAGCACATCTACTGCCCAGATGATTTTTTTTTGTTTTTTGTTTTGGTTTTTACCATTGTCCAATAAAAGAAAAAAATATTTTCTGTAGTACATGACAGATTCTATACTGGGACAAGAAACATACAAGGTGAACTTGAAACATGTGGGAATACAAAAGAAAATGAAATAGTGACAGAAACACACACATTATAGTAAGAGTACGTCAAAGGAAGAAACTGAAAGAGCTCCCAATAGCCAAAGGTGATTATTCTAAGCATCAAATTATATAAACTGTATTACATTCCAATATGAGGTAAGTATGTGGAGTACTTGTGTGGTGCTGAAGGATAATGCACTGCACTATAAGGTCAGTTTGAGCCATAAGGTCAGAGGCTCAAGTCCACTAGCCAGTCCTTGGAAACCCTATATAGCTTTGCTATGAGTTAGAAATGATATCTATTGTTGATATTAAGTGCTGTAGAGTCAGTCCTGACCTTTTTCATAGTCCAGTGCTGATCCTACAGCACCACACCGAGTCCTACATTTGATCTTAGCCAAAATAATGATATAAATTAAAGATTAAATAAAGAACTGAAAAAATGAATAGACAACGCTTTCTTGTAGAAGAATTGCAAACAAATTATGAAGATACTATGCCCTTAAGGAGGTGGAATATAATTCCTTATGTGTAAAATAATAACACTTCCCCTGAAACATGAACTATAACATGGGAGAAAATTAATTCACAGTAGAGAAATATGACAAATGCTGCAACCTTAGCCAGATGATCAAGATTAAATTCAGCACTGATATGTCATATGCTATCATGGTCAAGAAAAACCTATGGAGACAAGACCCAGAAACATAAGAATATTTAGTTTACAAAAATGGAAATATGAATAAAGAATGTATTTTGTTGAAAATAATTAATCAGTACTGGCTCATCAATTATGAAAAATACACTATCCTGTTCTGTTGTTGCTATTAGTTGCCATTGAATTGATGGCCTTATGTATAACAGGATGAAACATTGCCTGGCATTGCATTATCTTTATGATTATTGGCAGGTTTGAGTCCATTGTTGCAGTCATTGTATTTCAACCCAGAAGTCTCATCTTCTGACACTTTATCAGGCAATATTCTATATTGACATACAGGGTTTTCATTTACTATATGGAAGTGAAGACTTGGAAGTAGATTGCCAGACCTTTTTTATGAGTCTGGAAGTTTTTCTGAAAACTATCCATCATTTTAAATACTGGTATTTTGAATACTTCTGACATAGCTCCAGCATTGTAACAGCATGCAAGGATATGTAGGATATAACCTTCTGAATGTTGTCTTTTATAGTCACTTCTCATTTAATTCTTGAAAATGGAAATGTAATTGTCCAAAGAGAGTATCTAGCATCTTTATCCTATCAAAAACTGTATAATTAGATCTCCAAAACTTAAAGATACTGATAAGTAACCATAAAACAAGAATATTTATTTATGTTCTCTTTGTGGTAGCCATTTCATGAAGAAAAATTCTGCATGAAAGATAACCACAGTGTACCTAAGTCAGAAAGAGAATCCTCTTCTGTGTAAATATCAACTAACTGGTGCTTTTTGGTGTAGCAGTTCTAAAGTTCACTTATACCAAGAATACTGTTCCTGTCATCCAGGAAGTATTTATAATAAACTCCAGATATTTTAAATAAAAGAAACCCTTCATAATTGATTTTAACGTAATGACCATGTAGCATTTCAACTTAAAGAGACCCTGCTTACTCAATGGCTAAGCACTTGAATGTTAGCCAAAAGGTTGGTTTGAATTCACTTACCACTAATGGGCAGTTCTACTCTGCCATAGAGATTTGTTATGAGGCTGATTAGACTTGACAGCATAAAACAATATTTAACTTAAATCACTTAGTCTAAAAATGTATACATTTGCTTTAAAATGCTGGGGAATGTAGTCATTGGCTACCTAAAATGGGGTGACTGCAAAGGCAAGAAGTGACTGGCTACAAGTTTTCAATAGGGAACCTAGCTCCAGAGGATACAGAGAAAGGTAGAATCTCCACTGAATTGTTACCAACCTGACTGGTTGGGGTTGATAAAAGGTGAGGAGAAAGGACTCCTGTGAATGATTGCTATCAGGTCTGACAGTGAGTGTTGGAAAGGTAAATAAATGTAAATGTTTGGTAACAAAAGGAGGGGAGCAGCTAATTTTGCAGTCCAGGAGCGGAGATCCCTGGAACCATCAAGGGAGAAAAGTGAAGTGCTAGACCCTGTCCAGAGAGGCAGTGATACTAGGGATGGAGGCAGAGACAGAAGGAGCAGCTGGGGACTCTGGACTCAGGGAGGGAGAGGGGTTGTGTGCTGGTGGCTGAGGGGCAGGTGTGTGGGGTGTACCCGTTGGGTGTTTGATGATGCATGCAGGGGATTGTGATCATTGCAATGAAACAAAGTATGATCGAATGAATGTAAAGATAATGTTCACTCATGTAAAGTAACACATAATTCAAAATAAAAACTTTAAAAAAAAAAAAATCCCTGCTTGTTGATATTACTGTACATTGTGTTTGGTCCCAAGATCTGTGTGCCCAGATAAGTAATATATTATACTCTGTGTTGTTGTTAAGTGCTGTTGAGTTGGACACATAGCAACCTTGTATAGGATTTTCAAGGAGCAGTTGGTGGGTTTGAACTACTGACCTTGCAGTTAGCACTCCAGTCCTTATCTTACAGCACCACATCATTTTACCCTATATACATGTATAAATATTGTACATGTTTTGGGTCTCCCCTGAAATTTTCTTGAACCTTGTATTCTCTTATTCTCAGCTAAGTCAACATTATTTTTCTTAGTTTGGTATCTATGAACCATATCACAGACTCTTTCTTAACAGTGCGTGAGAGAGATAAATGATACATAATCATTCAGTTTTTATTATGAGCCCTAGTAGCACAGTAGGTTATGAGCTGGACTGTTAACAAACAGCCAGTAGTTCAAATCTGCCAACTGCTTCACGAAAGAAAGAGGAGGTTTTCTGCTCACATAAAGATTTACAGTCTCTGACACCCCATACATAGGGTTGCTATGAGTTGAAATCAACTCTATGGAACATAAGCACTACCAGTCAAAACTAAACAAGAATATAGCAAAAGCCATTCCTATTCCCCTAGACCAGCATTAATGACTCTACAAACTTTCTGATATCTTTGCCTTTAAAATATTTTTATGAATTAAAAAGGGATGTACCTATCATATTCACACATATAACATAAACTGGAAAGTATAAGATAAATTTTTAAAATATTTTTTTGATAAATACATGATTTTTTTTTCTGAGTTTCTCTTTTTCTTTTTAAATTTAATAATCAACCTTACCTAAATAAGAATTATGTTAGCAATTTGAATAAATCCCAGAATTAAGGCTATTTCAAAGTTAACAACCTTGTGATTTGATTAGCTTTTATATAATGGCAGATTTTCAGGGTGGTTGTTAAAATTGAATATAAAGAAGTGTATTTATTCTTTCTTGGTACACATAGTTTCTTTCAATACAGTAACTCGGGGTGATTCAAAAACATACTTTACAAAATAATAAATCATCTGTTTCCTTTTATATGTATGGATACAACACATCTGTATAGTGATGTGTATCAGAGCAAAATTGCCTAGCTTTATTGATTAATTGGCATTTTCTTGGATATGCAAGTGGTAGTTGTTATTAAGTGCTTTCGAGTCAGTTCTGACCCATAGTGATCCTGTATAAGGTTTCCAAGGAGTGGCTAATGTGCTTGAACCACCAACTTTGTGGCTGAAGCCAACTTTGCAGTCCAGTGCATTAACCCACAGCGTCACACCAGGACTCTGCAATTGGCAGTAGCATTTCCTTATTTCTATAAACATGCATATCTCTGTCTTACTATGGTATCCATGATGCAAGTTTCTCCTTCAATAGCACCTCTTTTATTTTAAGTTGCATACATTGTGAATAAAAAATTGATCATAATATACTTACTATTTTATTATCTTTTCTCTTCCATCCTCCTAACTTCACCTACCTCACCAAAAATTACTTTCCTGCTTTATACAAATTTGAGTAAGTAATAATTTGCTTCAAGTTACATCCCCCAGTTGACATAATGAAATTTACTTAGCATTTTTTAAAACATCCCTCTAGGACCCTAGAAGTAAGAGACATCAGTCATTTTACCCTATGGTTGATCAACTAAATTCTTGGCTTTGATCCATTCCAACAGTTATTATATTCTTGGCTCTGACCTGTTCCACCTGTGATGATGCCACTATAATTTAAATAACTCCATTTTATTTCTGAATATGAAGAAAGAACAGCTGTTCACATGGCACAAACAAAGTTAGACTTTTATCATTAAATAATAAGTTAAAATAGAAGTATCTGTTGCTACTCTTTGTTTTCTGGTAGTAGAATTTAGGGTAGAATATGAGTGGTGCAGGTTTTGTAACCAATGACTGGGAAAGAGCTGAGGCAGGAATACATTTAACCCAATCACAGAACAGATAGTAAGTTTTACATCACTACATGAGTCTTGGTGTTGAACAGTAAAACTTTGAACCACAAGATCAGCAGTTCAAATCCATCAGCTGCTCCTTGGAAACCCTATCCAGGGTTAGTTTGAGTCTGAACTGACTCGATGGCACTTAACAATAACAACACATGAGTCTACATCAGCACAATGCCGGTCTACTGCCATTTGCTGTTCTGTCCTTCAGGGAGTGTGTTATGTATGTCTAGAAGCATCCTAGAAGCATCACAGACTCTGCTGCAGAAAAGGTTTTACTCTGATCCTCTCTGATGGTCCTGCACTCCACATAGGATATGTCCAAATGAAAGCTGGATGAGATAGTCAGTTCAAGGTGAGCTCTGCTAGTCAGTCTCACATCTCATGTGAACTCTCCTGACTTTAGGAAAGGGTAAGTTCATAATACTAGGAGGCACATGGGGCCTGGTATGGTGCTGAAGGATAAGTACTGGACTGCTAACTGCAAGATCAGGGGTTCCAACCCACCAACCACTTCTAGGAAACCCTATACAGAGTCACTATGCTTTGGGACCAACTTAATGGCATACAAGATAAACAGTAGGCACATTGCATCTTATTTTAGCACTTAAATTATATAATCTGATATTGAGGATGTTGTTAATCTTCTCATACCTCATTTTTTTCATGGGCAAATGAGAGATGATATAACATACATTTTAAGCTTGTTATGAAGATTGTAAATTTTCTGAAGCAATTCATGAGATGTAGTGAGTTCTCTATAAGTGTTTATGAAGTGAATTAGATTATAGGATAGAAAGTGAATTAAGAACTAAAGAAATTTACCTAAGGGAAAAATCATAGAGTTGGCTCGTCTGATGTGTTCCTGAATAGCCAGGTGTACATCTCTACTGAAGCCATGACCCTCAACCAGGACTTTAGCTTGTTAGAGAGGTTGCCATAGATACACTATCAGAAGTGGGTACTTGTTTTTGTTGTTGTTTATTTGCTTGTTTGATTCTGATTTATCACTATATCACTTAGCAAGGTACTATCTAATAATTCAAATAAATAGAGTATCTTGTTTTTTACTTCTATTATTTTAAAATAGAATAATAAATAGGTTTAAAAAAGCATATTTAACTCTCATATACTAGGGCCTCTGTCAATATAATATCACTTCCCAATTTCTTATGAAAATCTCTATAAGGAGTAAAAGGAAACTCTATCTCATTCTGAAAATGTTAGGTGCTTTGGCACTGAGATACTTGGTAAACACATGAAATGCTACATAATGATGGAGTTTTCACTGCAGCTATTACTAATTGGTTTTTGAATGGCAGTTAATGCTACTTTAGTTCTGCTGTAACCGCCCTCATCACCACCACCGTTACAACCACCATCACTGTCACCACCATGATCATCACTATCACCATGACCATCATGACCAACATGACCACCACCACCACTACCCTCCCAAGGGATGTTTGGCAACATCTGGAGATGTGACTGGTGTAACAATTGGATGGGAGATGGTAGCTAGTAAACAAAGATCAGGGATAATAGCAAAAATCCTGCAATGCACAGGACAGCCACTTCCAACAAAGAATTATCAATCCAATGTCAGTAGTTGTGAAGCTGAGAAACAGTGGGATAACACTTAAAGAGATATAAAGGACTTTTTCTGAATTGCAATTTTTCTAGATATTAGTATCATGCAGGACATTCTATGACATGGTCCTGACATTGTAGATTTATAAATACTCCATTTCCAGTTGCTACTGAGCCAATTCCAATTTATATGAACTCCTTGTGTGTCAGCTGAAACTGTTATCTATAGAATTTTCAATGGCTGGTTACATAGAAATAGATTGCCAAATCTTTCTTCTGAACTAGCTCTGGATAAACTCAAACCACCAACCAATTCGATTAACAGCCAAATACAGTAACTGTTTGCATTTGTAGGAACTCTAAACTACTTCTGTTGATTTTTTAACAAACATTCCTTTGGGTAACCAATAAAAAATGATACTTTGTCTTGTTTTTACATTTAACTTTGAACAAGTGGAAAGGAGAGTTTTATTTTCTTTTAAATTGATTTCGGAACTCTTGCAATTTCTGGTTAAAAGACATCCAGGAGTGATATTCTAGACTATTATTCTAAAATCATTATTTAAAGTGTATCTGTGTCTGACAGGAACTCACAGGAGAAAACTTGGGAACAGCTGCAGCCTCAAAGGATGGGTTTTCTCCATACTCTGCTTCTCCTAATTCTGTGGCTAAGGACAAGTTATTTAACTCTAACCCATCTGCAAGGCTCCTTCTAGTGGTTTTTTATCCAAGTAACTAAGTCTCAGTTTCATTTCTCCTAATACTCTGTAGTTTATGAGACTAATTCAGTCATCTCAATATAATATCTTCAATCAATTTGAAAGTATTTCCCTTAAGGTTTCCTAACAGTGCTTTCTGTTGTTGTTGTTGTTGTTATTGTTGTTGTTATTTAAAGCTTCTATTGTGAATTGGGTGAAAATTTACAGGGCAAATCATCAGTTTTACATTCTACAAATCATGTTTTGGTTCATTGCAATGATACAATGCCTTCCATGCACCATCAGTTAGCAGTAACTACCTCTATTCCTTTTTTATTGGTGGACACATACCACACAGAAAATATATATTCATTTAAATGTCCAAAGATCACAGTTTGCAAACCAGCCTCCTGCTGGCATCTACACAGCCTTTCTCATTCCATGGATCTAGAGTCCTTAGTGGACTCATAGTGACCCTGTACAGGGTTTCCGGGGCTGTAAATCTTTACGGGAGCAGAAAGCCTCATCTTTCTCCTGAGGAATAGCAGCTGGTAGTTTCGAACTGCTGACCTTGCGGTTCGCAGCCTGATTCGTAACCACTACGCTACCAGAGCTCCTTAGTGACTCTATTTCTCTGTACTGCCACCTCTACTTCCGTCTCTGCTATCACTGCTTTCTGGTTAGGATCCCATGCTATACTCATACTCTTCCCTCTTGATGGTTCTAGGGTCCTCTGTTCCTGGAATGAAAGATCAACTATTTCCCCGTTTTAGTTTCACCATCTTCTACATTTACGGTTATGACAATCGCAATTGGTCCTGATAACAATTACTAATAAATCATAAAATCCTATCCCCAACCTTGCTCATGCCCTTTCACCACACCTATTTAGAAAAGAGGAAAACTAGTCAGTGGGTATTCTACCTTACCCCCCTCATTCTGAAACTAAGTACACTCACGAATGTTTTTAATTCCTTCACTTTGTGTCTTTATAGCCTCCCATTTTTGATAGCCAATGTCTAAATTTCCTATCCCTATCAACCAAGTGTCACTATGGGTCAGAATCAACTGGATGGCACTTAGCAACATCAACCAGTTGTACTAAGGAGGCAAGCTTAATCCTTGATATGAAGAATCATTCCCTTTCAGTTGTAATTTTGATCAAGTCCTGGTGTGTCGCTGTGGGTTAATGTGCTGGACTGCAAAGTCGGTTTGAACCACAAGGTTGGCAGTTCAAGCTCACCAGCTGCTTCTTGAAAACCCTATACAGGGTTGCTATAGGTCAGAACCAACTCAATGGCACTTAAAAAAACAACATCTGTAAGTGTGGCCCTGTAGGTGATTGAAGCGCACCAGCTACCTCTCAGAAATCCTATGCAGGGTCGCTATAAGCCAGAACTGACTCTTTGGCTCTCAACAATAACACATACATAAGCAAAGGTCCAGTTCATCAAATTGTAGCAATCTACATATTTACATCTTTCAAGTTTCTTTATCTTCATCTGGTTGAGTTTTGGTCAGCAAACCATCCTGGATAATTCAAATGGGTACTATCTGCAAGTTTGGGAGTTCTCACATGCCTACCCTGACTTCAGACCAGCTGGCCACTTCATTCTCAACTCTAGCCCCCAGTGGCTAGGTCAGTGTCTGTGGGCTTGGTAGTTCACATGTCTCCCCAAACTTCAGACTGGCCAGCCCTTCCTTTTCTCTCTATCATACCTCAAGGTCAATGGATGTCAATGGAACATGGCCAAATTCAACCCATGTCTTCATTGCTGCATTTCCCCCACTCCCACTCACAAGCAGACCAGGGCTGTCACCATTGAGCATACATACAAGACTGCCTCTGTGTTCCCTTTGAGTTTCAGTCTTAGAAAGGCGGTTACCCTGATGGACTGACTTTTCTTGTCTTGAGGGCTCCACTGTGAACATCTTGCTTGATCTTATAAAAGGCAAACAGTCTGCTTTTCTTTCTTTCTTTCTGTCTTTCTTTCTTTATGCTGGTCTTTCTTTCAAGGAATATCTTCAGTTCTTCTAGCTATTCTGAGTTGATCTGCATGTCCTTTCAAGTGGAAATTGTTGGTCTTAGAAGGTTCTGGGTGGAGCTCAGGATTCCACGTAAGGCCCCATACTCCCCTAAGGCTTCACAAGAAGCTTATTTCCCTGAGCACCCCTTTTAGCTAATTCTAGTACCCCTTTTAGCTAATTCGATCAGCAATATGCTGAAGGCGGGCTTACAAGCTTTCTGTAATCATATTTCCCATGCTAACAGTGTTTTTCAAAAATACCTTTCTAACTATGTAAATGATTTTCTGAGTTATAAAATTTCTTTCAGGAACTTTTCTTTTTTTTTTTTTTTTTAAGCACAATCTCAGATTCTGAAGTTAATAATTTTAAAGTTATAAACCTCATTAGATTATTTTTTTAATTGAGTAATCACATTTTATCAATTCTTTTTTTCTGCCACAGATATAGTAAATACATGTATGATTACCAAATTTGTAATATCCACTATGGAGAAGCAGTTTAACATTAAAAAACATGTATACTATTTAAATTTTTAAAATTCTAATACTACCCTAGCACATGCTTTTTGAACTAAATAATAATTTAAGAATCTTAAAAACTGTGATGAAATTAACTCAAAGAATACCATATTTTTATGTTTTTCTTAAAACCGATCTTTAAATGTTACGATTTTTCAATATATACTTTTTTTAATTGGAGGAGAAAATTAGCATTTAAAAATCTATCCTTACAGATCATTGATCACTGTCTTGTTCATCTGCTTCTTGGTACACCTGTGCTATCATCATGAAAAATGAGCTAAAATTCCAGGGCTAAAATATGTGCTAATTAAAAACAGTAAAGCCCTATTAAAATAAAATATTCTAATGTAGTAAAACCACTATAGTACTGGTAATGTTTCCAAATATTTGTTTTACAAATGTAAAAGGAATATATGCTCATTATTTTGAAAAATTCATGTGGGAGGCTATGTAATTATAGACATGGTTATTTGCTTCTGTCAAGTTAGTTGTGACTTGACCCTGTTTTTGCAGAGTAGAGGTGTGCTCCGTACAGTTTTTGAGGCTTTCAGAACCAGATCACAAAGTCTTTTCTAAGGAGGTTCTGAATGGGTTCAGAGAACCAAATTTTCAACTAGATGTTGAGCATGAAATGACTTTTGCAACTGAGGGACTTCTACACTAGGTATTGTTGTTGTTAAGTATCATCGAGTCAGGTTTGACTCATAGTAACCTTGTATAGGTTTTCCAAGGAATGGCTGGTGAGTTTGAATTGTCGACCTAGCAGCTCAAACCAACTTTGCAGTCCAGCGCCACACCACAGCGTCACACCAGTACTTCACTGGGTATTGTTGTTGTTGTTGTTATGTGCCTTGAAGTCGATTCTGACTCATAGCTACCCTGTACAGGATTTCCGAGGCTGTAAATCTTTACAGGAGCAGAAAGCCACATCTTTCTCCCACGGAACAGCTGGTAGTTTCTAACTGCTGTCCCTGAGGTTTGCAGTCCGATTCGTAACCACTAGAACTTTTAAATATTTCATAACTGAGTGACAGAAGCTCAATTTTGTAACTTTTTTGTAATTAAAACTATAATTTGTGCCAAATAATTTGAAAAATACTTTGAAATGTATATTAGATTAAAAGGAAAAAAAAAATTCTCACTCTCATAGATGTTTCCAGAATTTTCTCAAAATCCTAATGTTTTCAGAATTTTCTCTAAATGTATTTTTAAAATTCTTTTGAAACTGGCAAGTATTTTAGTTTTAAATTGTATTGCCATAAGTAATAAGTATGCATTTGTAACAAGTCTTTGTAAATGCATATTTATAGTGGATACATGATAGATGTACTTTCATATCACCGAAAACATTTTTGTGATTTTTAATGATTGAAAAATAAAAAGAGAATATCTCATCATATATAAAATTCAGATTTAAATGTCCCTACACATGGTTTTCTCAGAATATAAACATTCTCATTAATTTTATTTTAACAATAGCTGCCTTGATGCTATAGCAACAGAGTTGACTAGTTGTAACAGAAACAATATGGCCAGCAAAGATTGCAAAACTTATTAACTGTCCCTTTACAAAAAAGTTTGTCATCAGATTGAAAAAAAAAAGGTTCTATGACAATCTTCTTGTACTCAGCTGGCACTTGAAGAGAAATAACTCATACATTAGTCATTTTACACTTATTCTTATACATTAAAGAAAACTCAAGCACCTTATTTTTCAAATAACGATAGGGATTTGGGACCATCATAACATTTCATAGTATTTAAAACTTCTACAACTAGTCAAATATAATCCTAACTAATTTTCAAGTACTGTGCAACCAGTAAGCTGTATTTGGAAGTTATTTGCATGAAATAGAATTAAAATCTCCTATCCATAGTGCCTTACCACTGGTACTGAAATCTAACGGAGTACATGAAAAATGGCCATCTTCTATAAGACAAGTGCTCTTTTCTGCATTCAGTACCTTCAATGGTGGTGGTGGTGACGTGCCATGGAGTCGGTTCCGACTCATAGTGACTGTGTACAGTGTTTCCAAGGCTGAAAATCTTTACAGGAACAGAAAATCTCATCTTTCTCCTGCGGAACAGCTAGTAGTTTTGAACTGCTGACCTTAAGGTTCGCAGCCCGATTCGTAACCAGTACGCTACCAGAGTACCTTCAATAGAATCTATAAATTCAAAAGAACAATATATTTGTCCAGTCACTATTGGTTATTTCCCAGGGGTTGTGCAGGATTAAAATGATAGCACTTCTTCCAATCAGATCCATATACCATGAATTAATAATCATTGATTCACAGTTCCCACACATCCCCAGGTACAATGATTTGCCAGGAGGAGCCATAGAACTCAACATATGATCATATCTATAGTTGAATGCCACCATTCATCTGTCAGTTTGTCTTTGTGTGTTGCTATGATGCTGGAAGCTATACCACGGGTATATTAAATACCAGCAGGGGTACCCATGGCGGACAGTTTCAGTGAAGCTCCCAAACTAAGACAGACAAGTCTAACAGAAGTGTACAACTTCTGAAGGGTTGGCTATCGAAAATATTAGGAATAGCTGCTGAAAGTTGTCTGATGCAGTGCTGGAAAATGAGCCTTACAGGTGGGAAGCACTCAAAATATGACTTGGAAAGAGCTGCCTCATCAAGAAGATTTGACCTTAGTGACATGCATTGAACAAAGCTTTCTGAACCTTCATTTGCTGATGGAGCACCACTCAAGATGAGGAGAAATAACTACATACATCCATTCATGATCAG
>NW_006408554.1:24423809-24425831 GCF_000296735.1 Chrysochloris asiatica | reverse complement strand
TTTGTCTCCTTTCTGTCTTTCTGTGTATTCTTGATATATATGAATCACAGTCAGGTATTCTCTCCTCGTGAACCGAACCCCAATGTTGAGGCGGGTCCCCGACATTTTGTTTCCTTGATCTTCCTATTGTTGATTTCTAATTTCATAGCATTGTGATCTGAGAAGATATTTTGTGGTATTTTGATGTTTTAAAATTTATTGAGACTTGTTTTATGGCCTCACATATAGTCTGTTCTAGAAAATATTTCATATGAATTGGAAAAGAATACGCTGTTGTTGGGTTGAGTGCTCTTTATAAATATATGAGGTCAATTTGATTGACTGTGTTGTTTAATTCCTCTCTTTCTTTGTGGAGTTTCTGGTTGGTCTTCCTTTTATGAATGTGGTACATTAAAATCTCCAACTATTATCATAGTCCTGGTATGGCACTGTGGTTTAATGTGCTGGACTACAAGGGTGGTTTGAGGTGCAAGGTCGGCATTAAAGTTAATGAGCTGCTACTCATAAACCCTATAGAGGGTCACTATGAGTTGGAACTGACTCCAAGGCACTTAACAACAAGAAGTCATTATCTGTTTCTTTCTTCAATTCTAATAGTTTCATTTATTGAGGCCCTTTTGTTGGGAGCACAGATATTTGTTATGATTATGACCTCTTATTCAATTGAAGCTTTACTCATGAGATAATGTCTTTCTTTATCTATTATTCTGGTTTTTGCCTTAAAATCTAATTTATCAGAGATTAATATCACTACTCCTTCTTGGTTTTGATTGCCATTAGTTTGATAATTTTTCCCATTATTTAATTTTTAATCTATGTTTGTCTTTGGGTGTAAGGTGTGCCTCTTGTTGTCAGCATAGTGAAGGATACTGTTTTCTTATCCATTAAGCGACTCTCTGTCTCTTATCTAGTATATTTAATGCATTGATATTGAGCATAATTATTGATAAAAATGAGTTGACCGCTGTCATTTTGCTTTGTGTTTTGTGTGTGTGTGTGTGTGTGTGTGGTTTCTTTTTTCTTCATGTTCTCCTGTGCTGAATTCATTGCTTTGTGCTTTTTCCTGTCAATTTCTCCAGAATTTCAATGTTTAAAAAATATTCATGGATTTTCCTTTCCTTCATTTGATGTGAGGTGTACTAAGTTTCTTTGAGGTTACCCTATAAGTTATTAATTTCTTCTCCAATTTAAACAGTCTGTTTTACCTTGAAATCTTCTTGACTTCCTCATCATTTAGTATTCTGTAACTTTACTATTCCCTCTTTATGCTCTGTAGTTGTCTTCATTATAGATTGATATCTTTGATTGCCTAGCTTCAGTCCTGTAGTTTTCACTCTGGATACTTCTACATCTGGATTGAATTCTGGGTGGTGTTGCCATGTATGTCAATCTCCAGTTGTCTGCTGTTGTTTGTTCTCAGTTCAAAGGACTTATTTTGATATTTTTGTAAAGTTGGCTTTGTTGTTGTTGTTAGCCGTTGAGTAGGTTCTGACTCACAGTGAATCTGTATAGGGTTTACAAGTAGCAGCTGTGAATTTGAACTGCTGGTCTTGTACTTTAAACTAACCTTGAGGTCCACTACATTATCCTGTAACACCACACCAGAACTCAAAGTTGGCCAGGTGTTTTACAATTCCTTTAATTTCTTTTTACCTCAAAAATTCTTTCTAACTCTGCCTATGGTGGGTGTGATCAGGAGATGAGCTTGTGTGCCATTCTCTTTTCATTTTTCATACAATTCATTTCAGAGTAGATTTAGCTGATGTCGTAGTTGTTGCTCAAGTGTATAAAAGCTGGCATTGGCTCTTGCCCAATTGGTGGGGTTGTAGAGGGTACAACTGTCTTGGTTGAAGACATAGTTGCTGTCCCCTGTTGAGTGAGGCAAAAATAAAACAAATAAAGAAACCAGCCAGAACAGTTGAAAATGAAAGTCTAAGGCTTTCTCTGCACCAATAAGTGGTATGCTGCACCACCCACTGGCCTTTTGTGTTCACAGCTGCCCGAGAAAGTTCAATATGGTCA
>NW_006408554.1:24421635-24423349 GCF_000296735.1 Chrysochloris asiatica | reverse complement strand
CAAAAATAAAAAATAAAAATTGCACCTTTGTCCTCATGAACCACAGGTAGGTTTCTGCAACATGAATATGTTTTCTCTTCTTTAAAGCCATTCAGAAACTCTTAAGATGGCTCTGGCAGGTCCTATCAGCTGCCACTACTTATCATTCATTTCCTATCTTTCTGCATCTATTTAACTTTCTCTCCCTTTCTCTGAATTTCAGTGTTCCAGGATCGTCCTCATCTCATCTTCTGTATCTTTGCTCCCAAGAGTCTGCACAGTCTTTCTGCTAAGTCTACCATCTTGCCCTAATTGCTGTTGGAGTTGATTTTCTTTTCCATTATCTTGTTTATCCATTATTTTATGGAAGTCCAACCAGTGGTCTGATTTACATACACTTTTTAGAGAGCAGAATCTTCATGAATAAAGGAGTCTTTTAAATTTCCCTTTTAACTGAAGTTGCCAAGCCCTCCAGGTCCATAGTGAGGAGAAGTCAAGGTGAGAGCTGGCTGATGCTGATTGTCTCACTCAGTTCCCATATTTTTGGTAAATAATTATTTGTCCTTGTTTATTCCTCAAAGCCTTCCTGAGGTTCTATAAAGTTCCTTAATACCCCTCCTTAGACAATTGGTGGCAGAAATCCCCCTGTTACCTTGCATTTTTGAATTTGCAAATACATCTATCCTTTTTCTCAACCAAAAAAGCCTATCTTGGAATCTTCTTAGTCTCACATCTGTGGCAAGTAGAACTCAGATTTTGTCTTGCATTTAAGCTAGCAAATTCATTCAGCGATTTTCCCATAGAATTCTTCATTATTTCATGTTGAGGCTTGAATTTTCCCTTCATTTATTTCAATTTGACAAGTGCTGAATATGTGGTTCTCTAACTTCAAGTCTTTGTACATTACATTATAATACTGGACTTTTTTTCTGGAGATGAACTTTGAAATCTTCTGTTCAGTTCTTTCACTTCATCATTTCTTCTAGTTGATTTAGCTTCTTTGTATTCAAGAGCATGTTTCAGAGTATCTTCTGACATCCATTTTACTATTTTCTTTCTTTCCTATCTTTTAAATTACCTTCAGTTTTCTTCAAGTATGATTTTCTGGATGTCACTGCAGAACTCATCATTAGTGTTCAATGTGTCAAATCTGCTCTTCAGATAGTCTCTAAATTCAGATAGGTTTTACTCAAGGTCATATTTTGTCTCTTCTGGACTTGTTTTAATTTTCTGCAGCTTCACCTTGAACTTGCATAGGAGCAGTTGATGGTCTGTTCCAAAGTTGGCCCCTGGTATTGTTTTGGCTGATGTTAATTATCTTCTCCATAGTCTCTTCCCACAACATGGTCAGTTTGACTTCTGCGTATTTTATCTGGTGAGGTCCACGTGTATCTTCTAAGCTGCTGGAAAAATGAATTTGCAATGAATAAGTCATTGGTCTTCTAAATTCTATCATGTGATTTCCAAAATCACTTTTATTATCATAGCCATATTATCCAAGTACTCTTCCCTCTTTGCTTCCAATGTTTTCATTCCAATCACCAGCAACTCTCAGTGCATCTTGATTGCATGTTTGACTAATTTCAGACTGCAGAAGTTAGTAGAATTCTTTAGTTTCTTCATCACTGGCTTTTGTAATTGGTGTTTAAATTTGAATAATACTCATGATACTTGGTCTTCCTTATAGGCATATAAATATTACATATATTAGTACTGAGATATTAATAACTGATTA
>NW_006408554.1:24416806-24420045 GCF_000296735.1 Chrysochloris asiatica | reverse complement strand
CCAAAAACAGCATAGGGAATAGAAGCAAATACTGTTGAATGATGATGCATGGAAGAAGTTGTAATCATTACAATGAAGCAGTGAATGTAAAACCATTGTTCTCCTATGTAAACTAATGTTCAATTTATAACAATATTTAAAACAAAACAAAACAAAAACACCCCCCACCAAAACTGAGTTCTAGTAATATGTCCATGAGTAAACTTTTATCACCTGAGGATATTTGTGCTTGATGTCAATTTTTAAATAATTTCAAATGATCTCTAGCTTGACAGACAAAACCATTCCCACAAGACCATTTGAATCTTAGTGTTCCCTTTTCTACCACTCAAAACAATAATATTTTCAGGTTACCTTCCCTGTCTTTTCCAAATTAAATATTTTTTTTTCCTTCATGTGCTTTGTCACACCAGCTTTCTATAACACATGTTCCTCTAAATTGTTTTTAGTGCATCCATTTTTGTTGTATACACCAACCTCAGCTGAATAAGACTTAGCAGTGGTCTCATAAAAGGAAGATGGTTGGGTATAAACTTCTGGGTATACAGGTGTACTATAAGCTTCTTCGTTATGGTCTCTCAAAGCTAACTAACCATGGCTATTTTTCAAGACCTTATCATAAGTAGAAAGCGCTCAAGGTGGAAAAAAAAAAGTAAGACAGGGACAGTACAGCAAAGAAAAACAAAAGCTCAGATAATGTTGATAGAAAAAAAAAAAAAAATTCAGGGAACACCAGAATACAGTGTTTTTTTTGTGTGTGTGTGTTTTTTTAAGTTTTCACTGTGAATCGAGTGATAGCTTATATAGGAGAACATCAGCTTTACATTCATCCTATTGTATTTCATTTCATTGCAATGATTACAATCCCCTCCATGCATCATCAGTCAACAATATTTCCTTCTATTCCCTCTGTTGTTTTGGATGTACACTGAAGCACTCAGGAATATATATTCATTCAAACAACCAAAGGGCGTACCCTGCAAGCCTGCCACCTGGCCACCAGCACACAGCCCCTCTCCCTCCATGAGTCTAGAGTCCCCAGCCAATCCATCTCTCTGTGTCATCATCTCTGTCTCCATCTCTGGCATCACTGCTTCTCTGGATAGGGTCCCACACTCCACTCTGCTCCCTTGATAGTCCCAGGGTCCTCCATTCTTGGACTGCAAGATCAAACCCTCACCTCTTTTTGTTGCAAAATGTCTACCTTTACATTTGCAACAATTGCAATCAATCATGATAACCATTTTTCACTATTGAACCCCAAGAGTTTATCCCCATCTCCTTTCACCAGCCCAGTCTAGACAGGTTGAAAACCACTCAGTGGAGAGTCTACCTTCCCCCACACCCTCTGAAACTAAATTCTCTCTTGAAAACTTATAAGTCAGTTACTTTGTGCCTTTATAGCCCCTCATTTTAGGTAGCCAATGTCTAATTTGCCCATCCTGTTAACCCTGTGTACAGAGGGGGTGGGAATGATCCTCACTATGAAGATTCATTCTCTCTTTTGAGCAGCTTCATGTACAAGTATAGGTCAAGTTCATCAAATTTTAGTGGATTACTCTTTTTTTCTTCTTCTTTCTTCCTCTAGTTGAGTTCTGATCATCCAGCCATTGAAGCTAGGTCAAGTGGGTAGCATCTGCAAGTATGGGTGTTCTTGTGCATCTCCCTTCACTTCATATCAGCTGGATGCTTCACTCTGCTTCAGTCCTCTGTGGCTATATCCCTGTCCATGAGCTCAGGAGTCCCCAGGTCTCAACACACTGTTGGCCAACCAGGTCTCACCCCAGGTTGACATAAGTCTATTGAATGTGGTTGGACTTAGCTCAAACATCATTGCTGTTTTTACCCCACTTTCCCTTATTTGCTTGTGTATTCCCTTAGAGTCTCCGTCTTGGAAGGGGGTTTGCCCTGAGAGGACCCGACCACTTGCCTTGATGGGTCCCTGGCAAACAACTTGCTTGTGTCCTGTACTAACTAGTCAATCAGACTGCCATTTTTGTTTTTGATTTTTTTCTGCTGGTCTTTTGTCAAGAAGTATCTTTTGTTCTAGCTTTCTTCACTGGGCAAGTTCTAGCCCCTCTTTCAGGTATTCCAATCAGTTATAGGCTAAATACGGAGTTATAAGATTTCTATAGTGATGTTTCTGGCTATGCCTTTCTCTCCCCCTCAAGTGTCTATTTTACAGTAGTAGGCAAGGGAAACCAAGATTCATAAGACAGTTAAGCATCTTAACATTATTTCCCTTCCTTTACCCATTCAGACTATGCCTCAATCCCTGTATCCCAGATCCTTGTTGTTCCAAGGTTAAGCATATATCACTATTTATCTCTGTCCCACTTAGCCCATGCAAGCCTGCCTAAATGTTCTCCCATCCACCTTGTTCTTCCATTCTCCTCCCGCTTCTTGTGTGTTGCTGTCCCACCCCCAGCACCCAAACTATCCTGTGTCTATTCCCTACACTGTGCTCCACCTTCCCCTCCCTCCCCTCATCCCACCCCTACACCCTGGTAACCAACAAAGAATTTTTTTTCCCTTTTATTGTGGGTGCTGTTTCTTAAGCTTTTACAATAATGGTTCTGTGCAGTATTTCTCCTTTTGTGACTAATTTCACTCAGCATAATGCCCTCAAGTTTCATCCATGCTATGCAGTGGCTTGCAGCTTCCTTGATATTCTTCCAGGTAGCTTAATATTCCATTGTGTTTATGTACCAAGGTTTGTTTATCCATTCTTCCGTTGATGGGCACTTAGGTTGTCTCTATCTTTTTACATTGTAAATAGTTCTGCTATGAACATTGGTGTACCTATAGCTACTCATGTTATGACTCCTACTTCTAGTGGATAAATACCAAGTAGAGGAATTGCTGGATCATAAGGTATTCCTATTTCCAACTTTCTGAGGAAGTGCCATATTGTTTTCCAGAATGGTTGAACCATTTTTCAATCCCACCAGCAATGTAGGAGGGTCCCAGTCTCTCTGCATCCTCACCAGCTGGTAGTGTAGTGTAGTTACAAATTGGGCTGTGAACTGCAAGATCCACAGTTCGAAACTATCAGCTGCTTCGCAGGAGAAAGATGAGGCTTTCTGCTCCCGTAAAGATTTACAGCCTCGAAACCCTGTTCAGAATCTCTATGGGTCGGAACCGACTCAACGGCACTTAACAACAAGTGTTTTTATCTTTGCTGTTATTTCTGGTGTGAGAGGATATCTCATTGTTGTTTTGATTTGCATCTCTCTAAT
>NW_006408554.1:24409137-24416188 GCF_000296735.1 Chrysochloris asiatica | reverse complement strand
TCCTCAAGTAATATACTTAGGCCCTTTGTGGAAAATCAGTTGGCTGTATGTGGATGGGTTAATTTCTGGATTCTCAATTCTATTCCATTGATCAATGTATCTTTCATTGTACCAGTACCAAGCTGTTTTGACCACTGTAGCCATGTAATAAATTTTGAAATCAGGGAGTGAGAGACTTCCAATTTTATGCTTCTTCCTAAGCATGCTTTCTTGGGTCTTTTTCCTTTCCATATAAAGTTTGCAATTGTTTTTTCTATCTCATTTAAGAATGTTGTTGGAATCTGGAATGGAATTGCACTATATGTGTAGATTGCTTTGGTCAGTATTGAAATTTTCACAATGTTAAATCTTCCTATCCAGGAACATGGTATAGTCTTCCTTTTTTGTAAGTCTCTTTTGGTTTCTTGTGATAGTGTTTTGTAGTTTTCTTTGTATAGGTCCTTTGTTTCTCTGTTTACATATATTTCTAGATATTTCATCCTTTGAGTGGCTATTGTAAATGGTATTGCTGTCCTAATGTCCTTTTCAATGCTGTATAGTATATTATTATATACTATATTATTCATATAAGGAGCACTGGTAGTGTAGTGGTTACAAATCAGGCTGCTAGACGCAAGGTCAGCAGTTCAAAAGCTGTTCTGCAGGAGAAAGATGAGGCTTTCTGCTCCCGTAAAGATGTACAGCCTCGGAAACCCTGTACAGGGTCGCTATGAGTCAGAACCGACTCCATGGCACATAACAACAACAACAACAACAACAACAATATTATTCATATAGAGGAATCCAACTGATTTCTGTAAGTTGATATTATAGCCTGTCACTCTGCTGAATCTTCTAATGAGGTCTAGTAGCTTTTTCACTGAGTCTTTGGGGTGCACCATTCTAATTTATTGGCTGTTTTGTGGTTTTGTTTTGTTTTGCTTTATTAATATTTTATATTCAACATTCCTAAACTTTGTGCATTAAGCATCTCTGCTGCTACAGGTTTATAACTTGATTTTCTGCTAAACAGATATTTCTACTGGAAGATATTCTATCTTTGTCTTTCTCTTTTCAACACTTTGAAATGTGACTAACACATTGAAACTATTGCTATTTTTAGTTTATATAATGCTTTTGGAACGTGCACAGAAAACACAATACTTAAAAAATTGAAATACAAAGAAAAACCAAACCCACTGACATCAAATGATTTCAAAACCATATTTAGGGTGTTTGAATCTGTGAATATTTATAGGAACAGACTGCCTCATCTTTCTCTTGTGTGTCTGAATCACCAACCTTGAGATTTGCAGTCCAATACTTATCCCTCAGCCCTACCAGGACTTCTTAATAAACTAAAAGGAGACAATGTGCTATATTTTTAAATGCCAGTGAGTAACGTATTTGAACAGAGCAGAACTATGTATTGCAACAACACAGAACTTATAAGTTTATGAGGCTATGCTTTTTCTAATTAGGATATGTGATGCTTTTATTACTTGCAACTTGGGACACTTTCATCTCATATTTATAAGGGTGACTAGAAGACAAGTAAATTCTATGAAGAAAGTTTATTGAAACTGTGTATATATTTGCAGGTAAATTAAATTGTGTTCAAGAGCATTGCATTGGGAAAATTGCTCTCTATTTTCAAGAAGGATAGAACTGAAGAAAATTAACTTTAACTGTAATAGGAGCAATTTAGCCTAGATATACAAAGAAACATTTTTTTGTTATAAGGAATTCTTAAAAAGAGTGTTGTCATGGGAGTCCTTGGCATTTCTTTTCTCAAATGTGTGTGTTTTTAAAGGAAGGGTAAACATAATCATTTTAAAGTATTACTCAAAAAAAGAGCAGAAATCTTTCCCCTTAAGTGTACAGCAGTAATATTCTCTTCAATTTTTTGAAAAACATTACTCTCAAGTGAAAGTCAAAGACAAAGTGGTATCCTAGAAGAAATAATGACACTGCAGTTAGTGAGATGCTTGTGAATTAAAGACTTGGTGTAATGCAAAGATCCAATAACAGGCTGCAAGCTCTTAAGATTGACTCTACAGGTAAAATACCATAAACCAGGGCAAAACCAAAATATTAATTAAATTGAGTACAATGCTTAGTTATTATTTTTAAAATAGTGTACATATTAATAGAAACTGGAGTCCTGGTGTGGTTCTGTGGGTTAATGAGCTAGACTGCAAATCAATTTGAACTGCAAGGTTGGTGGTTCAAGCCCACCAGCTGCTTCTCAGAAACCCTGTACAGGGTCACTATGGGTAGGAACTAACTCGATGGCACTTAACAGCAACAACAACAATAAAACTTGGAAAAAACAACTGTATATTTTTATCTTGATTTTCAAGAGAAAGATCTAGTCACAATTTTAGATATGTAGTTATAATTTTTTGAAGTATAAATACATTTTGTTAATGCAGTATAATGTCCACCAGCAGTGTTTACATTATTGTAACTTCAATGCTATTGTAACTTTTAAAAATTATAACAAATTTAATCTGAAGCTGAAGAAAAATGTAAAATGGCTACAAGGATCAATACATAACCTTGAGTGTATGTTACTTGAGTATATATGAATTTACAGATCATTTCAAGAATAGATTTGGCATATTGAACATTAATGACCAAAGACCAGATGAGTTATGGAATGACATCAAGAACATTACACATGAAGAAAGCAAAAGGTCATGAAAAAGAAAAGAAAGAAATGATAAAAATAGATGCAGAAAAGACTTTTGAAATTTGGTCTGGAATGTAGAAAAGTTAAAGCAACTGGAAGAAATGATGAAGTAAAAAGTTGAACTGAAGATTTGAAAGGGTAATTGGAGAAGAGTTTTGTAATGAAATATACAAAGATCTAGAATTTGAAAACCAAAAGGGAAGAACACTAAGTATTTCTTTAGCGGAAAGAAGTGAACAAAAGAATTCAAACTTAAAGTTCCTATATTGAGGGATTTTGTGGGCAAAATCCATAGAAGGATTTATGCATTTGAGCTATGGTGTTGGAGAAGAATATTAAAAGTACCATGAACTGCCAAAAGAACAAACCAATCTGTGTTGGAAGAAATACAGTCAGAATGCTCCCTGGAAGCCAGGATGTCCAGACTTCCTCTCTCATACTTCGGACATACTATCAAGAGGGACCAATTCCAGAGAACGATATCATGTTTGGTAAAATGGAGAGTCGGAGAAACAGAAAGATGAGGCTATTTGCTCCTGTTAAGATATAGAGTCTTGCTAACCTCAGAAGTGATTCTACTCTGTCCGATTCCAATCACTATGAGTTGGAATCAACTTGATGTCAGTGGTTTGGTTTGGGTTTTCTTTTTCTTTATTTTTGTTTTCTTAAGGGGAAAAAATTGAACAATGCAGAAAGCATTAAAAGAAAGTGGAAGAAGTGTACAGTTATTGCACCAAAATATTTAGTAGATGATTAACTATTTTAAGAGGTAGTATATGATCAAGACTGATAGTTTTAAAGAAATAAGTCCAAGGTGCACTGAAGAAGGTATTGTTGAAAAACAAGGCTTCAGAAATTGATGCTATACCAATCAAGGTATTTCAACAAACCAGTATAGTCATAAAGCACTCACTCATCTATACCAAGTAATTTAAAAGAGAACTACCTGGTCTTCTGACTTGAAGAGATCCATCATTATGCCCATTCCAAAAAAAAAAAAAAAGGCAACCCCGCATAATATGGAAATCATCAAGCAATATCTTAAATGTCAAACACAAGTAAAATTTTACTGAACATAATTCAAGAATGAATGCAGCAGTACATAGACACGGAATTGCCAGAAATTCAAGGCAGATTCAGACAATGACAAGGAATGAGGGGTGTTGTTACTGATATCTGATGGATGTTGCTTGAAATCAGAGAATACCCAAAAGATTCTGACTTGTGTTTTATTGGCTATGCAAAGGCATTTGACAGTGTATATCATGACAAATTATGGATAACATAAAGACCAATGGAAATTCTATTAACTGTGCACATGCATAACATGTATACAGACCAAGAGTCAATTATTCAAACAGAATAAAGATATAGTTCATGATTTAAAAACAGGAAAGGTATGTGTCAGGAATATATTTTTTGTTGATAGTACTCAAAATCTTGGCGTGGCACTGTAGGAGAAGCAATGGACTGCTAATCACAAGGTCAGAGCTTTAAACCCACCATTCACTCTTCAAAATCCCTATGAATTGGAACTCACCTACAGTATATAACAATAGCAACAACAGTACTTATTCCATCTGTATGTTGACTAAATGATCTCAGAAGTTGTATTATATGAAGAAGAATGCAGCATCGGGGTAGGAGGAAGCTCAATAACAACCAGTGATATTTAGGTGATGCAATCTTGCTTTCTGTAAATGAAGAGGACTTGAAGCAATTACTGATGAAAATTGGATGACAAGTTTCAGTATGGATCACACCTCAACATTCTCACAACTGGACCAATAAACAACACTATGATAAATGGAGAAAAGATTGAAGTTGCTGAGGATTTGATTTTACTTATATACGTGAACAAACAATGACCACGAAAGCAACAATCAAGAAATCAAATAATGTATTGCACTGGGCAAATCTGCTGCACATACCTTTTAAAATTGTTAAAGATATCACTTTGAAGACTTAGGTGGGCCTGACCCAAACATATTCATTTCAATTGCTTCATATGCATAGAAAGCCACACAATGGATAAGGAAAAACAGATCTAGAATTTGAATTATGTTGCATTTGAATTATGGTGTTGCATTTGAATTATGCATTTGAATTATGGTGTTAGTGACGAATATTGAATATGCTATGGATTGTCATAGGAATAAATCAATCTATCTTACAAGAAGTACATCCAGAATGTTTCATAGAAGCTATGATGGTGAGAGTTTGCCTTATGTACTTGGAAATGTTGTCAAGAGGGACAAGTCCTTGGGGAAGGATATCAACAAAAAATAAGAAGATCCTCACTCAATGAGGATAACAGATATAGTGGCTGCAACAATGGGCTTAAATATAACAACAATTGTGAGCATAGAGGACCTTGCATGTATCCCATCTGAATTTAGAGACCATCGTAAGAACAGATTTGATTCATCAGACACTTATTACTGAAGACCAGAAGAGTTGTAGGATGACATCAAGAACATCATACATGAATAAATCAAAGTTCATTAAAAAGGCAGGAAAAAAAAAAAAGAATGACCAAAGTGGATATTAGAATAACCTCGGATATATGCCCTTGAACATGTTGTTGTCAGTTGCCATCAAGTCAGTACCAGCTCTTGAACATGGAGAAGCTAAGATGACTAGCACATCATCAATAACCTATAGTTTTCAAGGAAGAAGCCAAAACTGCACTGAAGGCACTGGTGAAAAACAAAGCTCCAAGAACTGATGGAATAAAAATTGAAATGTTTCCATAAATTGATGCAATGCTCAAGCATTCACTTGTCAATGCCAAGAAATTGAAAGACAGCTACCTGGGCAGCACATTGGAAGAGATCATTCCAAAAAGGTGACACAAAAGAATGTGGAAATCATAAAATAATATCATGTTGTTGTGTCCTGTTGAGTAAGTTCTAACTGAGAATGACCATGGATACGGTTTCTGATGAACAGCTGATGGGTTTGTGCTATAGCACTTGTGACTAGCAGTATGGTGTTTATCCTACAGTGCCATACCAGGACTCTATTAAAGACATATGCAAGTAAAATTTTGCTAAAAATAATTTTAAAATGGTGCAGCAGTGCAACCAGAGGGAGCTGCCAGAAATTCAAATCAGGTTCAGAAAAGGATATGGAATTAAGGATACCATTGTTGATATCAGATGGTTTTTGGCTGGAAGCAGCGAATACCAGAAATAAGTTTACTTATTGGGCTATGAAAAGGCTTTCAACTGTGTGGATTGTAACTGATTATGGATAACATTGCAAAGAAAGGATATTCCATAATACTTGGTTGTTCTCAAGAAGTACCTGTACGTAGATCAAGAGGCAGTTATTAGGACACAACCAGGATATAATGAATGATTTATAATCAGGAAAGATATGTCCAAGAGTTGTATCCTGTCACCATATTTATTCAATTTTTATGCTTTGTAAATAATATGAGAAACCACATTTTATGAAGAAGAATGTGGTATCATTAAACACCTGTGATGTGCATATGACACAACCTTGCTTGCTAGAAACAAAGAGGACATGAAATAATGATGAAAATCAAAGCCTACAGCTTTTTTACACTGACTGTACCATAATGTAAACAAAACAAAAATCCTTATAAATAATTTCATGGTAGATGGAGAAAAATTTGAAGTTGTAACAGACTTCACTTTTCTTGGGTCTACACTCATGGAAGCAACAGTCAAGAAATCAAAGAAAGTACTGCATTGTGAAAATCTGTTACGAAAGAACTCTTTAAAGTATTGAAGACCAGAGATATCGCTCTGAAGATTAAGGCATTCCTGAAAATAAGTCATGGTATTTTCAATTTCCTCATTAGTATGAAAACTTGGACAGTAGATAAGGAAGAATGGAGAATAATTGATGCATTTAAATTATGATATTCTTGAAGAATATTTAAACTGTCAGACGGCAAGCAAATCTGTCTAAAATACGGCAGAATGCTTCTTAGAAGTGAGGATAGGGAGAGATCATCGCTCATATTTTGGACACGTTATCAGGAAGGACCAGTCCCTAAGAAAATCATACTTGTTAAAGTAGATGTCACTGAAAAGAGAAAGACCCCCCAATGAGTTGGATTTACCCAGTGTCAGCAACAGTGGGTTCAAACATGTTCATTGTAAAGATGGCACTGGATTGAACAGTGTTTTCTTCTGTTAGAAGCTTTGCTGGGGTTTAAAAGGTTTTAGGGAAGAAAAGGCATCATATTTATAAGGGTTGTTGTTGTTAGGTGTCATAGAGTTGGTACTGACTCACAGCGACCTATGCACAGCAGAATAAAACACTACCCGATCCTGAGCCAACCTCACTACTGTTGCCATGCTTGAGTTGATGCTGCCACTCGGCCAATTCATCTCGTTG
>NW_006408554.1:24407480-24408622 GCF_000296735.1 Chrysochloris asiatica | reverse complement strand
TTCAAGATGAATTCCATCACAAAGGCCTCTGGTAGGAGCAGACAAAACTTAACCTTAGGTGTTGCCCATGCATAGTACTTCAGGGCTCTGGTTTGAGTTCCTCCCAGTGAAGTGTTTGCCGCTGCACTCAAAGGAAAGTTATCCTTTAAAGTTATGCCTAGAGCACTGGGTAAAACCAGACTGGCCTGTAAAACATAAGAAGTAAAGTACAGAATTTTTATAGATACTCTTTCTTAATGGCATATCCCAGGATGTAACTGCTCAGTTTGAGCATGTCCCTCACATTTTCAAAATTGCTCAAGCAAGGAAGGGCATAGTCCTCAACACTTCTCAAGACATTAATCATTAAGTGACTCATGTGTAATCCTGATTTCTGGACCCGTTTTCCCTTCCTATTTCACTCCCCGTATGAGAGGTTTCACATTCATAATTTTTTTATGGGAACATGGACAGAGCTCTCTGTCTGCTTCCATAGTTTCTTCAAGCTGATTCCAGTTGCATACTATGCCTGACAGAGTAGAAATCTCTTGCTGACGGTTCTACTATTTTCTATGCCTCTGGGGCCTCCTCCTTTCAGATATACTAAAAAAAAACTTGCATCACTTGAAGTTTAGTTTGAAACTGCTGCAATCCTAAGAATACAAACTCAGCTAGTAGCAATAAAAAGACTCAAAAACTACATGTAGGAATCAGGTAATTGACAGTAAATAATTCTTGATTTGGTTCCATACACTCTGGCTCATCTGGGATTAGGCTGCCTTTCCTGTTGAAGGGTGTGCCAGACCTTAGTCTTAACTTTACTTGATATGTTAACATGAGTGCAACAAGTGAGATTAGCCATGGCACACACTCTACCTCGTTTTGACAACAAATGATCTAATGCTTTTCGGCGATTCATAACATGTTGGGTAGACAATAGGATGAGAATGAGCTTGACCATCTTAAGTTGAACAGGCTGTTCAGAACCTATATCCAGCAGGGATAAAACAATTGCTTCCCAATACAGGAAGTGGGCTTGATAGCAGAGATAGGAAAGGAAAGAGACTGTCTAGAATTATCCATTCTATGAAAAGCCCTATGATACGCATTGGTTGTTGTTGTTGTTGTTGTTAGGTGCCATCAAGTCTGTACCAACTCATAGC
>NW_006408554.1:24406179-24406730 GCF_000296735.1 Chrysochloris asiatica | reverse complement strand
GAATGTTGTTTATTGGTCCAGTGCTGAGGATGTTTGTTTTCTTTACATTGAGATGTAAACCATACCAAAGGCTGTGCTCTTTGATCTTCATTGGTAAATGTTTTAAGTCCTCTTCACTTTCAGCAAGCAAGATTGCTTATCTAGTGGTATTTTTTTCTTAAAACAAGAACTTTGGACCTTTCTTAGGCTGACAGATGTACTGATGTGCTTCAGATCCTCAGATTGAGCATCCTTGGACCCCAGTGAGTAGACAGTCAAGACCACAGGGGGGACCTGGATTTTATGTTAAAACAAACAAGGTATATCTCATATGTGATAAATAATTGAGTTTCCTTACCTCCCACAGCCAGAGATAAGTACAATCTAGAATTTTTATGGGTAATCTTTCTTTAAAAAAAAAAAAAAAGTTTTATTGTGCATATGTGATAGTTTACATGGGAGAACATTAGCTTTACATTCATCCTATCATATATCATTACATTGCCATGGTTACAATTCCCTCCATGCATCATCAACCAGCCAAAGCCTGTCCCCTGGTCGTCAGCACCCAG
>NW_006408554.1:24401211-24402310 GCF_000296735.1 Chrysochloris asiatica | reverse complement strand
TTCTGTCACTGTAGCTGTTCCAGTCTGCTTGTCCTTTCTAGTGGGAATGTCTCACCTCACAAGGTTGTGGATGGGACTAAGGATTCCACCTAAGGTCCTATACTGTGTAAAGGCTTTGCATGAGGCCTATTTCATTGGGCAAGTTGTAGAACCCCTTTTAGGTATTCCAATCAGTTATAGGCTTAAGGCGGGCTTACAAGTTTTCTTTAATCATGTTTCCCAACATTCCTTTCTATCCCACTCACGTGTCTATTTTACAATATTAGGCAAGGGAAACTACTATTCATAAGGCAGTCAAGGATTTTAGTATTATTTACCCTCTTCATGCTATACCTAGATCCCTCTATCCCAGAGCCCTGCTGTTTCAAGGTTGAGAATGTATCACTATTTACCTCTGTTCCACTAGGCCATGCAAACCTGTCTCAGTGTTCCCCTATCTATCTTGTTCTTCTGCCTTCTCCCCCCTTCTTGGATTTCCCTCCCCAACACCCAAAATAAATCCCCCACCCCAACCCGTTGTGGTTACCTTATATTCCATTAGTTCTTCCCTCCATTTAAAATAGTCTATTTTATCCAGTAATCTACCTGACCTTCCCACCACCTGGATCTCTGTTCTTCTGTGTTTAACTTTTTTCACATTCTAATTGTTTTGATCATAGACTGACCTCCCAGATCCTCTGTTCTTATCAATTTATTCTGTTCTTGACTCTTTCATTTGTCGACTGAGTTCAGGTTGATGCTGCCATGTACGTCATTTTGTAGTTGCTATGTGTTCTTGTTGGTTCTCAGTCCACAAAACTTCCTTTAGGATGTTTTTCATAGCAGGGTTGGCTTTGGCAAAATCCCTTAGATTCTGATTATCCTGGAATGTTTTGATTACACCATCATATTTGATTTACAGCTTTGCTGGGTAGAGGATTCTTGGATGACAGTTTTTTTCTTTCAGGGTTTTATATATGTTTCCCCATTGCCTTTTTGCCTGCATGGTTTCTGTTGAGAAATCCTAGCTTCATCTGATTTACTTGCCTTTGTATGTTATATTTCTCTTTTCCCTAGCTGCTTTCAAGATCCTGTCTTTATCTTTGATTTTGGAGAGCTT
>NW_006408554.1:24380862-24400037 GCF_000296735.1 Chrysochloris asiatica | reverse complement strand
GAGCATCCCAGACTAGAAAGCTATAGGCTTCGTACTTCTGCCACAAATTCCCCCAGCTGTAAGCCTTCCAAACCTTCTAAATATTCCTTCATATGTGGTTCAGAGTTCTGGGACCATCCCCTGAGCCTTCTTGGTGGGGTATTCTATGTTGTTGGAGGAGCTCCTTTACTGCACTGCCACCCAATCCACCATCTTGTTTGTTCTACTTGCTTTATTTTTATAATTTTTAATCTCTTTATTAATATTCTATGTTTGTTATTGTTAAGTGTAGTCAAGTTGATTCCAACCCATAGCAAATCTATACAGTATTTCTGAGGTGTGACTGTGACTTTGGATTGCTGACCTTGCAGTTCATATAGACTTTGCAGTCTAAGACATTAATCCATAGCACCACACTTAGTGAAATATAACTCCTTTGCTTTCTTATGTTTCTTTATTCATAGTTTAATCTAGCTTTTTGACTACATTTAAAATGTTTATTTTAAGCTATTTTTAATAAGTCCAAATTCATACCTCCACAGAAACATTTACTGTTTTTTTTTTTTTATTATTTATTTTATTTTATTTCTTCTGGCTGTCATACTTTTTGTATGCACACCTCATAATTATTCTGCTGTTGTTAAAAATGAAAATTATAGCTCTTGGTTTTTTCTTTTCTTTCTATGAATTGTAGTGAGCTTCCTCCTAAAATAATTTTAAAGCACTTTACTATATTTCATGTGTAGTCTCTGAAGCCCCTGTTTTAATCTGTGGTCAACTAGGAGTCCTTGTGTGGCACTGTGGGCAAATGCATCAGACTGAAAAGTCATTTGAACTTCAAGGTCGGTGGTTCAAGCTCACCAACTGCTCCTTGGAAACCCTATACAGGGTTACTATGGGTCAAAATTGATTCACCGACACTTAACAAATCAAAAAGTGGTTTGATAGAGATTTTATTAAATCCCTAGAGCATTAAAAACAATCAAACAAACAAACAAAAAACAAATGATAGTAAAGGAAAGAACAGAAAATTATGTGTGTTACATTTTTTTGCTTATTATCTCTGGGGTGGGTATCCGGGACTCCTTCAATGCTTACCTTGTGTGATAATTAAGATTTTATGTCAACTTGGTTGAGCCAGTTTCTCAATGTTGTGGTATTTAGGATGTTGTTATCTATCTGTTCTATGATATGATCTAATATGATGAAATCACTCCCATAATGTGACTTGATATGATCAGCTCTGATCTAATTTTCTTATGTGTTACAAATCTTCACTTCTATGATATTAACTAGGTCAGATGCAATGTACAGGATAAAGTATATCTTCAGTCTCTTTGGAGATATAAAAGGAGAGAGAAGTAAACTGACAAATAGGGACTTATGTGGGTTAATGTGCTACACTGCAAAGTCAGTTTGAACCACAAGATCGATGGTTCAAGCTCACCAGCTGCTCCTTGGAAACCCTATACAGGGTCACTATGGGTTGGAACTGACTCAATGACACTTACAACAATAATACCATTCACCAAGAAAGAAGATCTAGGAGTGTAGTGCATCCTTTGGACTTGGGATACCTGCATTGTGAAACTCCCAGATGCCAAGACACACAGAGCTCTCCAAGGAATTCTGGGTCTGTAGATCCTGGAAGGAAACAAAGGATCTTTCCTCAGAGTAAGCGTACTGATCTTAGACTTTTAACTTCAATATTGTGAGAGAATACATTTTTGTTTGTTAAAGCCATTCACTTGTGGCATTTCTGTTATGCCAGCACTAGATAACTAAGACAGTCAGTCTATTTCAGACTGTTTTAAAGACTTCATTGCCTCCTTGTTCTAAGTCTAAAGATTAGCTGGACGTGAAACCAAGTCTCTTTTCTGAGCACATATCCTGTTCTAGTCATATGTGCATTTTTCTGGATTACCTGTCATGTATAAGGAATTTAAAAATACTTTATTCCCCAAATAAGCCAAATTTAATTCCTCATAGTCATTTTGTCGTATTTAATTTATACCCCAATGATTTGCTTTTCCCTGATACAGCAGCCCCTTGTCTTTCAAAGTTTTAAAAATTTTCATCCATTTAGCCACCTTTCTACCCTAGGAGAGCTTCAAATTGTGTGAAGAAAGACTTTTTGTAAATCCTTCAGGGAATCCCCAGGCAGGTCAAAACAGATGGGAACTCCTTGAGAATAAGTATCAGCTTTCTCCCTTTGTATGCAGATACATAGAAGCTTACACTCTCAAGATCTCCACCAGGTTTGGTATGGGGGCAGGGGTGCATGCAGGAGCAGAAAGCAATGTGGAACATAACTAAATTAAAATGTTACAAAGCTCTTCTGTGTTATGTCACCTTTTTGATTCCCTACTTACTTGATTACCATAAAACTTAGAATATTTCTAATAGTTATAACAAACTTTATTCTGAAGGCGTTTATTCTTTTATTTATTTAGTGGTATCCTTGAACTCTCTCGGAACTCTCCCTATTAATTATTTAAATTGAATTACTACAGTTGTCATTCTTACCTAGATTCTGACTTTTGTATATTATTAAGTAATCAAGTCTGATGTTCTTTTTTTAGGCTGACAATATATATTTTACAGTTAAAGAAGATGAATACATTCTTTTATCATCAATAAAAGTGCTAGCTTTTGTCAAATATTTTTTGACAATGTATGGTGGTGGTGGTGGTGGTCATGTGCCGTGGAGTCGGTTCTGACTCATAGAGACCCTGTCCAGGGTTTCCAAGACTGTAAATCTTTACAGGAGAAGAAAGCCTCATCTTTCTCCCATGGAACATGCTGGTAGTTTCAAACTGCTGACTTTGCGGTTCGCAGCCAGATTTGTAACCACTACTCTACCAGAGCTCCTAGACTATCATTTATTTTTATCTTAAGATTTGTTAATATGACTAAGTATTTTAATATCTTTAATTATAATTAACTATTCATTCTGGAACCAACTCTACTTGGTCATGAATATGCTAATGAATGTTTGCTTCTATTTCATTTAACTGAGATTTACCTTAAGTCATCTATTTTGCACATTTTATAATGTAAATATTAATAATATGTTTTCTTTTTCAAAAGAAGTAGGAATTTTCACTTTCCTTTTATGATTTTGGTAGTTTTAAGTATCCCTGGGAATATGTGACATATACTAGGTTATTTTTAAACTATTAAATTTAATATTAGGTAAAACAAGTGAGTTATGTCAAAATATTTTCTTTAAATTATTTTTTCAGGCCACTAGAATAAAATGAAGTAGTAGGAAAAATTTATGCTATTCAATCCTTAGTTTTAAGGTATTTACAAAAATAAAGTTGAATATTACCCTATTCAGTCCTCAACGTTCCCTAATATTTTTGAAATGGCTCTGGTAGCGTAGTGGTTACGAATCGGACTGTGAACCTTAAGGTCAGCAGTTCGAAACTACCAGCTGCTCCGCGGGAGAAAGATGAGGCGTTCTGCTCCCGTAAAGATTTACAGCCTCGGAAACCCTGTACAGGGTCGCTATGAGTCGGAACTGACTCCATGGCACATAACAACAACAACAACAAGTAGTCGGCATATATATAAGTGAATTTAGTTCCACCAAGATTATTTGAGTCCAATTTATCAGGTGCACAATTCCATCAGGTGAACAAGAACTCCCTTTAAGCTAACAGGTGTGAAAACAAATGTTATTTCCCCACTATGTGCAGGAAAAAAACTGTTAATTAAATAGTTCACACCTCTTCATCTGTTTTTTATCAAAACTTCATAGGATAGATTTCCTAAGGCAGGTTGCCAAGCAAGATAGAAATTATTGGGAACATGACTGTGTTTACAACTGTGAGGTGTTTTGACTGGAAATACATATTTCAGGAGTAAGAGACCTGGTACAAATGATGATTTCCTAATAATATTCAGTGGAACAAATGTTACATGTGATTTGTTTCTAAAAACAAGAGACAAGAAATATGAAGGGGGAAATTACATTGAATTAAATCTATATCATGATACATAATTAAATATAAATTAAATTAATCCACAAGACTAAAATTTTAAGTTGTTTACTATTGTTCTGTGTGTTCTATTTGGAGTCCTGGTGTAGTACTGTGGGTTAATGCTCTGGACTGCAAAGCCAATTTGAACTGCAAGATTGGTGGTTCAAGCTCACCATCTGCTCCTCAGAAACCTTATACATGGTCGCTATGTATCACAAACAACTCAAGGCACTTAACAACAACAATGTTCTGTATAAAAATAGTTTCCATTTAATGATGGACACATTTTTTTGAATGACTGGATTTTGTACACTTTGCATAGAAACAAATTTCTCTTGCTAGGAAAAAATGATGAGCAAGTAAAGAGTTACTGATGCTGTAATATTCCTGTTCAATTCCTGTAACAATCCTGGGAGTCATGCCAGGTCCATCAAAATGCACTTAGAAAACTATTAAATACCTAATTATTGTCCTTATAATGCAGTTTCAAAGTCACCATCTACCTACTGAATTGCTTCTTAATGTAGACATAACAACAAGTCATGTATAGATTTCAGAAACAAATTAACAATATTATTTGTATTTAAATAATAATGATGAATACTCTGGTGTATCTAAAGGACAAAAAATTAATTCCTCACAATTGAGGAAGTTAGAACTCAAAATTTGTATACTGACTCTAGGAAAGGGGTTTCTCTTTGTGTTGGTTCTGGGAAAGTCCTTGTTGCATTTCAGCTTTTGTTTCTTGGTTTCTTGGATCTTACCTGGCTTGGTATCTACCTTACCTCATCTGTGCTTATTTCTCTGTGCTATTCTGCTGTTATATATTACAAATATAATTGACTTAAGACTCACTCTATACTGACACCCAGTCATTGTCCCTCTTGAATGTATACTTCTCCCACATGCCAAACTCATGCATCCCATCACATTATTCCAAAAGCCTTAAATCAACTACTTGTCTCAAACATCATATTCTGAATCATCTAAATCAAATTGAATAGAGAATTTAGGCATGTTCCATTATGAGGTACAATCCCTTCTCTTCTGTGAAACTATAAAAACAAGAATGGAAGTGATCTACTTCCAAAGCACAAAAGTAGAACACAAGGCGGACATTTTAATTAAAAGAGAGAAATTAGAAGGAAAGGAGAGGTATGGAGCAAGTACAAAATCCAGCATAAAAAATTTTTACATTAGCTTTCAAGACTTGAAAAAAATATTTTCTCTGAGACACTCCAGGCAATATCTCTGCCCACTAGATTCTGGGCATAGGCTCCTTGCCCCTGAGTTCAGTTTAATTTTCCAGGTCCACTGGAATAGCAAATCTATTCTCTCAGGTTTGAATAATCAGTGACCCCAGTTTTCTAGTCCATCTATCCCACCTCAACTCCAACAAGCTCTATTCTCCTACCCTTCGGGTATAGAAGCACCAGCCCCTCATCTTTCAGTGTTTACCACATCCCTTGGTTTTCAAACTCTCCCAATAGTAGGTGATGGCCCTATCCTTTTTAATTGCCTAACTGGCAGACCCACATTCTGAAACTTAATTGGTAGAGCTCTGAAACTTTGAAACCTAGATTTACCTTTTGAAACCCAAGAGGCTGTGGCTCTATCCTTTGAAATGTGAGTTTGAAATTGAGTTAGTACTGGTGCCAGCATTTCTTCCTGTACCTCTGCTGATCTCCAGACTGCTCCAGGGATGGAAGACAACAAATATAGCTCCCTTACCTTGTTTCCTGCCTGTATAATTCCCAGGGGGTAATCAGCATTCCTTCCTTTCATCCCATCAATATTACATTCAGTTTTAGCTGATGGGTATTCTGTTGAGATAGTTAGATTAAGTCACAGGTTTAATCTTGTAAACAAGAGAATAATGAGTGAACAAGTTGTTGGTAAGAGTTTTAAAGAATGTTCCCTTAATTTGTACAATGTTCTTATTGTTGTTAAGTGCCATCCAGTCAGTTCGACTAATAGCAACTCCATATAGGGTTTCTGAGAAGTGGCTGGTGAGTTTGAACCACAGACCATGCAGTTCAAACTGACCTTGAGATCAAGTGCTTGTTCTACAGGGTCACATCAGAACACCATTTGTACTTGTAGGCATATGGTTTTATTCTGCACAGGTCATTTTACAGTCCATATGTTTCCTTCTGTATTCGGCAATAAGTAGTAATGAGAAATCACATGATTTAATATCTTTCTTAGAAATTGCCTTAGTCAAATACTCAAGTTGATCACTTACAAGTTCTACCTTTCACCAATCATTGGAACATATTTTAAACATGTTCTGTATCACTGAGTAAAAAAGCATTGTCCTTCCTCCATTTTCAATAATATGCCCACCATATCCCTTTGAAGTCTCACAAGAATTACATTTAATATCCACTTTTAAACAACATTCAATTGATTGTTGTTGTTGTTAGGTGCCACCGAGTTGGTACCAACTCATAGCAACCTTATGCATAGCGGAATGAAACACTTCCTGATCCTGGGCCAACCTCACTACTGTTGCCACACTTGAGCCCATCAATGCTGCCACTTGCAAATCCATCTCCTTGGGGGTCTTCTTCTTTTTCTCTCACCCTCCACCTTACCAAATGTGATATCTTCTCTAGCCACTGGTCCCTCTTGACAATATGTCGGAAGTATGATAGATGAAGTTTGATCATCCTGGCCTCCAAGGAACACTCTAGCTCTACTTCTTCCAAAACGGATCTATTGGTTCTTTTGGCAGCCCATGGCACTTTGAATATTCTCCTCCAACACCATAACTCAAAAGCATCAATTCTTCTAAGATCTTCCTTATTCACTGTACAGCTTTCACATGCATATGAGGTTATTGAAAATACCATGGCTTGGGTCAGGTACACCTTAAGCTGACATCTTTGCTCTTCAACACTTTAAAATGGTCTTGTGCAGCAGATTTGCCTAATGCAATGCACTGTTTGATTTCTTGACTGCTGCTTCCATGAGTGTTGATAGTAGAGTCAACAAGAATGAAGTCCTTGACAACTTCAATCTTTTGTCCATTGATAAGAATGTTGTTTATTAGTCCAGTGGTGAGGATTTTTGTTTTCTTGAAATTGAGATGCAATCCATACTGAAGGCTGTGTTCTTTGATCTTCATCAGTAAATGTTGCAAGTTCTCTTCACTTTCAGCAAGCAAGGTTGTATCATCCGCATATTGCAGGTTGTTAATGAGTCTTCCTCCAATCCTGATGCCACGTTTTTTTTCATATAACCTGGATTCTCAGATTATTTGCTCAACATACAGGTTGAATAAGTATGGTGAAAGAATACAACATTATTGCACACCTTTTTTAATTTTAAACCATTCAGTGTTTCCATGTTCTGTTCAAACAACTGCATCTTGGTCCAGGTACAGATTCCTCATGAGCACAATTAAGTGTTCCAGAATACTCATACTTTGCAATGTTGTCCGTAGCTTGTCATGATCCACACAATTGAAAGCCTTTGCATAGTCAATAAAGCACAGGTAAACATCTTTCTGATATTCTCTGCTTTCAGCAAAGATCCATAGGACATCAGCAATGATATCCCTCATTCCACGGCCTCTTCTGAATCTGGAAGAAATGAAGAGGTACAAGAGCTGAACAGAAAATTTCAAACATCAGTTTGAGAAGATAAAGCCAAATATTACAACAAAATGTGCAAGGCTCTGGAATCAGAAAACCAAAACAAAAGAACACACTCAGCATTTCACAAGTCGGGGGAACTGAAGAAAAAATTCAAGGCTTGACCTTTGTTATTGAAGGATTCTCTGCGCAAATTATTGAATGACGCAGAAAGCATCAAGAGAAGATGGAAGGAATACACAGAGTCATTGTACCAAAAGGAAATGGTTAATATTCAACCGTTTCAAGAGGTAGCATATGATCAAGAGCCAATGATACTCAGGGAGGAAGTCCAAGGTGCATTGAAGGAACTGGCAAAGTACAAGGCACCAGGAATTAATGGAATAAAAATTGAAATCTTTCAAGAAAGTGAGTTGACACAGGAGGCACTCACTCATCTCTGCCAAGAAATCTGGAGGACAACTATCTGGCTGACGTATTGTAAGAGATCTTTATTAGTGACCATTCCAAAGAGAGGTGATCCAACGAAATGTGGAAATCATCAGACAATCTCTTTGATATCCCATGTGAGTATAGATTCAATTGATAGTGCCATATATATTATTTAAGATGATAAAGATTTTTTTCTAGAGCTCTTTTTACTTTTTTCTGAACCCTCACTAGAATTGCCTTTAATATCCAAATACTATCATAATACTACCAAAAGTCTCGGATGTAATCTAGGCTTTTACTAATTAATGTTGTTGTTGTTAAGTGCCATTGAGTCAGTTCTGACTCATAGTAATCCTGTATAGGGTTTTCAATTAGCAGCTGGTGGATTTGAACTACTGTACTTGTGCTGATCTCACAGTCCAGTGCTGATCCCACAGGGTCACACCAAGAGCTCTTAAAATTCTTCCAACCTCCACTCATTACCCAATTCAAAAACCACTTTCTCATTTTGGGGATCATGAAACTCAGGTAAGATCAAGGTATGAACAAAATCCATTGCTTAAAGAAATGACCCCTGATAATAAGTAGTTAGATGGATGCCAAGATAGCTTATAGGGAACTAGTCATTTAATGATAAAGCTGAAGGGAGGGTGAACAAGAAACTTAAATTGATAAAAGGAAAACAGGTCTTATTCTGTTAAAGGTAAGTTTTTATTATTAAAGTGTTGGTGAAGATGTGACTGTAACAAGCATAAGATATAACCACTACTTGGAATGGATGAAGTTCTTACAGTGTCCAATAACTTGAATTTGTGTTTCAAAAGATAGTTCTAGAATATGCTTTTGAACATTTCATGTTAGTCTCTCCCCACACCACAATTCTAAATCCATGTTACTTAGGGCTTATACTTTTATTAGTTTTGCTTTTAGAATATGATTTTATAGCTTTTAATTTGGCGAAGAATTGAATAAAATTGAACAACTGGGATCTACATTTAAAGATGTTTATATGCAATTTTCTAAGTGCATATATGAAAAAGATGACTACATGTCAGATCCTATAACTAGAGAGTGATCAAGTTGATACAAAAAACAGATTTTGAAATAACCTTTAAAGTTCTGAGGTATTTCCTAAATAATCAATACATATTTTATTACTAACAAATTAAAATACTCACAAGAAAAACTGTGCATCACTTCAGATTTTAACTATGACAGGTTGAGAACTTTGAAAATTTCAGTCTTATTTGTGGCACTGAAGGATACTCACTGAACAGCTAGGCAGAAAGTCAACAGCTAAAACTCTCTAGCAGCTCCATGGATAAAGATGAGTCTTTCTGTTCCTGTAAAGATTTACAGCATCAGAAACCATGTGCAGCACCATTATGAGTTGGAACCTACTCTGTAGCACCTACTAGCAACAACAGCATTCTTGTAATGAGAAAATGAACATCAGTGACTTTTCTTAACCCATCAGAGAACTGAGGTCATAGGGAAGATACACTAATACAATCTAGAGAGATAGGTAACTGCAAGAGAGATATTTGTTGTTGTTAGGTGCTATCGAGTTGGTACTGACTCAGAGCGACCTTATGTACAACAGAATAAAACACTGCCCAATTCTGGGCCAACCTCATTATCGTTGCCACACTTGAGCCCATTGATGCTGCCACTTTGCCAATCCATCTCGCTGGGAGTGTTCCTCTTTTTCTTTGACCCTCCACCTTATCAAACATGATATACTTCTACAGCAACTGGTCCCTCCTGACAACATGTCTGAAGTATGAGAGACCAAGTTTGGCCATCCTGGCCTCAAAAGAGCTCTCTGGTTGCACTTCTTCCAACACAGATCTGTTTGTTCTTTGGCAGCCTGTGGCACTTTCAATATTCTCCTCCAACACCATAACTCAAAAGCATCAATTCTTCTACAGTCTTCCTTATTCATTGTCCAATTTTTGCATGCATATGAGGCTATTGAAAATACCATGGCTTGGGTCAGGCACACCTTAGTCTTCAAACTGACATCTTTGCTCTTCAACACTTTAAAAAGTTCTTATGCAGCAGATTTGCCTAAATGTAATACGTTGTTTGATTTCAACAAGAGAGATATAACCAATATTTGTGTAAATGGAGCAGAAGCTAAGAGACTTAGCTAGAAGAAACACTTAAAAAATAATTAGATGAAGATCTGAAACTTGACTATATTGATAATCACTGGTGATTGGAATGCAAAGGTTAGAAACAAAGGAAGGATCAGTAGTTGGAAAAATGGCATTGGTGACAGAATTGATGCTAGAGATCTCATGATAGAATTTTGCAAGACTAATGAGTTATTCATTGAAAATACCTTTTTTTAAAAAATATGGACCTCACCAGATAGACTACATAGGAGTTAAAGTAATTGTAACTGTGTGAATACAGGGTAGAAAAGCTCCATATCATCAGTCAAAACAATGCCAGCAGAAGACTGTGGAACAGACCATTAACTGCTCATGTACAAGTTCAGGCTGAAAGTGAAAACAATTTTTAACAAGTTCATAAGAACCAAAATATGACTTTGAACATATCCCACCTGAATTTTGAGACCATCTTATGAAAAGTTTTGATGCATTGTTATTGTTGTTAAGTACCGTGGAGTCAGTTCCAACTCATAGTGATCCTGCACGGGGTTTCCGAGGCTGCAAATATTTATGGAAGTAGAAAGCCTCATCTTTCTCTCGCAGAACAACTGGTAGTTTCAAACTTCAAACCTTGAGGTTAGCAGCCCAATTCGTAAGTGCTATGCTACCAGAGTTCCTGATTTGATGCATTAGACACTAATAACTGAAGACATGAAGAGCTATGGGATGATATCAAGCACATCATACATGAAAAGAGAAAAAGGTCATTAGAAATACAGGAAAGAAAAACAAAAGACCAAATTGGATGTCAGAAAAGACCCCAAAATTTGCTCTCCAGCACAGAAATGCTAAAGTCCAAGAGCAGAACAGAAAATTTCAAAGGGCAGCACAGAAGACCCAGTAAAGCATTATAATGAAATGTGCAAAAATCTATAGTTAGAAAACCAAAAAGTGATGAACACACTCAGCATTTCTCAAGATGAAAGAACTGAAGAAAAAAATCCAAGCCTTACAATATTGTAAGTCTCTATAGGAAACATGCTCTACAACTTTCTTTATCCTATTCTTACATGAACCATTCCCCCTACAGCACTCTCTGCTTCACATCTGGGTTTAATAACCCATTGCAAAAGCCATACAGAACTCATAACAATGTTCATGCTTATGGGGCTTAGTAGGGAAATGAACAGGGTGCAATTCAGGATCAAAATCAACTCAGGATGAAGCAGTTCTCCAATCAGGAATGCCTCTCATCTACCATAACGCAGGCATACCTTACTCTTATTTTCGGCCTCTCAGCCATGTGTGATCCCTTGGCTTCAGTCCTGCTTGAGCATCTATTACAAAGTTAATTTAGCCAGTCTGTGAATGCCCAAAAGACACATTCTTCAAGCCAGTTTTCTGCCTGTAGGCACTTAGCTTTACTCAGTCCATAGACCTAGAAGCTATTCTGTCTCTCCATGCCACCACCGCTGCTTTTGTCCCTGCTGTTATCTCTGCTGTCATCTTTGCCATCATCTCTGCCATCACCTCCTGATGCCTCATGCTCCACTCATGCTCTCCTTCTTGATGGTCCTGGGATCTTCCCTCTCTTTTCTGAGATGGCTCCATTTAAATATAGTTGGAGGGCAAAACTAACCAGTCCCAGGCATATAGTCTTGTATACATCATATGCATGATCCCACCCAATCACTTGGAATCTTGGTGTGGTGTTGTAGGTTAATGTGCTGAACTGAAAAGCTGATTTGAACTATAAGGTCATTGGTTTAAGCTCACCAACGGCTCCTCCAAAACCTTATACAGGGCCACAATGAGTCAGAACCAACTTGACAGCACTTAACAACAACATGAACAACCATTCACTTGGTGGGAATTAAATAAACTTTGGATAGAAAAGCCATATCAGGTAAATTTAGGGCACCACACAGTCCAACACACAAGTCACTACACTACCAAGACTCCTTGAATTCTGTGAGTCATTCCAGAAAATTCATGAATCAAAGGGGTAGTGAGAAATAGTAGGGGCTAACATCTGCCTATTTAACAGTGAAAGGAGGTGTCCTTCTGACATGTGAGCTCTGGATAACTTGATTGTTATTGCTGTGGAATCAGTTCAACTCCTGTATAGACAGTGACCCTGTATAGTGTTTCCAAAGAGTGACTGGGGGGTTTGAAGTGCTGATCTTGTGGCTAGCTGTCTAGTGCTTACCCTACAGTGCCACACCAGTACTCCACATTACATGGTAACTGGTTTGAAAGACAGTGTTCACCTAACTTATGAGATCTGACTTAACTGTGAGAGAATAGGGTAAGAAAGGATGTAAGCCACTTGATTTGATCAACTGGCAATGAAGATGGTGAAGTAGAAAGGTGAAGACTGCATCTATCCCCATATTTTGGGGATTGAATTTAAACTCATCTTTTCCACACATTTAGCAATGACAGCAGAGTTTGCCTACTTTGCCCATGCTTAATACACAGTCTTTTAGAAATTAATAGATCAAGAAAGAAGAAGGCTGATAGGGAAAAGCTGAGCAGAGAGTACTATCAACCAACTAGACGTAATTAATATTCACAGAATATGCTATTCAACAAAAGCAGGATACTTATGTCTGAAGCTCATACAGAACCTTCCCCACAGTAGATTATATTCTGGGCCTTAATAAATACATTGATATATTAAGAAAAAGAAAAGTCATACATCACGTATTCTCAGATTACAATGGAATAAATGAAAAATAAACAGCAAAAAGATAACACAAACACGCCTAAACGTTGGAAGATAAATGATATATTTATATGCAACATATGAGACAAATGAAAGGTCTCAAGAGAAATTTTAAATTTTGAGCTAAGTGAAAATACAAATTTAAATCTTAAAAATGTGTAGAATGCACTGAAAACAGCAGTTGGGTGAAAATTTATAGAATTATATAAATATGAGGGAGCTTCAAAAAGTTCATGGAAAATGTCATTGTCGTTACTTTTTTATGAAGGAACATTTAAAAATAGATAAAAGTTTTAAAATAATCTATGCTTTCGTGTTAGGAAATTAGAGAAGGAAGGACAATTTAAATACACAATATACAGAAGGATATGAATAGTGAAAATTAGAGTGGGAAGCAATGGAACTGAAAGAGGAAAATTTAGAAAATTTAAGAAAAAAATTCCTAAAGCTATTTTTTTGAATAGATAAAAATAAATTAGTTAACTTCTAGACTAAGTAAGAGGAAAAGAAAGAAGTTACAAGTTACTAAAATCAGCAATGAAGTTGGCTCATCACTGCTATTTCCAGGAACATTATAAGAGTTAAAAAGGGAGTATTCACTAGACAATGGGCTTATAAGACCTCAGAAGAAATGATGCATTTGAATTATGGTGTTAGTGAAAAATGTTGAATATACCACAGACTGTAGAAATAATAAATAAAATTATCTTGGAAGAAGTGTGGCCAGAATGCTTCTTTAAAGCAAATATAGCGAGTCTTTGTCTCGCTTACTTTAGACATGTTATCAAAAGAGACCAATCCTTGGAAAAGGACATCCTGTCTGGTAAAATAGAGGGACAGTGAAAAAGAGGAAAATATTCAATGAGATGGATTGACATGGTGGCTGTAATAATGGACTCAAAGATAGGAAGGATTGTGAGGACAGTATAAGAACAGGCAGTGTTTTGTCCTGTTGTTCATAGGGCCACTATGAATCAGACCCTACTCAGTGATACTTAACAGTAATGTTAGGAAAAACTCTGCCCACAATTTGACAGCCTTATAGTGGACTAATTCCTCAAAAGGTACAACAATGTAAACTCACACAAAGAGAAATAAAAAAATCTCAATATGCCTGTATCTATTAACAAAACTGATTAGCAAAGAACAATCTTAAAAGAAAAAGAAAACAAAAAGACACAAGCCCAGATGGCAAGGCTGGTGAATTCTCCAGTTTAAAGAAGAAATGGTACTTATTCTGCATAATCTCTTCCAGAAAATAAAAGCTGGGGAACATTTCCTAACTCGTTTTACAAGGCCAACATTACATAAATATCAAAAGCAAATGAGTGAATTCATAAGTTAGAAGGTCTATTTCTCAATATCTCTCATGAACATAAAAAACACAAATCTGTACAAAATATTGGCAAATCTAATTCAAATAAATACTGCATAGTATCATATAGCTTGTTTAATGCCATACTTTTAGCAGATGCAGCAAATTCTTTTGATATTTCCCAAAAGAAATCATTCAAATGACTACAAAATTTTATCTTTTCACAACTTAATTCTTTAAGAAAAGTCTGGCTTGTGGCACACTGTGCGAATATGTTTTCTAAAGAGATTAAAATTGTGCTACAATCTCATCATGTCATATGTTCCTTTTAAAAATCATAGACTATACTTACATTGGATCTCCTAGTATGGTGCTGTACGATCAACACTGGACTACAAACCACAAGGTTGGCAGTTCAAACCTACCAGCTGCTCCTTGGAAACCCAATACAGGGTTGCTGTGAGTCGGGCCCAACTAGACGGCACTTAACAATAACAACAACAACAAACTTACTTTTAAAAGGAGTCCTGGTAACATAAGGGGTTATGAGACAGCCTACTAACCACACGGTTAGCAGTTTGAATCTATCAGCTGTTCTACAGAAAAAAAAGATGAGGCTTTCCGCTCCCATAAATATGTACAACCTCAGAAATCCTATACAGGGTCACTATAAGTTGGAAGTGAAGCAACAGCATATAGCCAGCATAATACAACAACACATACTTTTAATGTATGTAAAATAAATACAAATGAATTATCAGAGTTAATCTTTTTTACGTTCCAAATATATGCTGTGTATAGTAAACTTAATAACCATAACAATTACAACAAATTAACTTGTAAGTAAAATGTTAGAAAATGGTATGACATTAAAACATTAGTCAAAAAAGATCAGGAGTGGTTACATTCATATTAGAAAAAGTGATTTCAAAGGAAAGAAACTTAATGGGTACAAAGAATGCAAAGATGAAAGGAGCAGTCCACCAAGAAGATAGAATGACCCAAAAGGCGCTTGCATCCTTCTTCCCAAGACAAAAACAACAGCAACAAAAACAAGAAAACAAGTGAAACAAACAACCCCTCAAAATATATGAAGAAGTGATGGACAGAATGTAAACAAATATAGATAAATTCACAATTATAGTTTAAGTCTTTAATCACCCACTCTCTGTAAATACTAGAACTATACAATACTTTCATGCAAGAGGATTTAAGTGTTATTCTTAGAAGTCCCCACTTAACAAAAATAGAAAAAAAAAACATTTATTTTTGAGTGTCCCATCTCTTGAGTTATAAACAAATTTCAACTAATTTAAAATAATTGAATAAACTATTATTTCAAGATATTTTACTGTATCTGGAAGTGTTTCTTTGATGTCTCTTATGCATACAAAGGTGCACTATTGACTAACTGATTTAAGATATGACTAACAACTAAGTGTTTTGAGTTATACACAAATTTGATATAAGAACAGACTTAGAAATCAAAGTTGTCCATAATTTAGGAACTGCCTGTATATTATACGGTGTTTGCCCAACATTTCCAAATCACATAACATTCTATTTTACAGAACACATGTGGATGTTAAATGATAAATGAATGGAATTGGAAGTTACTCAACTTTCAAAATAATAATGAATCAAAGAAGAAATCCCATGAGACATGCAAAAGATATTAATTTGAAAGAAAACATAAATGCAACATATAAATATTGATCAGACTGTACTAAAACAATGTTGTGGGAAAATTTACAGGGCTGAGTTTTCATTAAAAAGGAGGAAAGATTTTAAACTAGCAATCTTAGTTTCAATCTTAGAAAACTAAAAAGGAAGGGTAAAATAAAGAAGGTAGAACAATGAGGAAGAAACTAAACAAAACACAACACAATTATCTAAGTGGACTGCATGTTGTTGTTGTTGTCAGGTGCCATTGAGTCGGAACTGACTCATAGGGACCCCATGCACAGCAGAACGAAACAATGACCGATCCTGGACCAACCTCACTACCACCGCCACACTTGATGCCATCAATGATGTCACCTGGCCGATCCATCTCATTGGGGGTCTTCCTCTTTTTCTCTGACCCTCCACCTTACCCAGCATGACATCCTTCTCCAGCGACTGTTCTCTCCGGACAGTGTGTCCAAAGTATGAGAGACGAAGCCTAGCCATCTTGGCCTCCAAGGAGCACTCTGGTTGCACTTCTTCCAAAACAGATCTATTGGTTCTTTTGGCAGTCCGTGGCACTTTCAGTATTCTCCTCCAACACCACAACTCAAAGGCATCAATTCTTCTATGATCTTCCTTATTCACTGTCCAGCTTTCGCATCCATATGAAGTTATTGAAAATAACATGGCTTGCATAGACATACACAAAATACCCAACAGCACAATGTACATTCTTTTGTAGTACACAAGGAACATTCTCCAGAATACACCATGTGCTTGACCAAAAACCAAGACTCAGTAAATATAAAGAATTTTGAAAATAGTACAAAGCATCTTCTCAGATAGCAATGCTATAAAATTAGAACTCAACCACAGCAGTATCAGGAAATTGCATAAAAACTATTGGATTGTTATTGTTGTTAAGTGCTGTTAAGTTGGTTGCAACTCGTAGTGACCTTGTATAAGTTTTCCAAGCAGTGGCTGGTAAGATTGAATTACTGACCTTGCAGTTCAAACCAACCTTGCAGTCCAGCACATTAACCAACACATTAAAAATTAAAGAGAAAAAACAGCTCAAAGTTCCCAGAAGAAAGGGAGTAATACAGATTCATGCAGAAGGAAATGAAACAGAAAAAAGAAAAACAATAAAAGAATCAATAGGATTAGGCATTTTTTTCTTTGAAAGAATTAGTAAAATTGACAAAATACTGGACAATTTAACAAAGAAAAATAAATAAAAGGAAAATAACACAAATAAGAAATGAAAAAGAAATAGTCACAACAGAACCAACTGATATAAAAGGATAATAAAATACTATGCAAAATTGCCCTTCAACAAATTTGAAAACCTAAAAGAAATAAATTTCTGGAAACACACTAACTATTCAAACAAACACAATGTTAGGGACAATATGTGAACGGGTCCATCAAAAAGAAGAAATTCAACAGGTCATAAAAATAAAAAAAATAAAAAAAACATTCCAATAACAAAAATGTCCTGGCAAATGTGATTTCTGTGACAACATGTACCAAACATTCAGACAAGAGCTGTCACCAATTATATGCAAACTATTGTAAACATAGAAAATGATAAAATACTCCCAAATTCATTTTCTGAAGCAAGCACAACCATTATACCCAAATCAGGCAAAGACACCACTAAAAAAGAAAATTATGGACTAATATCCCTCTTGAGGAGGCCTTGTAAGGCGCTGCAGAATGATGTGCTGGACCACAACACAAGTTTGTTTGAACTGCAAGGTCAGCAGCTCAAATACACCAGCCACTCTTTGGAAATCCTATAAAGGATCACTGTATCGCAACTGACTTAACAGCACTTAACAACAACATTCCTCATGAACATTTACATTAAAATTCTGAACAATCTCCTGACCAATAGAATTTAACAACATACAAAAATATCACTACCAGGTAGAATTCATTCTAGGTCTTCAAGGAAGTTTCGACATTAGAAAAACAATCAACATAATCCACCACATGAATAAACAAAGGGGAAAAAACACACACACGCACACATGAACATATCAACTGATGCAGAAAAGTCACTTAATAAAATCCAATGTTAATTCTTGATATAAATATTCAGCAAAATAGGAATAGAAGGAAAATTCTTCAACATAATTAAGGGTACATACTCAAAACAAACAGTGGACCTTATTCTCATGGAGGTGGGACTGAAAACATTCCCTTGTGAAACGTTTATCAGATGTGGATGTCCTTGATCACCACTCCTAATCAATATATATTGTATTGAAAGTCCTAGCCAGAGCAATAAGGCAAGATAGGGAAATAAAACAAGTCCAAATTGATGTCTTCCTGCCTTGAAGAAGGAAGAGTGATGAAGATTGAATATGCTTGGAAACAATTAGCCCAATGGATAAATAGACCACATTAACATCAGTCTCCCTAACCTTGAGACTCGAATTAGATGGTGTCTGACTTTACTCTTCTGAAAGGAAACTAATGAGAAGGTTCTGGATAGAGTGGGAGAAAATGTAGAACAAATCTCAAAATCATGAAACAGACCAAGGTTACTGGTCGGATGGAGATTGATGGAATTCCAAGACTACGACAATTGATCAACCAATAGGTTTGTAACTGAACTAACTCTCATCATTAAATTTCAGTCAAGCAGTACATAGGTATGGAGGGGGGTAGCAACTCTAGTGTGGTAAACACACCATAGATAGGCCAAGCATCCAGATCATATAGAAAACATTTACCCAAGGACAAAATACAGAAGGGTTAGGAAAGATGGAAAAATAAAAACAAACACAGGAAGGAAGTGGAATTATGTGTTATTACATTGAGGGAATTGCAATTATTGAGATGAAACAAAGTGCATAGTTTATTGACTGTAACAGTGATGCTATGCTCTGTAATCCTTTGCTCAATTCACAATAAAAAGTAAAAAGAATCAAATCAAATAAAACAAAAAGCTATAACTACATTCATTACATATTATTCTATTATTAAAATTGACAATAAGCTTTAAAAAACACCTCCAACTTGGCAAAGAATAAAATTACATTTGCTGATAATATAACCCTATTCATTGAAAATTTCACTGACTCAATAGGAAAACTACTGGAACTAATGGAGGAATTCAGAAAAGTGGCAGGGAAAACATTCAACATACCAAAATCCATGAGATTCATCTGCAATAGCAAAGAGAACTATGAAATGGAATTAAGAAAACCATACCATTTAAATAACTACCCAAAAGATAAAGTACATAGGGACAAATCCAACCAAAGATATAAAAGACCTATACAATGTGATAGATATATAGCTATATATGTGTATATACATATGTATATATAT
>NW_006408554.1:24372796-24380361 GCF_000296735.1 Chrysochloris asiatica | reverse complement strand
CACACCTTTCTTAATTTTCAACCATTCAGTGTTCCCATGTTCTGTTCAAACAACTGCCTCTTGGTCCAGGTACAGATTCCTCATGAGCACAATTAAGTATTCTGGAATACTCATACTTCGCAATGTTGTCCAGAGCTTGTCATGATCCACACAATTGAAAGCCTTCACATAGCCAATAAAGCACTGCTTTCAGCAAAGATCCATCGGATATCAGCAATGATATCTCTCATTCCATGGCCTCTTCTGAATCTGGCTTGACCTTCTGGAAGTTCTATGTCAATGTATGTTTGCAGCCATTTCTGTATTACCTTTAGTAAAACTTTACTCATTATCTGTAGATAAATGCAATTAGACTTTTGCTGGCTAACTTTCCTTTATATAGCAGACAGGAGAGTAAACTTCAAAATCGTTTTTAAATGGAAACAAATAAAAGTCATTAAATGATTAAAGTATGGTTAAAAATAAACCTCAGTCCTGAAGACAAATAAATTAGTAGTCATGAAGTTGATAAAGCTAATTTCTAGAAAGGTTTAAAAGACAGAAGAAGGGGAAAATACAATTACAATAAAATGAACAACTTCTTGAACAGATCCCTACCTAAGATTACAATTTATTTATGTTAAATGATTAAAGTCTGTCCAAATAAATTCTGAAAACTGCACTCAAATACAGAAGAACTGGTACAGAATTAATTGTAAAAATGAACACACAAAAAAGCTTAGGCCACATATTGTTTTTAAATGTCCTGATTCCATTTAATTTTATTATCAATAGCAATAGGAAATTGAAGACTTTATATTAACTGTTCCCTCTCAGAGGCTCTGAGTCAACTCAGGGTTGTTCTACCTAGGGAGCAGGTCTGCCTCTAAAGTCTTCTACTACCAAACTTTGAATTAAAACTGGAAATGCCTACACTAGCCATCAGAGAAATGCAAATCAAAACAACAATGCGGTATCATCTCATACCAGCAATAACAGCAAAGATCAAAAAAGCAGAGAACAACAAATGCAGGCGATGATGTGGAAACCTGTGACCCTCCTACATTGTTGGTGGGGCTGCAAAATGGCACAACCACTCTAGAAAGCAATATGGCACTTCCTCAGAAGGTTGGAAATAGAAATGCCTTATGACCCAAACATTCTTCTACTTGGTATTTACCCACAAGAAATATGAGCCATAACATGAGTAGATTTATGCACACCAATGTTCATAGCAGCACTATTTACAAGACCAAAAACAAATGGAGACAACCAATATGCTCATCAACTGAAGAATGGATAAACAAACTGTAGTACATGCACACAATGGAATACTATGCTACCTTGAAGAACAACAAGGAAGCTGCAAGCCACCACATTACATGGATGAACCTTGAGGACATTATGCTGAGTGAAATTAGTCAGTCACAAAAGGAGAAATACTGTATAAGACCATTATTGTAAAGGATTGAGAAAAAGAACCCACCCAAAAGGAGGGAAAAATCTATATATATAATTGCTAACACTGGGATGTATGGGATGAGAGGAAGGGAAGGAGGGAGAGGAAGAAAGACCACACACAGGGTAGGGAATAGACATAGTAGAGCCTGGGTGCTGGTGGTGGGGGGAGGGCAGCAATACACAAGAAGGGGAAGGGAAAAAGAAGAACAATGTGAATGGGAGAATGGTTGGGCAGGTTTGCATGGGCTAGATGGGACAGAGGAAAATGATGATGTTTGCACAACCTTGGACTAACAGGGCTTCAGGATACAGGGATAGAGGCATGGTCTGAAAGGGGATAAAAAGGGGAATAATGTTAGGATGCTTGGCTGTCTTTTGAATCTTGGTTTCCCTTGCCTAACATTGTGAAATAGATGCTTGGGGTGGGGTGGGGTGGGGTGGGGATAGCCAGAAACATCACAACAGAGAACACATAAGCCCGTATTCAGCCTCTAACTGACTGGAATGCCTTGAGGGGAGCTGGAAATTGCCCAGACCCAAAATGGGGAGGGGAGGCTATAAAGGCGAGAAGTGACTGACTTACAAGCTTTCAAAGGGGTGCCTAGTTCCAGACGGGGCAGGGGTAGGCAGAACCTCCACTGAATGATTTCCAATCTGTTGGGACCAGGCTGGTGAAAGGAAATGGGGATAAGACTCTTGTGGTACAACAGTGAATACCTGTCATCAGGACTGACTGTGAGGGTCGGAGAAATGTAGAGGCAGATTTTTTTTTTTTTTTTTTTTTGGCAAAAGGAGGAGATTGATTGATTTTGCAGCCCAAGATCAGAAGTCCCTGGGACCATCAAGCAAGAAGAGTGGAAAGTGTGACCCTACCCAGAGAGGCAGTGAAGCCAGGCATGGAGACAGAGAGGTTGGTGTGGACAGATAGAGTGGCTGGGGACACGGGACTCAGGGAGGGAGAGGGGCTGTTTGCTAGGGTGCAGGCCTGTGGGGTGTATCCTTTGGTTATGTGATGATGCGTGGAGGGGACTGTAATCATTGCAACGAAATATAATACGATAGGATGAATGTGAAGCTGAAGTGGGACAGAGGCTATGGGATACAGAGATTGATATATGGTTGGAATGGGGAAAAGAGTGGGGAAAAATTGTTAAGATGCTTGGCTGACTTTTGAAACTTGGTTTCCCTGGCATACCACTCTAAAATAGACACTGGAGGAGGAGAGAAAGGAATAGCCACAAACATCACCATAGAAAGCTTGTAAATCCGTCTTCTGCCTATAACTGATTAGAATACCTAAAATGGGGCTACAACATGCCCAGTGAAGGAGGCTTCCTGCGAAGTCTCTGTATTATACAAGACCAGCATTAACTTTGCAGTCTAGAGGAGGAGGTCTCTGGGACCATCAAGGGAGAAGAGCAGAGAACGGAACTCTACCCATAGAAGTGGTTATGCCTAAGATAGAGGCAGAGATGACATCACAGAGAGTTGGAGTGGCTGGGGACTTTGGACCCAGAAAGGGAGAGGGGCTGTGTCCGGGGGGCAGGCTTGTGGGGTATACACTGTGTTGGTGGATGATGCATGGAGGGGACTGTAACCATGGCAAGGAAATGATATACGATGGGATCAATGTGAAGCTAATGTACTCCCATGCAAACTATCACATAATTCACAATAAAGCATCCTATAAAAAACAAACAAAAACATATAGTCACTGACTTGACAGGACTTAACCACAACAGCATCAAAATGTGGAGTCCTAGTGTTTCACTGCAGGATAATGCACTGGACCACAAGGTTGGTTTGAAATGCAAGGTTGGTGTTTCAAACTTACCAGTCACTCCTCAGAAACCCTATGCAGGATCCGTGGGTCAGAAAGGACTCAGTGGTACTTAACAACAAAACAGAAATCAAAATTCTAACATTTTCATTTCTGCAGACATGGAAAAGCCAATCTATCTGAGTAACCAAATGATGTACAAAAGAAGCAGCAGTAGGAGGAATCATACTTCCCAATTTCAAAACAAATTATAAAATTATAGTATTCAAATTAGTTTGGTACTACTGTCTTAGGACACATAGATCAATGGAATAGAACTTAGGTATGACTCTAGAAACATAGTCATACCTCTGTGACCAATTGGAATCTGGTTGTGACACTTCAGTTTAATACACAGAACTGCAAAGTCAGTTTGAACCACAGGTTGGCAGTTCAAGTTCACCAGCCACTTCTTGGAAACCCGGTAAAGGGTTTCTATGGGTCAGAACTGACTCGATGGCACTTAACAATAACTATGATCAATTAAATTTTGAAAAGAGTGCCAAGGCCATTCAATAGGGAAATAATAGTCTTTGTAAAAATTTGTGCTCTGGCAACTGATAACCACATATAAAAGAATCATATTGGACCCTTGTTGTTGTTGTTGTTGTTAGGCACTGTCAAGTCCATTCCACCTCTTAGAGACCCTATGCACAAGAAAATGACTCATACTACATCATCCTCACAGTCAATGTTATGCTTGAATCCAGTGCTACTGCCATTGTGCCAATCTATCTCATTGGGTGGCTTTCCTTTTATTCGCTGACCTTCCACTTCCTTTTATTTGCTGACCTTACACCATACATGATGTCCTTCTTCAGGAACCTTTACATTATACTACATACAAAATTAAGTGAAAGTACTAGATATAACAACTAAAATGACAAATTCCTACTAGAAAAATAGAAGTGCAGTTTTATATACTTGGATTTAGCAATTTTGTTTTAAACACAACACTTAAAAGCACAATCAATGGAAAACATAAACTGAGAATCCTCAAATTTAAAAGTATTTAGAATGTAGCAACTAAAAAGGACTAATCGAAAAAGCAGCAAAAAGCTTGAGTAGATATTTCTTCATAGAAGAGATACAAATCGACTACAATCAGATGAAACAATGTTCAATCATGTAAATTAAACCATAAGATATCGCTTCATCTCCACTAGGATGGTTATTATCAGAATAATTAAAAATACCTATTTTTGTGAAAATATAGGAAAACTGAACTCCCATATGTTGCTGGTGGGAATATAAATGATATAGCAACTGTGAAAAACAGTTTAATGGTTCCTAAATAAGTTAAGATAGATTATGTCCCAACAATTGTATTATATGTATACACTAATGAATGTAATACATGTGATATATGTTTCTATCTTATGTACTAACCACCATAAACAACGAATTATTGATACATGACATAACAGGGATGAATCTTCACAGCACTATGCTAAGGAAAAAAGCCAGGCACAATAGACAAATACTCAATGATTTGACTTATATGTCAGCATTTGTAAAAAAAAAATCACTGAGTCAGAGAGCTTATTAGTGTTTATTAGAGTATAGAAAGAAGAGGATGGAAAATAACTGCTTAATGGTTATGGGGTTTGGGGTATCTTACCAGAATGATGAAGATATATTGGAAGTAGTTAGTGGGTAACAGTGTATAACATTGCAAATGTGTTAAATGCTAATGAATCCTGCATTGTAAAATTGTTAAAATGGTAAATTTTATGTTATGTGTGTTTTATTCATCCCTGAAACCATACAAAAAACAAATTAAAAAATGGATATAAGACCTAAATGTGCAAACTAAAACTATAAAATTCTTAGAAGTCACTGTTCAGTCTAACTTTTAACAATAGATTGATTATCTGATATAATGATAAAAGCACAAATGAAGAACAAAAAATTAAATAATAACAACTAATAAAAACTATAAGCATTTGTCTATCAAAAGACTATGAAAATAGTCCTAGACTCTATCCTGCCATTAGCCACTGCCCTCTTGCCACCCACTACAGCCTTACTGTACTCTGGTAGGCTCCTCTCCAATATCACCACTGCCAGAGTCAGCTCTTAGTGGGTCCATGTGGAGATGGGACCCCCAGATCCCATCCTGGGAGTCACAGAAACTTTTAAGAGAGATACCAACAGTAAAAAGATGAATCTAGGAGTTGAGGACTATCGGGACAATAATGGACAGCCTTATGTGCTCTGTAGTGTTGTTGTTATGTGCCCTGGAGTCGGTTCTGACTCATAGCGACCCTGTACAGGGTTTCCGAGGCTGTAAATCTTTATGGAAGCAGAAAGCCTCATTTTTCTCCCGTGGAACAGCTGGTGGTTTTTAACTGCTGACCCTGAGGTTAGCAGCCCAATTCGTAACCACTACGCTACCAGAGCTCCTTTTCTGTAGTGCTAGGGTCCAGTAATTTGACTTCTAGCAAGTTAACCCACTTGTGGCTGGCACAAACAGTGCACACAGACAAAAAGCTGCAAGTAGCAAGTAAGGTTTATTAAGCTAAAGAATGTACACTTTTCAAAAGAGGTGAAGTGGGTAAAGAAAAGGAAGCTTTTGTGTCCTTTGGCATGGCCTACCGAGGCTTTGCCAGTGGAGATGGTAACAAAGATGCCTGGGCTGTGTCCCACTTCATTGAGCCAGGTGTTGATATCCCATTACACCAGTCATATGCCAAAAACGGGATCAGATGGTGAGCGTGTGGTCTGACACCACCAAAAAGGTGGAGTCCCAGCTGAAGATCTTGATTTGTCCTGTGTTTTCTAATCTTTCTCTCAATGGGGTCCAGATTGCCCATTCTGACTAACCTGGATTTGTGGAAACAATAGTTACAAGAAGCAAAAGGCATGGTGGATTGCATCATCCTCATGCAGACTCAGCTAGTGTCCAGCCTCAAGAAGGAGGGCTCCTCCCACAATTGTCGGTACATCGCTGACCAGATCGGCATGTTTTGTTTCACAAGACTCAAACCTGAACAGGTAGCATGGCTGACCAAAGAGTTCTTCATCTACCTGGCAAAGGATGGTCACATTTCTGTGGCAGGAGTCACCTCTGGCAATGCCGTTCACGATGTCACTAAGTCATTTCTCTGGTGAGAGGGAACTGAAATAACCTGTCTGTCTTCAGTGTCTGCTGTGCATGGGGTCACTATGAATCGGTTCCGACTCGATGGCACCTGACAACAACAACAACATGAGTCAGAACTGACTGATAGTACTTAACAACAAGGATGGCTAAAGAATCTTGGTGGTACACTAGATTAACAACTAGATTACTAACTGCAAGGTCTGCAGCTCAAACACCCCAGCTATTCCTAAGAAACCGAGATAGGATCACTGTAAGTTGTAAATGACTTGAGGACACTTCACAGCAACGACAGGATGGGTAAGATTCAAAACAAAGTACAATAAAAACAAATAATTAAAAATATGGACAAGGATATGTGGAAATTAAAACCCTTATCCATTGCTGGTGGGAATTCAAAATAGTACAGCTGTTGTGGAAAACTGTGGTAGCTCTTTAAAAAAAAATAAAAATAGAGTTACTATATGATCCAGCAACTCCACTTTTAGGTATACACCCAAAGATTTGAAAACAAAGACTTAGAGAATTGTACACCAATGTTTATTCCAGCTCTATTCACAGTAGTCTAAAGGTGGAAACTACCTAAACGACCATCAATAGATGAATGGATAAACAAAATGTGTTGCATATTTATACAATGGAATACTACTCAATCTATCAATCTTGATAGATGCTACAGTCGAGATGGAGCTAGAAAACATTATGCTAAGTGAAACAAGTCAATAACAAAGGTCAAATATTGTATGACCATAATTACAACACCTACACTAACAACCAGAAGAAAAGATAAATGTATAGAGATCAGAGTTTACTAGTAGTTACCAGGTGTAGGAACGTGGAGAAAATAAAAATGGAGGGTTAATAGTGATAGAAACATCACATTGAATAAGGCTAGGGTTACACCACTGACTATTGTTAATTATTGTACAATAACTCATACACCTATAAAATGTCAACATGGCAAAAGTTGTGTAATAGATACAGTTACAATAATGATGAGAAAGAGAGAAAGAAGCTGCTGGGGTTACTTATATATATTTATACAACCAAACACCATAATTTAATTTAATTTAATAATTTAATTCCTTAATTTTTAGGTCATGGTTTTGTGGCATCCTAGGTGGCCTAGTGATGTATTTAGTGCTTCTGTTCATTGCGTAGTGCCTAGGTTCTTAAAAGTGAGGCAATGACAATGCAAGGTAC
>NW_006408554.1:24362429-24370286 GCF_000296735.1 Chrysochloris asiatica | reverse complement strand
TTGGCATATTCAGTGGCCTTAATACTTAGATGGGTATGTATTTTGGAATTTTTTATGCTTTCTGATTGCCTCCAGGTAGATGTGATCAGGAAACAGGCTTCCCTTTTCACTCTTCTTCTTGAGAAATTCAAGATGCCACTGTTGGCCATTTTGACGTAACTTAGGATTTAATTTTTGACTTAGTCCTTTTTCTGTCTGCTTGTCCCACTTCACAATCCCCTTTCAGGCCATTTTTCTAGTTGTAAACAGTTTAGGGCTGGCTTTTGCCGTTTGGTTTTAATTGGAAACTGTCTCTTTAAATTTTGAGGAGATCTGTGAGCATGCATAGTAGAACCCTCTAAGGGTGGGGCTGGAGTGCCCACTAGCTCAGGTACCCCTCTAGTCACCAGAATGGAGGTGTGCAGACAGCAAGGGACCAATGAACAGATACCAAAAGAAAAGAATGTCTACACCTTTATCTCCACAGTTCTGCCAGGTGTCTGTGGCCACTCCAATCTTTCCCCCTGCTTGGTCTCATCCAAGATGGTGGCTCCTGGAGCAGCTGAGCATCCCGGACTAGAAAGCAATGGATTTCTTGCTTCTGCCACAAATTTCCCCAGCCACAAGCCTTCCAACCTTCTAAATATCCCTTTATGTGTAGTTCAGAGTTCTGGGACCATCCCCTGAGCCTGCTTCGTCAGTCATTCTGTGTTGTTGCTTGTGGAGCTCTTTACTGCACTTCCACCCGATCTGCCATTTGTTTGTTCTCTCGCAAGTTATGTATTTTTAAAAATGAATCTCTTATCCAAAGATATATGTGCTCTGTGGGCCAGGAAGCCCACCACTCTGTTTGTGCTCTGGCTCTTGGTTCTGCTGCTGCTGCTTCTCTGCCAATCTTCTGGTGTTACATCTTTCTGTTCCTGGGTTGGTGAAATTCAAAGCGCAGGGATCTCAGGGTCCAAATGATGTGCTCCACTTCTGTCTCTTCTTCCTTATTGGTAGTTAGATTTTCCATTCCTGCTTCAGAGCTGATTCATTGTATACCCACACAAGAGTTTCAAGTTTTTTCAATCAAATGAGCCCTTTTAATAATCATTTACAACAGAATCATATCATCCTATCTGTATATTCTCCTACCTTCTGTTACCCAAACCATCCAGAAAAAAAATCATTTGGTGGGACCTTTCACACATGATGTATTAATGTTTCTCATAACAATCCCTGTAACTGAACATACACTGGAAAGTTTATATGACAACCATTCATGCCTTTATCTTCCCTCATTTTAGATATTCAATTTTTAAATTATCCATCTTTATCAACCAAGTCCTTGGTTGGTGCTATATGATAAGTACTGGACTGCTACCAGCAAGGTTGGTAGTTTAAATCCACCAGCTGCTCCTCAAAATCCCTATAGAGGGTTTTTGTGAGTTAGAGCTGACTCAAAGGCATTTAACAACAACAAAATTAACCCACTATTTTAAGGAGAGAAACATGTTCATTGAAATGAAGAATCACTATTACTGTTGGAGCTTTGGGGATCTGCATTAATAAGCAAAGTCCAGTCCAGAACAAGCCACTAAAGTGCAACAATGCATACTAGTTCACAGTTTCAAATGTCTCTTTCTCTTCATTTAGTTGATTCTGATAATTTCATCCCTAGCCATCCAATCTAGTTTAAATAGGTACCAGCTTCATTTAATACCAGCTGCTCCTTCATACATTCTCTCTCAGCCCTAGACCCCATGACCTAGATTGGTGTCCATCAGCTAAGGATTCCATACATATGGAGCCCAAACATATCCATATGTTTATAATACCACTATTATTCAAATTTACATACCAACCACTATGACCAGTGATAATGAGATTAAGGAGTTCTACCAGTTTCTTCAGTCTGAAACAGATCAAACATACAATCAAGATATCAAGATACATTGATAATTACTCGTGATAAGAATGTTGAAAGCAAAGAGGAAAGATCAGTAGTTGGTACATTATGGGAACAGTGATAGAAACAATGAGAGACCACTCATGACATTATTTTGCAAGATCAATGACATATTCACTGAAAATACTTTTTTTCAACAATTTAAAGGTGACTATATACATGGACCTCACCCAACAGAATACACAGGGATCATATTGAGTATATTTGTGGGAAAGAATAGTGGAGAAACTCAATAGCATTAGCCAAAACAAGGATAGGGGCCAATTATGGAACAATGAATTGTTCATATGCAAGTTCAGACTGAGTTTAAGATAATTAAAACAAGACTACAAGAGCTTATATAACCTAGAATACAGCCTACCTGAATTTAGAGACCATCTGAAGAACACATTTGAAGCATTAGACACTAATGATTGAAGATTAGAAGACCTGTGGGATGACATTAATAACATCATATTCAAAGAAAGCAAAAGGTCATTAAAGAGATAGGAAAGAAAGAACCATTCAAAGTGGATTTCAGAAGAGAATCTGAAACTTGTTCTTGATAGTAGAGAAGCTAAAGTGACTGGAAGAAATGAGAAAGTAAAAGAGTTGAGGAGAAAAATTTCAAAAGGCAGTTTGAGAAAACAAAGTCAAGTATTATAATGAAATAGGCAGACCTGGAGTCAAGTATTATAATGAAATAGGCAGACCTGGAGTCAGAAAACCAAAAGGGAAGAAAATGCTTAGCATGTCTCAAGCTGAAAGAACTGAAGAAAAATTCAAGCCTTGACTTGCAGTATTAAAGGATCCTATGAACAAAATATTGAATGAGGCAGGAAGCATCAAAAGAAGATGAAATTATAAATAGAGGCACCATACCACAAATAATGGAGTCCCGGTGTGGCGCAGTGGGCTAATGCGTCAGACTGTGAAGTCATTTGAATTGCAAGGTCGGAGGTTCAAGATCACCAGCTTCTCCTTGGAAACCCTATACAGGGTCGCTATGGGTTAGAATCGACTCGATGACACTTAACGACAACAACAACCACAAATAATTGTTCAACATTCAAACATATAAAGAGGTACCATACCATCAAAGAACAATGGTATTGAAGGAAGAAATCCAATCTACACTGAATGCAGTGGTGAAAAACAAGCCTTCATGAATAGACAGAATCCCAATTGAAATGTTTCAAGAAACTAATATAATACTCGAGGTGCTCACTCATTTATGCCAAGAAATTTGGAAGGCAGCTAACTGTCCAACTGATTGGAAAACATCCGTATTTATGGCCATATCAAAGAAAGATGATCCAACAGAATTGGAAAGTCATTGAATACTATCATGAATATTACATGCAAGTAAAATTTTGCTGACAATATTTCAAAAAATGTTGGTAGCAGTACATTGCCAAGAAGCAGCACATTATCAAACCAGCTACAAAAGAGACCATGAAGCTAGCGACATTATTGCTCATGTAGTATGGGTAACATGACTGAAAGAATAGAATACATGGGAGGGGTTTACTTGTTCGTTATTGACTATAAAAGACATTCGACAGTGGATCACTACAAACCACAGATAGCATTACAAAGAATGGATATTATAAAACACTCAAATTTGCTCATGAGTACATGGACCAAGAGGCAATAGTTAGAAACAAAACTAGGTGATACCGAATGGTTTAAATCAGGAAAGTTGTGTGTCAAGGCTGTACCTTTCACTATGCTTATTCAATATTTATGCTGAGCAAATGATCCAAAAACTGGATCATATGAAGAAGAATGTGCATCAAGATAGAAGGAAGGCTCTAATAACCTACAATATGCAGATGACACAACTTGCTTGCTGGAAATGAAGAGCACATAAAATATTTACTGATGAAGATCAAAGACTACAGTCTTCAGTATGGATTGCATCTCAATATAAAAGAAACAAAAATTCTCACAAATGGGCCAATAAATAACATTATGATAAATTGAGAAAATATTGCAGTTGTCAAACAATTCATTTAGCTTGGCTCCAGAATCAAGACTTCTGGAAAGAGCATAAAAGAAATAATTTTGCATTAGGTAAATTGCTGAAAATAAATTTGCATTAGGCAAAGAACTCTTCAAAGTGCTAAAGATCAAACTATCAGTTTGAGAAATAAGTGCTTGATCCAAGCCATGATATTTTCAATTGCCTTATATGCATATGAAACTTGGACAATTAATTAGGTTGGCCTGAGAAGAATCGGTGCATTTGCATTACAGTGTTGGAGAATATTGAAATTACTTTGGACTTCCAAGAGAACAACAAATCTGTCTTGGAAAAAATATATCCAGAACACTCTTTAGAAGTGAGGATGGTGAGACATGTCTCTTATTTAGTCATGTTGTGAGGAGGGGCCAGTCCATGGAGGAAGACATTATGCTTGGTAAAGTGGAGGCTCGGCGAAAAAGAAGAGGACCTCCAGTGAAATAGATTAACACAGTGCCAACATCAATGGGCTTACACACAACCACAATTTTGAGGATGTTGTAGGACCAGGTAGTGCTTCGTTCTGTCGTGCATAGTGTTGCTATGAGTTGCTATGAGTGTTGCTATGACTTGAAGTCACCTAGCAAAAATAAGAACAATCGTCATACAAGTAAAATTAAATTTTTGACAATGTCAATCATTTCTCTATTTATCAGGATACTATTTATTGGTCCAGTTATGAGGATTTTTGTTTTCTTTTCATTAAGTGTAATACATACTTAAGGCTATAGTCTTTATCCTATCAGTCTTCTTCACTTCTAGCAAGCAAGAATGTGTTATTTGAATGTTATATATAGTGAATGAACATGTGTGGTATTCTTCTTTATGTAGTCCACCTTATGATTATTTGCTTAATTTACAGATTGAATAATTACTGTGAAATCTGGATACACAACTTTTCTGATTTTAAACCATTCATTATCCCATTGTTCTTTTCAAACAACCACCTGTTAATGTATGTACAGGTTGTGCCTGAGCACAGTTAAGTGTTATTCGTAGTTTGTTATGATCCTCAAAATCAAATACATTTACATAGCCAGTAAAGCACAAGCAAACATCTTTCTGGTATCCTCTGCTTTCAGCCAAGACCTATCTGATATCAGCAATTATATCTCTCATTCCAAGTCCAATTCTGAATCTGAATTGAATTTCTGGCAGCTCCCTGTCAATGTAATGTTACAATGACATTAGTGGTATTATTTATTTTCATATTCCCTTATATTACCTTTCTTTGGCATGGACACGGATATAGATCTTTTCCAATTGGTTGGCTAGGTAGCTGTCTTCCAAATTTCTTGACATTGATGAGTGTGCACCTCCTGTACTATGTCAGTTTGTTGAACATTTTAATACGTGTTCTGTCAATTCCTGGAGCCTTGGTTTTTGTCAATGGCTACAATGCTGCTCAGACTTCTTGAAATGATTGAACATCTACCAGTTCTTTTGGGTACAGTGACTCTGTGTATTTCTTACATTTTTCTCATGATGTTTCTTTCCTATGCCATTCAGTATTTTACCCATGAAATCCTTCAATATTACAACCCAAGGCTTTGTTTTTTTTTTTTCAGTTCTTTCAATTTGAGAAATACTGAATGTGTTCTTCCCTTTTAGTTTTCTGTCTTCAGGTTTTTGCACGTTTCATAATACTTGACTTTGTCTTCTTGAGTTACCTTTTTAAATTTTCTCTTCAGCTCTTTTACTTCCTCATTTTTACCAGTTACTTTAGACTCTCTACTGTTAAGAGCACATTTCAATGTCTCCTCTGGCATCCATTTTAGTCTTCTTTTTTGCTTGTCATTTTAATGACATAATACATTCTTCATAAATTATGTTCCTGATTTCATCCCAGAAGATGTCTTCTGATATTCAGTCATTAGTGTCTAATGCATCAAATCTGTTCTTTAGATGGTCTCTAATTCCAGGTGAGATAGTCTCAAGGTTATATTTTGGCTCTTATAGTCTTGCTTTAATTTTCTTCAGCTTCAGTGTAAACTGGCATATGAGCAAATGATTATCTGTTTCATTGTTGACCCCTGACATGTTTTGTCTGATGATATTCAGCCTCTCCATTATTTATTACCACAAATGTAATCAATTTGATTCCTGTGTATTCCATCTGATAAGGTCCAGATGTCTTATGTTGTTTAAACAAAGATATTTGAAATGACAAGTCACTGGTCTTGCAAAATTCTATCACTCAATATCCAGCATCATTTTCCAACTACAGATATCTCCTTTTCATCTCCAACTTTCACATTCCAATCATAAGTCATTATCAATGCATCTTGATTTTGTGTTTGATAAATTTCAGACTAAAGACTTGGTAACATTCTTTAATTTTATCATCACTGGCTTTAGAAGTTGATCAAAAATTTTAATAATCACATGTGATTAACTTTTAAATTGGTTGTTGTTGTTCAGTGCTGTCAAGTGAGTTACAACTTGACCCTGTATAGGGTTTCCAAGGAGCCCTTGGTGGGTTTGAACTGCCAACACTGTGGTCCACAGAGCCACACCAGGAGTTGAACATTTTAAATGCCAACTTTAAGTAAATATGATAACCCTACATAATGTGGATGAGCCTCATCCAGTCAGGAGAATTCCTAAAAACTGAGGTTTCCTACTTTTGGATTCTAATTGAAGACTAAATAGACGCTCTACCTGAATTTTCAGTCCTTTTTCTTACCCTATTGATTACAAGTGTGAGACTGCCAAAGCTCCCAAACTGTCAACTATCTCTCTTTCAAGCTTCCCACTCCCTGTCTCTGCCTCTTTCTTTATAAATAATAATAATATAAGTATATATCCTATTGACACTGTTTCTTTGAGGAACTATGATTGGAAACTTGTTTTATGTTTTTCACAAATTGCATAGTTGTATTCTGAATGGCACTGTAGGATAATGCACTGGACTGCAAGATGGGTTTGAACCACAAGGTCAGTGGTTCAAATTCATCAGCTGCTCCTAGGAAACCCTATACAGGGTCACTGTGAGTTGGAATCAACTCAAAGGCATTTTACAATTCTGAATTTATGCTTTTATGCAAAATAATAGCTGGCCATTCATATATATATTTATATTTGTTGTTAAGTGCCATCGAGTCGGTTCTAACCCATAGCAACCCTGTATAGGGTTTCCAAGGAGCTTCTGGTGATCTTGAACCACTGACCTTGTAGTTCAAACAGCTTTGCAGTCTGGCACATTAACCCATAGCACAATACCATGACCCTATGCTCAGCAGAACAAAACAATGTCAGATCCTGAGCCAACCTCACTACCGCTGCCACACTTGAGTCCATAAATGATGCCACCTGGCTGATCCATCTCGTTGGGGTCTTCCTCTTTTTCTCTGTCCCGCCACCTTACCCAGCATGACATCCTTCTCCAACGATTATTTCCTCCAGACAATATATCCAAAGTAGGAGAGACAAAGCTTAGCCATCCTGGCCTCCAAGGAGCACTCTGGCTGCACTTCTTCCAAAACAGATTTATTGGTTCGAGCGGCAAGAACTTCGAGCGGCGAGAACTTCGAGCGGCGAGAACTTCGAGCAGTGAGACCTTCGAGCGGTGAGGATGTGTAGTCAGGAGCTCCAAGAACAACAACACGGAATACTGAGCCACAAGGCTGTTTAACTGCAAGTTGCAGAAAGCCTCATCTCTCTCACAGGGAGGGCCTGGAGGATTTGAGCTGCTGACCTCGGGGTTCGCAGCCAGGTTTTTTAACCACTACACTACCAGGCCTTCCTTGAAGATGGCAGATCAGGTAGACGTGTAGTGAGGAGCTCGGTCAACAACACGGAATACCAGGTCAAGAGGACTCATGAGTTGGTGTTGGAACTCTGTAACAAATATAAAGGTATGTTTGGAGGTTCGGAGGGTTTATAGCTGGGGAATTTGCAGGAGAATCCAGACATTCATTAT
>NW_006408554.1:24345832-24362164 GCF_000296735.1 Chrysochloris asiatica | reverse complement strand
GGTCACCCATGGTGGACAGGTTTCAGATGAGCTACAAAACAAAGACAGACTAGGAAGAAAGAGTGACAAACTACTTCCGAATCGCTAGTCACTGAAATATATATATATAACTAGCTATAGGTTGCAGGGATCAGATGCGCCTGATGCACACTTATATCACATGTCAGGAGATTGAAATCATGTCAGTTGAGGCAATAGGGATGAATTGGCTTCATGAACCTTAACAACAGACTAGCCTGGAATTCTCCAAATGTTTTCTCTGTTCCCAAAACAGCAAAACAGATGCAATCACTCAATATTTGTACCCATAACACTACATCTGTGGAAAGAGAAGGTGGAAAAACTCCATATCATCAGCCAAAGCAAGGCCAGGGGCAGGCAGATTGTGGAATAGACCATTAATTACTCATATGCAAATTCAGACTAAAGCTGAAGAAAATGAAAACAAGTCCATGAGAGCCAAACTGAATATATCCCATCTGAATTTAGAGATCATCTGAAGAACATATTTGATACATTAGAAACTAAAGACAGAAAACCAGAAGAATTGTGGGATGACATCAAGAACATTATACAGGAAGAAAACAAAAAGTCATTAGAAGACAAGAAAGAATGAAAAGACCAAAATAGATGTCAGGAGAGACTCTGAAACTTGCTCTCCAGTGTTGTTGTTATGTGCTGAGGAGTCGGTTCTGACTCATAGCAACCCTGCATAGGTTTTCTGAGGCTGTAAATCTTTATAATAGCAGAAAGCCTCATCTTTCTCCCGTAGAACAGCTGGTAGTTTCGAACTGCTGACCCTGAGGTTAGCAGCCCAATTCATAACCACTACACTACCAGAGCTCCTTTGTAGTAGAGATGCTAAAACAAATGGAAGAAATGAGGAGGTACAAGATCTGAACAGAAAATTGCAAAGATCAGCTCGAGAAGACACAGTCAAATTATTACAACAAAATGTGCAAAGATCTGGAGTCAGAAAACCAAAAGGGAAGAATAAACTCAGCATTTCTCAAGCTGAGGGAACTGAGGAAAAAAATTCAAGCCTTGACTTTCGTTATTGAAGGATTCTCTGGACAAATTATTGAATGATGCAGGGAACATCAAAAGAAAATGGAAGGGATACACAGTCACTATACCAAAAGGGAATAGTCGATGTTTAACTGTTTCAAGAGGTTACATATGATCACGAGCCAATGATAGATACTGAAGGAAGAAGTCCAAGGTGTATTGCAGGAATTGGCAAAGAACAAGGCACCAGGAATCAATGGAATAAAAATTGAAATCTTTCAAGAAAGTGAGGAGGCACTGGAGGCACTCACTTATCTCTGCTAAGAAATTTGGAAGACAACTATCTGGCTGACTGATTGGAAGAGATCCATATTTGTTCCAGTTAAGAGAGGTGACCTAACGGAATGTGGAAATCATCAGACAATATTTTTGACATCCCATGTGAGTTAAGTTTTACTAAAGGTAATACAGAAATGGCTACAACCATACACTGACAGAGAACTTCCAGACATTCAAGCCAGATTCAGAAGAGGACGTAGAATGAGGGATATTATTGTTGGCGTCAGATGGATCTTGGCTGAAATCAGAGAATACCAGAAAGATGTTTACTTGGGCTTTATTGACTACACAAAGACCTTCAATTGTGTGGATCTTGACAAGCTATGGACAACATTGTGAAGCATGAATATTCCGGAACATTTAATTGTGCTCATGTACACAGACCAAGAAGGCAGTTATTTGAACAGAACATGGGAACACTGAATGGTTTAAAATTAGGAAACATGTGTGACAGTGTTGTATTCTTTCACCATACTTATTCAACATGTATGCTGAGCAAAGAATCCAACAAGCTGAGTTATATGAAGAAAAACATGGCATCAGGATTGGAGGAAGTCTCATTAACAACCTGCAATATGCAGATGATACAACCTTGCTTGTTGAAAGTAAAAAGGACTTAAAATACTTACTGATTAAGATCAAAGGCCATAGCCTTTGATATGGATTGTATCTCAATGTAGAGAAAACAAAAATCCTCACCACTGAATCAATAAACAACATCCTTATCAATGGAGAAAAGATTAAAGTTGTCAAAGACTTCATTTTTCTTGAATCAGCCTTTAATACTAATGGAAACAGCCGAGAAATGAAACGATGTGTTGCATTAGGCAAATCTGCTGCACAAGACCTTTTTAAAGTGTTGAAGAGCAAAAATATCAGCTTGAGGACTAAGATATGCCTGACACAAGCCATGGTATTTTCAATAACCTCATATGCATGTGAAAGTTGGACAGTGAATAAGGAAGATTGTAGACTAATCGATACGTGTGAGTTATGGCATTGGAAGAGAATATTGAAAGTACCATGGACTACCAAATGAACAAACAGATCTGTGTTGCAAGAAATATAGCCAGAGTCCTCCTTGAAGGCCAGGATTGCCAGACTTTGTCTCTTATACTTTGGACTCATAGTGACCCTATACACCACAAAACGAAACACTGCCCATTCAGGAGGCACCAGTCACTGGAGAGGGATATTATGTTTGGTAAGGTGGAAGATCAGAGAAAAAAGAGGAATGGATTGGCAAAGTGGCAGCATCAATGGGCTCGAGCATGGCAACAATTGTGAAGTTAGACCAGCCCCAGACAGTGTTTAGTTCTTTTGTGCATAGGGTCTTTATGAGTCGGTACTGATTGGATGACACCTAACAACAACAATGGGTCAGAACTGACTCGATGACACTTAACAGCAACAACAGCAACAACAACTGTTTAGAGGGATAGAAAATTACTTATGCCATTTGTGCAATATACCATATATCCTTTGTCCAGATATCACTTGGATTATTTATCACTTTCTTACAAAGAATATTTAGATATAGGAGAAATAAGTTTATATCTGTCATGTGCCTTGCACATTGTTTTATCTTGTTTTTGGTTTTAATTTTACTATGGTACCTGTCATTCTGCAAACTTTTCTCTGTATCATGCAAATGCATTAGCCTTATTTTTCCCTTTGATTACACATATATTCTATAGAAGACTGTTCCTGCCCTAGTATCAGAACAAAAATATTTCTGTAATTTTCCTAATTAATTTATAGTTTTAAATAAGTTATTTTAATTAGTACTTTTTTATAATCCCTGAAAAAAAAAAAAATCCTAGTTGCATAAAGTAGGATCATTAAAGAAATGACCACCTAGGTGTTCTCCATTCTGCCTGGAAGTTAGCCTGAGCAGAGGGGCAAATTACTCTTGAAAGGCATTCTTTAGCTGTTGGACTCCCAGGAGAGATACGCAAATACAGTCACCATAAAGTGAATATAAGTGTCCCCCTTTGAATGTGCTTGAGAGCAAGATGGCAGAAATCATTGTTATATAGCAGTTGGCAGATCACTGCATCCTTTGGAGATGCTCAGTCCAGGTAACTAACATCTGTTCCTGTCAACTGGAGACATTAAACATATATAGGTGGATGAGGACAAAGATGGTGCCCATGATACCCGTGCCCTAGGACGAACAAACAGCTGCTTTTGCAAATTAATTAAAGCTGGGACTGACTTCATCTTTTCACTGTGATACTTTCATGCATCAATCACAATTTCATACCCTCCAAAATCTGCTCCATTATTCCCTTGAATAAGTGAGGGGCATATACATTGTACATGACAGGAAAATAAAATTAGCATCATTCAGTCATCATCTCATATGCTAACTCCCTAGATATTGATTAACATCTTACTGTGATCTAGGGTTTTCATTAAAATTTTTGTCAAGATCAAGAATGTTTTTCAGAAACAGTTATAAGGACTCAGATGATTCTATTTAGCACACTGTCATACAAAGCTATGTAGTTGTGTAAAACCTCTGTTCTGAATAAGTATATTTAATATATTGTTTATCAGCTGTTGAATTAGCATTTTGAAATAAAATTTCAGTACATTGGAAAACACAATCTATGTTGCAAAATAAAGTCTGTCCTTGCAGAAAATTCTGTCTATAAAGACAATTGACTCTTTCCATTATTAATCTCATATTCTTTTATATTTCATATAATTCTGTAAACACACACTGTACAATGATGATTAATAGGTATCTAGAAAAATAAGGAGCTCTGGTAGCGTAGTGGTTACGAATCGGGCTGCGAACCTTAAGGTCAGCGGTTCGAAACTACCAGCCGCTCCGCGGGAGAAAGATAAGGCTTTCTACTCCCGTAAAGATTTACACCCTCGGAAACCCTGTACAGGGTCGCTATGGGTCGGACCCGACTCGACGGCACACAACAACAACAACAACAACAAGGAAAATTTCTAACACTAAATAAAAATTGTAAAATTAATCTACATGCTCTGATTGCAAAGGAATGTCAGTGTATATTTAGCATAAATCATTCACATTTGTTCAATTAATTAATATAATTAGTATTCTTATTACAACAATCTTCTAGTGTTGTAGAAGAGATTGTTTAATAAATGGATCTGAAGTTACATGGATTCACTAGATATTGCTGAATATAAATAAAGCAATGCATCTGAATAAAGTATTTAGGTTCTGAAATCAGGTTCATTTTGAGTAGTTATGTGCTATTCATTCTACAAGAAAATTGGTGGTGTGCTGTGGAGTCAGTTCTGATTCATAGAGTTTCTGAAGCTGTAAATCTTTATGGGAACAGAAATCCTCATTTTTCGCTCTCGAAACAGCTGGTAGTTTTGAACTGCTGATCTTGAGGCTAGCAGCCTGACTGGTAACCACTATGCTACCAGAAAGGAGCTCAGGTAGTGTAATGGTTACAGGCTGCTAACTTCATAGTCAGCAGTTTGAAACTACCATCTTTGGAATACAGAAAAGGGACATTGCATTTTACTTTATATAATGTGGTACTGTGGGCTAATGCGTTGGACTGCAAAGTCAGTTAGAACTGCAAGGTCGGCAGTTCAAGCTCGCCAGCTGCTCCTCGGAATCCCTATATGGCATAGCGATGGGTCGGAATCAACCGAACGCACTTAACAACAACAGTTAATGGTGAAAGATGAAATGATTCCCTATAAGATTGGGAATATGTAAGTCTATACTACTATTGACTTCCAACACAGGGAAATAATGCAAGAAAAATAAATTAAAAGCACAAAAATAAAAAGAAATCGAATGACAGAAACATAAGAGTTTCTGTCCACAGATGACATATTTTCTCAATAAATCATTCCATGAATTCTTCTAAAAATGAAAATTTTCAAAAATTTAAAAGTAAGTTTAACATAATTGCAGATTACAAATAAGATCAACATATATCTTTTGAAGTATTATAAATGTAATGAACAACTAAAAATTTGTTTTATTAAAGATAGTCCTCAAAGCATAAAATAAAATATTTACTTAAAAATATTACAAAATTCATGCTGAATCTCTATAACAAGGCTATAAATTGTTCAAAATTTGAAAGATTAATACTTCTAAGAAGCCATTTCTTTCTATATTAGTATTTAGATTCAATGAAATGCTAATAAAAATCTCTGCAAGCCTCCTTGTAGATATTGAGAAGGAAATGATAATATTTATAAGGGAATACAAAGAAATTACAATAGTAAAAATAATTTTGAAAAAGAGCAAAGTAGGAGGACATTACCAGATTCCAAAATGTATTTTGAAGTCAAAGGAATTTAGGCAACTAAATATTTGTGAACGAATAGCAGATAGGTAAATAGAACAGAATGAAGAGTTCAGAAATAGACCTATACAAACAAGCTAAATGGAATTTTACAGAAATGATAATGGAATTCAATAGAGAATTGATTGTTTTTTATTTATTTATTTATTTATTTATTTTTAAAACAGATGGTCCTGGGAATATGTGACACTCATATGCAAGCTAAAAAAAAAAAAAAAGAAAGAAAAAAAGAATCTCAGCTTCAAACATTATAAGAAAGCATTTCCACATTTATATCAAAGAATTTGTACCCAAAATATATCTAGTTCTTTTGGAGCAAATGGAACATACAAACATGCACTGCTGGTGTGAATACAAAATGACATAGTCAGTTTTTTTGATGTTGTTGTTTTAGAAGTCTATTTTATTCTTATTCTGATATATTTGGTATATTTTGAGGAAGATTTTTTTTAATGTTTTATTTTGAAATATTTGATTCTTTACATGGGAAAACATTAGCTTTACATTCATCCTTTCGTATATAGTTATATTGCCATAGTACAATACCCTTCATGCATCATCAACCAACCAAATGGTACACCCCACAAGTCTGCCCCCTGGTCATCAGCACACAGCCCCTCTCCCTCTCTGTGTCTAGAGTTTCCAGGCTCTCCATCTCTCCACGTCGTTGTCTCTGCCTCTATCTCTGGTGTCACTGTTTCTCTGTATAGGGTCCTGAACTCTACTCCTCACCCTTGATGGTCCCAGGGACCTCTGCTCCTGGACTGCAAAGTCAACCACTCCCCGCCAATCCTCACAGTCAGTCCTGATAGTAATTATTATTGTACCACATGAGTGCTATCCACATCTCCTTTCGCAGTCTTGCCCAGACAGATTGGATACTACTAAGTGGATATTCTACCTTCCTCTGTGCCCTCTGGATCTAGGCTTCCTCTTGAAAGCTTGTAAGCCAGTCACTTTTTGACTTTGTATCCCCTCATTTTGGGTAGCCAATGTTCAAATTGCATATCCCTGTCTACTCTGTGTATGGAGGAGGTGGGAATGATCCTCGCTGTAAAGATTTGTTCTCTCTTTTGAGCTACTGCATCCATAGGTGTAGGTCAAATTCATCAAATTGTATCAGATTACTCCTTTTCTCTTCTTCTTCTGCTAGTTGAGCTCTAATCATGCAGTCATTGAAGCCAGGTCAAGTGGGTATTATCTGCAAGTGTGGGTGTTCTTGTGCATATGCCCTCTTCTAATCAGCTGGACCCTTCACTCTCCATTCTAGTTCTCTGTGGCTATGTCACTGACTCTGGGCTCAGAAGTCCGCAAGTCTTGCCAGACTGTTGGCCAACGAGGTCTCCACTTGGGTTCACAGGAGTGTATTGACCATGGTTGGATTTAGCTCACAGCTTCATTGCTGTTTTTTCCTCACTTCCCCTTCTATTCTACTCCTTTGCCCTTTTAGTGCATTGCCTATTTCCAATATTCTTTTATTGATCCTTTGGACCTCTTTCTGTAGGTTTTGAATTGTTTCCAATGCTGTATTTATCTTATTTTATTGTTCCTGTAGTGCTTTTCTGACTTCTTCCTTATTTTTCTCAACTCCTTTGTAAACTGTTTTGAAACATTTTATAATCATTCTCCGGAATTCCTTCTCATACATTTCCAAGGCCTGCCCTCCTTCCAGAATTTAGTCCAGGTCTACCTCTATGTCATTTTTCTCAAATATTTTATCTTGTTTCTGGTCATGTGCTGATATGGTCTTCTGCTTTTGCTTCTTGGACATGTTTAGTGTTTATCTGTGGCCTTAATACTTAATTGAGTATGTGTTTTGATATTTTTTATGCTTTCTGATTGCCTCCAGGTAGATGTGATCATGATGTGGGCTTCCCTTTTCACTCTTCTTATTGCCTGACTCAGAGTAACTTTCATAGGTTTTGTCTGCCTCCCTGGTTTATGGCAGTTGGTATTGGTTCTTGCCTGATTTGGGTTTTTTTTTAGAGTGTGATTGTGACTTGTCTATATGGCAGCAGTTGCTGTGTCTTCTTGGGTAATATAGTGAGAGAAAGAGTTTTTTGTTCCCCCTTTTACCTCAAAAGTAAAAGGGGGAACAAAAAACAGCAACAAAACAAAAACAAGAATAACAAAACAAAACAAAAAACCACCAAAAAGACTTAGGTTGGATACTGTAGTCTATGATAGCAGTAAAGGGAGAGAAGAAAAGAGGGGGGAAAAAAACCAAAAAAACCTGTGCCTAATATGTTTGATTTTAATGTCCTCTTTCAGCCTCTTTCCTTGAAGGCCACCTGATAAATTTCAAGATGCAGCTGTTGGTTGGTATGCTGTACCTCGGGATTTAATTTCAGTCTGTTTTGTTTTTAAACTCTCTCTCCCTCTCCATACCCCTTGTTCTGGCCTTTTCCCTATTTAAAAACAGTTCAGGGCCGACCCTTGTGCTTCCAATCTCTTTAAATGCTGAGAGTATCTGAGCGCATGTATGACAAGAGACCCCACCAGTGGTGGGGATGGGGGTGGCCACTTGCTCAGGCACCCCCCTCTAGTCACCAGAATGGATGTCACTGTGGGGTGACAATGAAGAGATAGCAATAATAAATCAGAACAAAGCAAAACAAAGCAAAAGAAAGTGTATTGTCCATATTTGCTCTGAGGTTCCCACTGTGTTATTCTGTGGTGGGTCTGCTCCCCCACTTGGTCTTGTCATTTTGTCTCACCCAAGCTTTTGGCTCTGGACTGCAGAGCCTGGTAGATTCTGAAGTACAAGATCTTTTACTTCCATTACAAGTTCCACTAGTTATAAGCCGTCAAACTTTAAAAATATTCCTACCTATGTGGCTCAGCATTTTGGAGCTCTTCCTTGAACCCACTTCACCTGGTATTCTGTGGTATTGCTGACGGAAAACTTCAATGCACCTCTACTCTATCCACCATCAAGCCTCGCACCCCCATACTGTCAGCTTTGAAAATTATTTGTCAGTTTCCTGTAAAGTTAAACATAAGTTTATGATATGATACAACAATACAACTTATTGATAATGAACAGATACTGGAATTGTGGTTAATATGTAGAGTATATATGGAAATATAAGGAATTACCAAACAAATTCCCAAGTGATTTTAACATTTTAAACTACCCACAGAATATATGAAAGTTTCTATTTGACATCTTTGTCTCTACTTGATGTTGAAGATCTTTTTAACTTTAGACATCTAACGGTTCAAACTCGCCAGCTGCTCCTCAGAAACCCTATATAAGATCGTTATGAGTTGGAAATTACTCAACAGCACTTAACAACAGTTTTGTGGCGTCCTGATGAGGTTCTTTGGGATAAGTACTGGATCGCTAGCTGCAAAGTTGGCAGTTCAAATGCATCATTAGTTCATTAGAAGCTCTTCATAGTTGGAACTTATTCCATGGAACATAACAATGGCAATGAGTCTTATGTGATATCTATTCATGGCTCAAATTATCCAGGTGACTTATGCTGTAGAGCTCAGTTTCCTGTGCTTATTAATCAGTGTCCTATATTATTCTCTGAAGATCTTGTCAATTTAAAGCACATTTAAACTATGTTTTATTTTTCTCTTTTTTACTTAATTGCCAGATTTATGTGTATTCACTGATTTTGAGAAATTCTTTCTCTAAAGTTAAAAAATAACATTGTGAGAGTCTGTGAAAACTTTTGTTAAATATTTGGTATAATTTCCCAGTGAAGGTCAGGAACTGCAATTGCAAATTCTATTTCTTTTATTGTTATTTGACTATTCAGGTTTTTCTATTTTGTCTTGTATTAGTTTTAGTAATTTGTGACTTTAAAGATACGATGATAAGTAAAAATGTTTTGCTACAAAATCATAGAAACCTAAACCTTTATTAAACATAAATGTGAAAGTGTAGAGCTATTGTTTCTTGACATATCCCCCATCTAGGTCTACACACCTCTGAAGGTGGTGTTTCCAACTGTCTAACCTTTCTCTCAAGAATTCTGCTCCCTTTGACTTACGCCACATCAAAACAACAATTGTGGCATCCTTGAGGAACTCAAATTGTGTTCCATTTAAATGAGCTTTGGGAACAAAAAGAAACATGAACCTGAAAAAAAAAAAAAAAAAAAGGCCTGTCGATAGGATGGACCTTCTACCATGGAAAAATGAGCAGGTGCCCTTTAGTGATGAGAAGACATTCCTCAGCATAACTTTGCTGGCCTTTTAATTACCAATGGAGTTTTCAATTTTTAAATATTATAACTCCTTGGTTGTTCTGTGTCCTCTGAATAAATCTATAAAAAGTATCCCTTTGGAATCCAAGCAGCAATTTTTATAACCTTTTGAGCTGATCTCTCTGCCTTGAATTTAACTGGCCCAACAGATCCCCTTGGAAGCCACTGATTTGACTGGACCTCTTCTTTGAAGATACACCCTAACAAGACTAAGACAAATGTAATACTGAAAGAACTGGAATGCTACCATCAATTTATCCCAGAAACATATTTAAATATGTTTTGGTTGTCATAAACCCAGCCATCCATGTACAAGCTGTAACACAACTAGCAATACTTTTTTTACTTACCCTCATATGTGTCTATTTCATGTGTTGTTGTTTTTGTTAGGTGTATGACCCAGTATACGGCTGCCAAAGCTATAAATATTTAAGAGAGCAGAAAGCCTCATGTTTCTCCTGCCGAGCTGCTAGTGGGTTTGAACTGCCACCTTGTGGTTAGCAGCCCAGTGCTTATCCTACAGCACCACCAGTGCTTCCTATTTCATTTCATTGGTTAAAATTAATAACATGATGTTTTCATGCCATTTATTTTCTTTTTAATATTTCTGAAATTTTTGATGATATTCTCTTTTTTAGTCCTGATGTTATATTTCCTCTCATTGTCATTGACTTTTCTTGTTTTGTTGTTGGTGTTGTTAAGTGCAGTTGAGTCAGTTCCAACTCATAGCAACCCTGTATAGGATTAACATAGAGTGGCTGCTGGATTTCAACCACCAACCTTGTGGTTCAAACCTACCTTCTGGTCCAGTGCATCCTACAGTCACACATGTCTTATTTCTAGATATGCATATTTAGATTATTCATCTTTGCAAATAATCCAATTTTAGCTAATTGATTTCCTTTTGTTTTTCCACTATGTTTCTGTTCTTCTGACATTTGATATGATCTTTATTATTTCATTTCATTTCTTCTATTTACTTTGGGTTTTATTTTTAATTGGACTATTATTTCTTTAGTTTATTATGCCAAAGGTTGAGTTAATTGATTTTAAATTGCTCCTGTCTTTATAATAAAAGCATGCAAATTGCAATGTTTCTAATTTTCTGTTTAAATACTTTTCACAATTATGATACATTTTCATTCATTTTTATTTAATTTTAATTATTTCTATTTTTTTTGTGTGTGTAAATTGTTCTCTGAAATGTGTTTCATAGAAATGTGTTTGATTTCTAAATATGTGAGATTTTCTTAGATATTTTCCTTTTGTCACTTAATTTCATTCTACTGTGAACAGGGAAATATTCTATATGATTTTATTTAACTTTATTGAATTTTTTTATAACCCACCACATGGTTTGCCTTTGTTGATAAAAGTAAATGACTTCTGCATTTCAGTGCTGTCTCCTGTAAATATCAACTAAGTCTATTTGGTGACAAAATTGTACAGATAGACTTTTGTACTAACTTACTTCTATCTGGTTCATTCTTGATACTGTAGTTTTGAAATCCACAATTGTATTGTTGTTGTTGCTAGTGTCATCGTATCCATCAAGCTGGTTCCTATTCATAGCTACCCCATTTAGAGTTTCTTAGGTTGTAAACCTTTGGGGTGGCAAAAATCCTCAGATTTCTCTCATGGAGCAACTGGTGGCACTGACTTATTGGTTTGCAGTCCAGTGTTTATCCTACTGAGCCACTAAACTCCCAACTTTACGGGTATTGTATGTGTAGATTCTTGTAATCACCATTTAATAGTCTAACTTGATTTACTGCAATACGACTTTTGCTTACCTTTTAAAATCACATTTGACTTTGTCTCACTCTTATTCCTAAATTCTAGCAACCACTGCTCTGTTCTCCATCTCTAAATTTTTCTAGTCCTGGTGTGGCACTGCTGAATAAGCACTGAACTGCTAACCACAAGGTTGATGGTTCAAACCCACCAGGCACTCCTTGGAAACCCTGTACAGGGTCAATGTGAGCTGGAACCGACTCGATGGCACTTAACAACAATGGTATATGATTAAAATCATGCAATATATAACATTTGAGATTGGCTTTTTCTCACTCAACATAATTAATTTGAGAGTCTTCCAAGTTCTTATCATAAAGAAATAAAATGGTCACAAATCAGCTCATCTAAGAAGGAGTCAAGGATCCTTGCTAGTGTGGTGGCTTAACACTATCCAGTTAACCAAAAGTCCAGTGTTTCTAATTTATCAGCTGCTCCACAGACCTGGCGATCTTCTTCCATACAGATTACAATCTAGGAAAATTTATGGGCCAATTCTATTCTGTATTATAGGGTCCTATGAGTCAGAACTGACACAAGAGCACATAAAAATAAGAGTAACAAGGAAGGAAACAGGATTTGTGTTTAATAAATCAGTTTCAAACTCCACACACATACAAATACTTGGAATAGGATTGATTCTCAATGTCTAGATTTCCCATTAATTTTGTCAACTCTGTGTTCTACAGCAGAATCCTTATCCCTTACAATCAAAGAGTACAAGAAACTTTATGCCATTGGTTGTGAAATTTTGGTGATGATGCTAGAAAAGTTATTGAAAGATCCCAACACCTCTATGAACACTTGTGGCAAAAATCTAAAGTGGCCATTTGAGTATGAGGGTGCTGTGGTGGAGACAGTCAGGTTGAGGTTTCTAACTACCTTGGGTCAGCTTAGTGCCCTGAGATTGCAGGTGATAAATAGCTGAAGTAAACAGAAACCCATTAGTATCAAACCACTACATCTGTCACCTTAATGAGAAGCAGATTCTAACAAATGATTGCAAGAAGGTCAGCACAGAAGGCACAGGGTCCATCATCATGACTGAACAAAGCAAGTCTCCAGGTGGAGTCTTGGAGTGTGCCAACCTGTCTGGTCTCTGAGGGCAGAGTGCTTATTCACTATTGTATTTCTAGCACTGAAATGGTGCATTGTACATTATGAAGAGACTGACTCATTGATAGATTAATAGTGCAAAAATTTGCCCAGGACAAGAATTTCATTCTAAAATTGCTCTTTCTTCCACAATACAGTGAGGATGCCATGAGTCTATACTGAGGAGGCGGAGTCAGCAGTTACTGTCATAGTTTCTGTTTCATGGTCAGTTTCTATCTGAGTGCAATGGATGGATACTTTAACAAATAGCATTTTTACTTTTATATAATATCAGAATAATTATTACTAAATAGGTATGCTGTTGTTGTTAGCTGCCCTGTACTCATCCCAGAATCATGAGAACCCCATGCAAAACAGAAAGAAATGCTGCCTTGTAGTGTATCACCTCTGCAATCAGTTTGGGCTTTGATTAGTATAATCCATTGGATGATTACAGAAGTAGATAATCAACACTTTCTTCATAGTCCATCTTAGTCTGGAAGTTGTCCTGAACCTTGTTCAACATCACAACAACATACAAGCCTCAACTGACAGAATGGTGATCCAACTGTGGTTTCTTGCAGACAGCCACCATTATCTCTATGTTTGCACTGTTGGTTGTTGCTGCTAAGTGCCATCCATTGGGTTCCCACTCATAGCAGCACTGAAAAAAATTAGCTGGTTGAATGACCATCGGCAAGTTTTGAGCCTCAGGAGAGCTGGCTTTAAAATTAGTAATACTCACCAGATAGCAGAATTGCATGAAAATGTGGGGAATTTCATTTAATGAGCTTAGAACAGTGTTTCCCATATGACTTTGCTCTATAAAAATTAGCACTGTTTTTGCAAAAATTAATGAAGACTAGAATAACTGTTCTAAGAGCTACCCTGTAACTGTTATACTTTAAATGAAGCAAATAACCTTAACAGGTAAAAGTTAAAGCTAGTAAAGGCAATCATGATTCCCACACATCAGCCGTCAATCAAGGACTACTGTTAAGTGTCATCAAGTTGGTTCTGACTCACCCTGTATAGGGTTTCTGAGGAGCGATTGGAGTGTTTGAACCACTGACCTTGCAGTTCAAACCGACCTTGTGGCACAGTGCATTACCATGCAACACCACCCCAGGATTCCTAATCAGGAACTAGGGAATTAAATCAGAGTATCTGTGATGCATGGGTCATGTGGGTAGATTGGTACAGTGAGTGCTCAGAATAGGAAAGCCAACATCACACAAGTTCTACTAAGTATCATAGAGAATAAACAGAACCTCATAAGGACTAGTACATTGAAGAACATTTCTAACACGACTATCATGTGATTGATGATTAATAAGCATGCAATTTCTATTTGGTTTTATTTTAAATGCTAAATATAAAATAACAGATTTACCATTTTTGACAAAAAGCAATTGTTCAATTATTAAGTAAATAACATGTAACATAATTTGGCCCCTTATTGAAGGCTTTGAGAGATTCCAGAATTTAGACTGTGAGATTGCTGCTTTTGAAGTTTTGATTTCTGGTTTAATTAATCTTCACTTAAATAGAACAGCAATCATCTAACAACTCTATACTGTCTTGGAATGGATGCTATTTAGTTCTTAGGGACAGGTCTTCAGGGTGTCATTGTTTGTGTTGTTATGGAAACGTTGGAGAAACTAGTTATTTGTCAGTTCTCTTTAATGGTTAGTATGCTTTTTAGTGTAACTCCAGGCAACATCTGTAAAGTATTAGAGTATAATGGATGGGATTAGGCAAAGTGGCAGCAGGGCCTGGCAGGGGTGTGAAACACTACATTTTGTGAAATAAATATGTATAAAAGGGGAAATATGTTTCTCTTCAAAGGGAAAAAAAAAAAGGACCACTTTCTATTTAGGTGATTCCCTTATGAGGTTGTGTGGGTCAGTTATCAAAGAATCATCACAGGGGGATCCGTAATGGATTTTTTTCTAAAGCTTTTTATTGTGAATTGAGTGTATGTTTACAGACAAGATCTTCCGATTTACATTTAACACATCATAAACTTTGTTTCATCTCAGTGATTTTAATCCCCTCCATGCAACTACAGTTATTCTACTTCCTCTCTGTGATTCCCCATATGCATCTCATATTTCATAAATGAACAAAGCAAAAATATTTGGTGCACACAAACAAAACTATATGTATGTCTAAAGGGCATGTTCTGCAAGCCAGCCACATTCTGCAAGCCAGCCCCTTGCCTGTAGGAACGAGCCTGAAGCTGCTCTGTATCTCATAGCACTGCCTCTGCCACCTCTCTGTTGCTCCCACTTTTTTAGGTAGGTATCTCACACTCCACTCATGCTGTCTCTTCTAGATCATCCTGGCATTGTCTGTTTCTGAAATGAAAGAGTAATTTCTTCCCCCATTTAGTTATACATCTTCTACAATGAGTTTTGACAATCAAAATGAATCCTGCTAACAATTACAATTGAATCATAAAATCCTATCAGCATCATTTCCCACCTCTTTTCACCAGACCCATCTGGAAAAGGGGCAAACTATTCAGTGGGAATTCTACCATACCCACCTAATTGTGAAACTAAGCATGCCCATGAAAGCTTGTAAACCAGCTACTTTATGCCTTTATAACAACCCTATTTTTAATAGCCAATGTCTAAATTGCCTTTCCCTATCAACCCAGTACAGAGTCCTGGTATGGCACTGTAGCTTAATGTGCCTGACTGCAAAGCCGTTTGAACTGCAAGGGTGGTGGTTCAAGCTCACCAGCTGCTCTTTGGAAACCCTACACAGGGTCGCTATGGGTCAGGATCAACTCCACGGCACTTAACAACAACAGCATCAATCCAGAACACTGAGCAGACAAGAATGTTTCTTGATCTGAAGAGCCTTCTATTCCAGTTGGAATTTTGAGTAACTGCATCCATGATCAAAGGTCCGGTCCATTAAATTGCAGCAATATTCGTTTGCTCAAGTATGAAGCATCTTTATCTTTATCTGATCAGGTTCTGGTCAGCTCAGCCCTAGCTATTCAAGCTAAGCCAAATGGGTACCAGCTGCAAGTTTGGAAGTTCACACACACCTCCTTGCACTTCAGACCAGCTGGCCCATTCATACTCAGCCCTACCCCCGAGAGGTTAGGTTAGTGCCATGGACTCAGGAGTTCCCACAACTCTCTGAACTGCAGACCAGCCAGACCGTCTTCTCTCTCTCATCCGAAGATCAACAGGTGCCAATGGAACATGACCAGACTCAACCTGTGTTTTCATTGCTTGCATTTCCCCCACTTCTACTTACATGTAAACCTAGGTGATCACTAGCAAGCATACTAGACCACTTGTGGTTTCCCTTTAACTTTCATTCCTAGAAGAGGGTTTTCTCTGATAGGTTGACTTCTCTTGCCTTGATGTCTCCAAAGCAAACAGCTTTCTTGAAACTCAAAAAGACAGAGTCCATTTTTTTCTGCAGGTCTTCCTGTCAATAAGAATCTTCTAGAGCTCTGGTAGCGTAGTGGTTACGAATTGGGCTGCGAACCTTAAGGTCAGCGGTTCGAAACTACCAGCCGCTCC
>NW_006408554.1:24325065-24345552 GCF_000296735.1 Chrysochloris asiatica | reverse complement strand
AAAGTAAAACTTTTACCCCGAAGTTACATATATGTTAAATATAAGCAACAATAAAAAAAAGTAGAAATTCTCTCAGTACTGAAAGTAGAAGCACAAAGTCAGTGATTTATTTGTGAACCATGTTTTTAGAAAACATCACCAGGTCCATAATACAATTTGTCATGTTATAGTTACAATAAATAATGTTTCTGTCTAATACAATTAATCATCTGCTCTTTTTTCTTTTAACTTTTTCATTGTTGTTTGCTTGTCTAAGTGTGCACATTAAGCATTAAATTTGAAGATGAAGTACTTATTAGACATGCCTGAGTCAGTGAAAGGACTGTCTACATTATCATGTGGGTCCATTGAAGTTTTAACAAGTTGCTTAAAGTATTTCAAGAGATCATCTGAAATTATTACACAGTAAAATAGTTGGTGATGACCTTGAGTAATCCAGTAAATGTGCTCATTATATTGTCATCAAAAGGAAGAAAACATTTGGCTAATAAACGCAGTATTGGTCTGAAGGTATACATAAGAGGGGACTTCAAAAAGTTCGTGAAGAAATGGAATAAAAAGATAATGAAATAGTTTCACAATTTTTTTGAAGCTCACTCATATTAGTTTCATAGGAAAAAATTGAGAATACAGAAATAAAACTTAACATTTATGGTATACTGATTTTTATGAGTGTCATGAAAATGCAATTGGCAAAGAATCTTTTTTTTTTTTTTTTTTTTAAATGGTGCTGGTATAATTTTATATCCAATTGGAAAGAGTAATATTGGGGCCGTTTATTATATCATACACAAGAACTTATAAAAAATACTATTATTGCATGTGATAAAACTCATTATGTGCAAACTCCCCAGCCACTCTGCACAAACACTATACAGGGTCGCTATGAGTCGAACCAACTCCATGGCACTTAACAACAACAATCATAACTCCAACCTTTCCTTGCTAGTATCTACCCAAGAGAAATAAGAAAAAAAATCTACATAAAAACTTGCATATAAATGTTCACTGCAGCATTATTCATAATAGACAAACAACATGATCAAATAATATTTAACAAGATAAATATAAGGAAGTACTGGTCTATGACACAACATGAATGAGCCTTGAAAACATTCTGCTAAGTGAAAGAAGCTACTCATAAACGATAACGTATTGTGTATTTCCATTGATATGAAATATTGAGAACAGGCAAATCTATAGAAACAAAGTATATCAGATGTTGTCAGGGGCAGATAATAACCAGTGTTTGAGAGTATGTGGAATAACAATTGGTCTGGGGTTTCTTCCTGTGATGATAAAAATATACTGGAATTTGATACTTAAGATATGTGTAAATTGTGAATATAGTTAAAGCTACTGACTTACATATTTAAATAGGTGATTTTTATAGTATTTTAATTATACCTCCATCCAAAAAACCAAGCCTGTTACAGTCTGAAATTGATTAAGCATGTGTCAATATGCTTTGATAATTACTGGTGATTAGAATGTGAGTGTTGGAAATAAAGGAGAGAGATCAGTAGGTGGAAAATATGGCTTTGGTGATAAAAATAGTACTGGAGATCACATGATAGAATTTTGCAAGACTACTTATTTATTCATTGCAAATATCTTTTTGTAACAACATATACAGTAACTATACGCGTGGACCTCACAGGATGGAATAAATAAGGAGGGATCAAATCAGCAGCATCTGTGGAAAGAGATGATGGAAGCGCTCAATATCATCAGTTAGAACAAGGCCTATGTCTGGCTGCTAAACACACTGTTAATTGCTTACAAATAAGTTCAAATTGAAGCTGGATAAAATTAAAACAATTCCTTGAGAGCAAAGTAAAATTGTGAGAACATCACACCTGACTTTAGAAATCATCCCAAGAATTGATTTAACACATTAACACAATAAGCACTAATACTCAAAGACCAGACAAGTGATTTAAAAAAAAAAAAAAAGACAAGAAAGATAGAAAATGCCACAATGAACTTCAGATGAGAGGTTGGTCTTGAGTATAGGGAAGCTAAAGAGATTGAACAAAATGATATGGTAAAAGATCTGGACATAAAATTTCATAGGGCAACTCAAGAAGACAAAGTACAGTATTATAATGAAATGTATTAAGGCCTGTTCAGTTAGCAAGTAAAAAAGGAATACCACAGTCAGCATTTCTCAAGCTGCAAGAACTGAAGAAGAAAATTCAAGCCTTGAGCTGCAATATTGAAAGGTTCTATGGTCAAAAGTATATCCTGGTGTGGCGTTGTGGGTTAATGTGCTTGAATTGAAGGTCTGTTTTAACCACAAAGTTGGTGGTTCAAGCTGCTCTTGAACCCTGTACAGGGTCGTTATGAATTGGAAACCCTGCACAGGGTCATTATGAATTGGAACTGATTTGAAGGCTCTTAGAAACAACAGTGGCCAAAATATTGACAGATTAATATTGACGTGGAATGCCAGATCTACTAGTGTCAATCTTGGATGAAAGCAGAGAATGCCAGGAAGATGTTTGCCTGTGTTTTATTGACTAGACAAAGACATTAAACAGTGTAAAATTGTCCAATGCTGAGAGAAATCACCCTCCGCGCCCCCCTGAATTCACTTCTCCATGACAAGTGGTCGCCCCACCCCACCCCCTGGCAACCATGAGGATGGCCTCAGGCCCTGAAGCCTGATGGTGTGGAGGAGTGAGCCTCTTAAGCCTCAGTTCCTGGGGTACCCCTGCAGATATCTCTCACTTCCAGACCACTGCAGGCTCCTCTGGGGGCAAGCTTGTAGGTCCAAGCATTCCTAAACCAGCTCCCTGCTGATTGGATACCTGGCCCAGGATCTGCATACCAATTATGGATAATAATTATAATGGGAATTCCAGAATATTTGTCATTAGAAAGGAAGAAAACATTTGGTAATAAACGTACTTTTTATGTATGAATTGTTATTGTTCTCATGATGTTACATAGTTTTTTATTAGTGATAATGTTTTATTTTGTGTTTTCCCTGGTGAGTAGAAAGTATTCATACCAGTATTTATGTTAGCAAGTTAGGTGTTAGATCTGTCATGTATAATAAATAAAGAGAGAAAAGATTATTAAAATATTCTTTTCATTTTATAGCAAGATAAAAGAAAGTAATGTCATTGAATATAGCTGTTAAGTTTTTTGCAAAACTCATAACATTAGTCCAATACTCTCATATCTCTCATTAGGTCAAATTCCTGTGCTGAATTCAGTCACCTTTATAGATATAATAAAATTTACATCTAATATTTAAGTCTATGAAGAAATAGTGATTACTTCCAAAACTGCATTTGTGTCTAGGCTTAAAAGAACATTATTATAAGTTTGTATCAAAACCATATTTTTATATCTTGTACTGGAAGAATTAGTGATAATGGTATAGGCAATTAACTGTTGTTACTTATAGAACAACAGTTAAGCACTTGACTAATAACTGAAAGGTTAGCAATTTGAACCCACCCTTCCACTCCATAACTACCAATCTGCTTCTTCAAAGATGATAGTCAAAAAAACTCTATGGGACAGTTCTACTCTGTCACATGGTGTCACTGTGAGTCAGAACTAACTTGCACCTAACAATAACAAAGTTATTTTAGAAGATACATGTCCACAGGGACATTATCTTATGGTTTAATTTTTTAGTGCACAAATTTAAAGAACATAATCTAGGTAAGTTATATCAGAAGCTTCTTTACTGTTAAGTATCTTTTTCAATGACTGTAAAAGCAATGAAGGCGTAGGTGCAATGTTAGGGGATCTTCATAATGAGTGCTTATTATGAGCAAAATTAAAATAGCTTATACCACTAATTTATGGCTTCTTATTGCAGTTCACTGTCACCTTCAATATGCTTAGTCTGTCTGGAATCACTTTATTCATGATGTAGGCAGATCCTGGTGTGTTATAAGATAATCACTTGACTGCTAACTGCAAGATTGGCAGTTCAAATGCACCAGTTGTTCTTCGGAAACCCTATACAGGGTTGCTATGGGTGAGAACTGACTCAATGGCACTTAATAACAATATATGAGTTGGAATTCACTAAAGGGCAATGAGTTATTTAGCTTTGTAAGTTCTATGAAGACATATATTGTCTGTCTTATACCTTCACTAAGGAACTCTGGTAGCATTGTTGTTGTCAGGTGCCATCGAGTTGGAACCGACTCATAGCAACCCCATGCACAACAGAACGAAACAATGTCCAATCCTGGGCCAACCCCACCACCGCTGCCACACTTGACGCCATCAATGATGCCACCTGTCTGATCCATCTCGTTGGGGGTGGGGGGGGTCTTCCTCTTTTTCTCTGAGCCTCCATCTTACCCAGCTTGACATCCTTCTCCAGTGACTGTTCTCTCCTGACAATATGTTCAAAGTATGAGAGACGAAGCTTAGCCATCCTGGCCTCCAAGGAGCACTCTGGCTGCACTTCTTCCAAAATAGAACTATTGGCTCTTTTGGCAGTCCATGGCACTTTCAGTATTCTACTCCAACACCACAACTCAAAGGCATCAATTCTTCTACGGTATTCCTTATTCACTGTCCAGCTTTCACATCCATATGAGGTTATTGAAAATACCATGGCTGGTAGTATAGTGATTACGAATTGGGCTGCGAACTACAAGGTCAACAGTTCAAAACTACCAGCTGCTCCACAGGAGAAAGATTAGGCTTTCTGCTCCCGTAAAGATTTACAGCCTCGGAAACCCTGTTCAGGGTCGCTATGGGTCGGAACTGACTCGACAGTACTTAACAACATACCTTCACTAGTAAGAAGCCAAGTATGCTCAATACATGTTTATTAAATATACAAAACAATAGTTGAATGAGAACCAAGTGTACCACTTAAAAACAAGATTATATTGCTTACTATGTATCGGTCATTTCCCTAAATATTGACATAGTAAGAGTACTGAGTTGTTAGGTGCCACCGAGTTGGTGCCAACACATAGAGTGACCCTATTTACACCAGAATTAAACACTAACTGGTGCTTTACCATTCTCACAATTGTTATGATGTTTGAGTCCATTGTTGCATCCATTGTGTAAATACATCTTGTTGGGGGTCTTACTCTTTTATGATGATCCTTCATTTTACAAAGCAGAATGTCATTCTCAAGGTACTAGTCCTTCCTGCTAACTTGGCCAAAAGGCATGAGCTGAAGTATCACATAACCACTTAAAAAGGCTCATTACTTTTCCTAAGGCAGATTTATTCTTTCAGCAGTCCCTGGCATTTTCAATATTCTTTGACAATACCCTAATTCAAATGCATCAATTCTTCTAGGGTTTTCCTTACTCATTGTCCAACTTTCACATGCATTTGAGGCAATTGAAAATATCATAGTTTGGGCTGTGTGCAACCTTTGTCTTCAAAGTGACATCTTTCCTCTTTAATACTTTAAAGAGGTCCATTGCAGCAGATTTTCCCAATACATGTTATTTGATTTCTTGACTGGTGCTTCCATGAGCATTGATTTTTGGGTCCAAGTAAAATGAAATCCTAGACAATTTCAATTCTTTCTTTGTTCATAATGATACTGTTATTGGTCAAGGTGTGAAAATTTTGGTTTTCTTTATGCTGAAGTGCAATCCATATTAAAAGCAGTAGTCTTTGACCTTTATCAATAAGTGTTTCAAGTCTTCTCCTCTTTCAGCAAGTAAGATTGTTCCATCTGCATATCACAAGTTGTTAATGATGCCACATTTCTTCTTCATGCAGTCTAGATTCCCAGAATGTTTGCTTAGCATACAGATTAAATATGGTTAAAGGATACATTTTTTTCCTGATATTTAACCATCTGAGCTCTGGTAGCCTACTGGTTACAAATCAGGGTGTGAATTGCAAGGTTAGCAGTTCGAAACTACCTGCTGTTCCGTGGGAGAAAGATGAGGCTTTCTGCTCCTGTAAAGATTTACAGCCTCGTAAATCCTGTACAGGGTCACGAGTTGGAACCGACTCCACAGCACATAGCCACCACCATCCCCTTGTTCTATATTCAGGCTACACATGAGCACACTGTAAGTGATCTGGAATGTCCATTCTTTGCAATGTTATCCATAATTGGTAATAACCAACAAAGACAATGCTGTGAGTTGACATAAACTCTAAGGCAATGGGTTTAATAATATATCTGTGATGTTTTATTCAGTGACTGCCAAGTAGTTTCCACCTTATAGTGACTAACTCATAGCACAACAGTAGTTTCCAACTCAAAGCACAACAAATGAAATACTGCCTAGTACTAGGCCATACTAAAAATTGTTGTTGTGTTTGAGCCCATTGTGCCTCCCACTGTGTCAACCCATCTATTTGGGAGTCCATCTCTTTTTCAATGATCATACAATGTGCTACAGATGAGGTCCTCCAGGGCCTGTTTCCTCCTCCAACATATCTAAAATACTAGAGATGAAATCTCACCATCTTTGTTTCTAAGAAGCAAACTGGCTGTGTTTATTCCAATACACATATGTTTGTTCTTCTGGTAGTCCATGGCACTGCCAGAAATGCATCAAATTTTATGCTGCCTTCCTTATTCATTTTTTGTCTTTCACATGAATATTGATGGTGTGGTTAAGTTCTGTTGAGTTAGTTCTGACTCATAGCGACCCTACATAGGGTTTCCAAGGAGCAGGTGGGTTGAACTGCTGACCTTGTTGTTCACAGTCCAGTACTTATCCTACAGCATCACAGCAGGAGTCCATGCATATAAGGTGACTAAATATACCATGGTTTGGATTAAGCCCATTTTAGTTCACAAAATGATATCTTTAATTTGTAGCATTTTAAAGAAGTCTCTTGCAGTAGATTTGCCTAATGTGATACGACAGATGATTTTCTTAACTGCTGCTTCCATCAGCATTGATCCAAGCAAAATGAAATCTATGACAAGTTCAATCATTTCGCCATTTACTATAAAGTTATTTATTGGTCTAATGGTAAGAAATTTTTTTTTCTTTACATTGAGGTGCAACTCATACTGAAAACTGTTGTCTTTGATCTTCATCAGTAAATATTTTCAGTCCTCTTTGCTTTCAGCAAGCAAGGTTGTATCATCTGCATATTATAGGTTGTTGAGTAGTTTTCCTCATATTATTTGCTCAGCATAATTTAATAAGTATAGTGAAATAACACAACCCTGACTCACACCCTTACTGATTTGTAATAATTTAGTGTCCCCTTGCTCTGTTTGAACAACTGCCTCTTGATCTATGTACTGGTTCCTCATGAATACAAATAAGTATTCCAAAATACTCATTCTCCTTAATTTTGTCCATAGCTTGTCATGGTCCAAATAGTAAAAAGCATTTGCATAGTCAGTAAAGCACAGGAAAACATCTTTCTGGTATTGTAGGCCTTCAGCCAAGATCCATCTGATGTCAGCAATGATATACCTTATACCACAACTTCTGGAAGTTTCCTGTTAATAAACTTTTGCAGCTGATTTTGAATTATCTTTAACATTATTATACTTACATGTGATATTAATAATATTGTTTAATGATTTTTTGCATTCCTTTGAGTATCCGCTTGTTGGGATGGGCACAAATATGGATCTCTTCAAATCAGTTGGCCAGTTAGTTGTTTTCAAATTTCTTGGCATAGATGAATGTGTGCCTCCAGTACTGCACCTGTTTGCTGAAATTTTTCAATTTGAATTCCATCAATTCCTGAAGCCTTGTTCTTTGTCATTGCCTTCAGTTCACCATGAGCTTCTTCCTTCAGTAATATTGGCACTTGATCATATGCTACCCTTTGAAATGGTTACACATTGACCATTTCATTTTGGTACACTGATGCTGTGTACTGCCTCCATCTTCATTTGATGCTTTCTGCATCATTCAATATTTTACCTATATTGTTTTTGCTAAATGCCGTGGAGTCAGTTCCAACTCAGAGCTACCCTGCATAGGGTTTCCGAGGAGTGTCTTGTGAGCTTAAACCACCAACCTTGCAGTTCAAAGTGACACACAGTACCACACCAGGACTCCATTTTTTGCCTATACAAACCTTCAATATTGCAAGTCGAACCTTGAATTTTTTCTTCAGTACTTCTAGCTTGAGAAATGTTGAACACGTTCTTTTACTGTGGTTTTCTAACTCCAGGTCTTTGTACAGTTCTTTATCATAATTGACTTTGTCTTCTCGAGTTGTGCTTTGAAGTTTTCTGTTCAGCTCCTTTACGTCCTCATGCAGGACAGCAAGTTTCAGTCTCTCCTGACATCTACTTTTGACAGATTGAAAACATAATGACTTAGAATTTTCTAAAATAATTGAAAGACAACCTACTCCCATTAAAGAAGCTCCGAGAACTACTATGAGACACATTCACACAAAATCACAGCTAGATACATCTTAGCCAAACTGCAGAAAACCAAGATAAATAGAAAAAATTGAAAGCACTTAAAGAAAATAGAAATTTAGCAAGGAACAAATATAATTACTATTGTTGTTGATAAGTGCTGTCGAGCTGATTCCCACTCATAGCGACCCTGTCTAGGGTTTCCAAGGAGCATCTGGTAAGGTTTAAGCACCAACCTTGTGGTCCAAACTAACTCTGCGCTCCAATGCTTTCTCCCACAGTGCCACACCTGGACTCCTTATTATATCCATCTTCTAATCAGTGAAATGATATTTGCATAGTACTAAAAGTCAACTCAGAATTTTCTTCCCAGCAAATTTATATTTCAAACTAGAGGGGAAAACTAATATGGCTGCACAAACAAGAGTTAATTCATTGCCAGCAAATGTGCACTACATGAATAAATGAAGAGATCAAAATTGATAAAAATTATGATGTACCCCAATATAGTCTCTTACTTTTAAACTATTTAAAAGATAATTGACTACCTAAAATAGCAATAGTAATTATTGCTAGAGAATTTATCACATATGTAGACATATCAATATGCAACAAAAAATAGCATCCAAAGAAAGGATTGATAGAAGAAAAGGTATGTATATCATAGAACACTTTCAAAACAGTAATTTTTAAAGTATACTGTTAATAGGTTTAGGAAACAAATCCACTGCCCTCAAGCCATTTCAAATTTATAGTGATGCCATAAGACAGGGTAGAATAGCCCCACAAGGCTGTAAATCTTGATGAAACCAGATTGCCACATCATTCTCCTGTGGAAAGGCTGGCAGACTTGAACCAGTGAACATTAGTGTAGCATCTGAATGCTTAACCACTGTGCTGCCAGATCCTTAAAATGGTGAAATGGAATTATAAATATATTAAATGAAATATAAAATTAAATTAGTTATTAAATTCAAAAGAAGACTTGAAAAGAAAAAAAATTAAAAGCAAAAGAACAGGTATAATTAATGGAAAGAAGATTAACAATATGGTAGATTGAAAATCAATTGTTGATGATTTTTATAAGTTCCCAATAAAAATGCAGAAATTATAAGCCCAGTAAGCAAGTACATGCTATCAACAAGAAACTCACTGAAATTGTTATTAAGTGCTGTCCAGTAGGTTCTGACTCATAGTAACCCTGTATATGGTTTCCTAGGAGCAGCTGGTAAGGTTGAACCACTGACCTTGTGGTTCACCCTGACCTTGCAGTCCAGTGCATTAACCCACATAGATAGGTTTTAATTGAGATATTTAATTAAATTGAATATTCAATTAAAGCTCAAAAGAAAAAGAACCAAAAAAAAAAAAAAAAAAGCCATACAAATATAAACAAAAAGAAAAGAAGTAGCAATATGACTTTACCTATTGTTGTTGTTGTTGTGAAGTGCTGTTGAGTCGGTTCCGACCCATAGCGAGCCTGTATAGGGTTTCCGAGGAGCAGCTGGTAGGCTCGAACTGCTGATCTTGCAGTTCAAATGGCTTTGCAGTCTGGTGCATTATTAGGGGAGTGCAAAATATTTGTGGAAATGCAATTAAAATATAAAAATATAAAATGTAAGCTCATTATAAAATATAAAATCAGCACAAGCTCCATTAAGGTCAACACATTTTGGTTAAGTGATGATACCATCCATAAAGAACTGGCGATCCTGGGGTCTTTACCGTTTCAAGGTAGCCTTTTTAACATTATCAGCTGAAGAAAAATGGGAGTTGGTTGAAGATTTTTTTGGAAAGTTTTTGTTGTTAGTTGCCATGGAGTCTGTCAGGATTGATAGTGGCTTTATGCACATTAGAACGAAACAGTGCCTGGTCCTGTGCAATCCTTACCATTGTTGCTCTGTTTGTGCTCATTGTAGCTGCCACCATGTCAATTATCTTGTTGGAGATCTTTGTATTTTTCATTGACTCTCCACTTTCCAATGCATGATGTCCTTCTCCTAATAGCATGTCAAATGTACAAAAGACAAACTTACCATCTTCACTTCTAAGGAGCATCTGGCTGTACTTCTTCCAAGTACTTCTGGCAGTCCATGTTATTAAGTGCAGTTGAGTTGATTCCAATTTATATTGACGCTGTATAGGGTTTCAGAGGAGCAACTGGTGGGTTTGAACTGCCAAACTTGTGGTTCACAGTCCAGTGCTGTTCCTACAGCGTCACACCAGGAGTCCTGGCAGTCCCTGGTACTTCCCATATTCTTTGCCAACATCATAATTCAAGGGCATCATTTTATCTTTGGTCTTCCTTATTCATTATCCAGCTTTCACATGCAAACTAGGTAATTTAAAATGCTATAATGTGATTCAGGTGCATCTTAGTCTTCAAAGTGACATCCTTGCTCTTTAATATTTTAAAGAGTTCTTTTACAGCAGATTTGATTAATGCAATACTTTCCTTGCTTTCTTGATTGCTGCTTCTAGGAGAATTGATTGTGGATCTAAGTAAAATGAAAACTTTGACAACTTCATTATTTTTTCTGTTTATGTCATGAAGTTATCTACTGGTCCAGTTTTGAGGATTTTAGTTTTCATTAAGCTGAGTTGCAATCCATACTGAAGTCTGTAATCTTTCATCTCTATCAGTATTTCAAGTCTTCTTCACTTCCAGCAAGCAAGCTTATATCATTTGCATATTATAGATTTTTAATGAGTCTTCTTTCAATCCAATCCTTATACTACATTCCTCTTCATTTAATCAAGTTTCACAGATTATTTGCTCAACATACTGTTGAGTAAGTATAATGAAAAAATATAAGCCTGATGCATTTCTTTTGTGATTTAAAACCATTCAGTATCCCCTTGCACTGTTCCACATTTTACTCTATATACAGGTTCTTCATGAGCACAATTAAGGTTAATAAAATTCCCATTCTTCATAATTTTATACATAGTTTATTGAATAATCAATAAAGCACAAATAAACACATTTCTGTTTTTCTCTTCTTTCAGCCAAGATCTATCTGATGTCAGAAATGGTATCATTCATACCAAGTCATCTTCTGAATCTGGCTTGAATTTCTAGAATGTAGAATAGATATACTGCTGCAACCATTTTTAAATTATCTTCAGCAAATATTTACTTGAATGTGGTATGAATGATATTGTTTGGTTATTTCCATAATCCTTTGGGTCACTTTTTTTTGAATGAGCACTTCCAATAAGTATGGATCTCTTCCAATAAGTTGGCAATGTTGCTGTCTTCAAATTACTTGGCAGATGAGTAAAAACTTCCAGTGCTGGGTAAGTTTATTTACAGGTTTCAGTTTGTATCACATCAATTCCTGGAGCCTTTGTTTGCAATATCTTCAGTGAAGCTTAAATTTCTTCCTTTAGTACCATAGGCCCCTGATCATATGCAACCATATTAAAATGGTTGAACACCAATAAATTCTTTTTGATAGAGTGAATCTGTTATACCTTCCATCTTCTTCTGATGTTTCCTGTATCATTCAATATTTGGCCATGGAATCCTTTAATATTGCAATCTGAAACTTGAATTTTTGCTTCAGTTATTTTGGCTTGAAAAATACTGTGTGTGTTCTTCCATTTTGGTTTTCTAATTCTAAGTCTTTGTGTATTTCATTATAATATTTGAGTTTATCTTTTCGATTTGTCCTTTGAAACTTTCTGTTCAGTTCTTCCACTTCATAATTTCTTCCAGCCTCTTGATCTTTGTACATTCCAAAGAGAGTCTATGACATTCATTTTGGTCTCTTCTTTCCTGTCTTTTTTAAAATTACCTTTTGCTTTCTTCATATATGATGTTCTTAAGGTCATCCCACAACATTTCTGGTATTTAGTCATTAGTGTCTAATGCATCAGACCTGTTCTTGAGATGGTCTTTAAATTTACATGGGATATACTCAAGATCATATTTTGGTTCTCATGGCCTTCTTCTCATTTTCTTTAGCTTCATCCTGAACTTAAATATGAACAATTGATGGTCTGTTCCACAGTCGGCCCCTAGCCTTATTTTGACTGATGATATTGAACTTCTTCATGGTCTCTTCTCACAGCTATGTTGTTGTTAAGTACCGTCAAGTCGGTTCCGACCCATAGCGACCCTGAACAGGGTTTCCGAGGCTGTAAATCTTTATGGGAGCAGAAAACCTCATCTTTTTCCCGCGGAGCAATGATAGTTTCGAACTGCTTACCTTGCGGGTCGCAGCCCGATTCGTAACCACTACGCTACCAGAGCTCTCACAGCTATAGTATCTTTTATTTCTGTGTATTCCATCTGGTAAGAACCATGTGTAAAGTTGCCATTTATGTTGTTGAAAAAATGTATTTGTCATGAATAAGTCATTGGTCTTGTAACATTCTATCATGTGATCTTCAACAACATTTCAATCACCAAGACCATATTTTCCATCTATGTATGGATCATTCCTCTTTTTTTTCCAACTTTTCCATTCCAACCACTAGTACTTATCAACACATCTGGATTGCACAGTTGATCAATTTCACATTGAAGAAGTTGGTAGAATTCTTCAGTTTCATCATCACTGACTTTAGTGGTTGGTTAATAAACTTAAATAATTGTGTTATTAATGGTTTTCCTTCTATGTGTACAGATATTATCCTATTAAAGACAGCATTGTATTTCAAGATAGATCTTGAATTTTTTTTTTTTTTTTTTTTTTTTGATGATTAACATGACCATCCCTCTTCAATTTTTGGTTCCCAGCATAGCAAACCATGCAATTCAAAATTGCCAATACCTGTCCATTTTAGTACACTAATGCTTGGGATGGAGTCCTGGTGTGGCACTGTAGGATAAATACTGGGCTGCAAGGTCAGTTTGAACTACAAAGTCGGTGGTAGAAACCCACCAACTGCTCCTTGGAAATCCTATACAGGGTCACTAGGAGTCAGAACCAATTTGACAACACTTAATAACAACTTAATGTCTAGGATATTGAACTTTATGTGTTTCATTTCATGCTTGATGATTTCAAATTCCATATATTCCACATTCTGATTATTATTGAATGTTTGCAGCTATTTCTTTTCATTTTGAGTTGTGCTCCATCAGCAAATGAAAGTTCTGAAAGCTTTGCTGGAACTGTCATTAAGGTCAACTCTGCTTTGAGGAGGCAGCTGTGACCCAGTAATATTTTGAGTGACTTCCAACATGAGAGTCATCCTCTGGCACTTTATCATACAATTTTCCACAGCTATTCATAAGATTTTTGGGCTTAAGCATTCAAAAGTGTTCCTCCTCTCCTTCCTAGTCTGTCTTGGTCTGGAAACTCCTCTGAAACATGTCAATGTTGACATTTAAACTATTGCTGGCATAGCTTCTAGCATCACAGCAACATACAAGCCACAACAGTATGATCAAGTGATATATTAAGATTTGTAAATAAAAGAAATTCAGAAGGAGTCAAATGAGGACTGTGAGATGTGTAGCTAATGATTTCTCATTAAAACTCTGGCAAATTGTCCTTGTTTGATGATAAGAATGAGCACGAACTTTGTCATGGTGAAGAGGAACTATAAAGTAAATTTTTCTGGGAATTTCTTCTGCTCAAACGATGGCTAACTTTCTCAAAACACTCTCATAAAAACACAGATGTTCTCATTTTTTGACCCTCCAGAAATTCAATGAGAAAAATGCCTTGATCTTCCCCAAGGTCTGTTGCTATGGCCTTTGCTATTTACTGGTGTACTTTTGCTTCAGCTGAACTATTTCCACCTCCTGGTAGCCATTGCTTTGATTTTCTTTTATCTTCATGATCATAGTGGTAAAGACATGTTTCATCTCCTGTTATAATTCTTCCAAGAAACCTTTCAGGATCCTGATCCCATTTTTGAAAATTTTTTCCATTGAAACTCTGCTTTTGTCTGCAGCTAATCAGGGTGCAAGAGTTTTCATACCCATCAAGCAGAAAGTTTGCTGATTTTTTTCATTCAGAGTTGTGTAAACTGAACTCATTAAAATGTCAATGTATTAGCTGTTGTTTCTGTTGTTAATTGTAGGTCCTTTCAACTACAGCATGAACAAGATTATTTTAGTCCTCACAAAAAGATGTGTCTGGTCTATTGCAGCAGGCTTCATCTTCAACAGCATCTTGTTTGTTCTTAAAATGAATTATCCATATGTAAACTGATAATTTCTTTGGGGAATTGTCCTTATAAAATTTTGTAAAACATCAATGATTTTGTCATTATTGCACCCAAGCGTCACCATAAATTTTATATTTGCTCTTAACTTCAATTTTAGCAGAAATCATGTTGCTCTGATAGGGATTCTATTTAAACTGATGGCTTCTTTTTCTTAGGCCTGAAGCTAAACATATTATAACAAGTAGTTTAGTTAATTTTAGTGCAAAAATGTTTGCAATCCATGCATAATTTTTCATAATACCCATTTTCCATTAATGTTTTGAAGACCCTTTAAGTAAATTCCAGAAGAATGTATACTACTGAAGATGAGGAGGATGATTTCAAAATTATAAAATGTCAATTTAGCAAAAGCCTTAACAATCCTAAATGTTTATATAAGAGAAGTTCAAACTACTTAAAGAAAATAATGATGTAAAGAAAGGAAATTTAGAATAAGACCTGAAATTATAGCTGAAGACTATAACAATCTTCTCTTAGGAATTGAGTGAACGAGTATATCGAAAATCAGTATGTGAATTATGGTATTTACCAACTTGATGTAAATGACGTATGAAAGAACATTTTATTCAGAAGTAGTAGTATACACAGTCTTTCCTAGTATATATGCTACACTTTCAATAATGAGGGTATGCTGAACCAATGATTGAAAGTCTAAGACCAAATATGGTCGATGATTTCTTGTAATTTACTGGTTAAGAATGTCTTTTATATTTCTGAAAAGTTCTCAATAGCAACAACAACAACAGAAAAAAACAAAATATGCTATAGAAACTGAATTTGTTTCAACTCCTAAAATATTTAAATCTTCTGGAACAAACAGAAAATATTTGTCTGCCTTTTTGCTCCTGTTGTTATTGCTGTTGTTAGCTCCTGTCCAGTTGCCCCCAACTCATGGCAGTCCTATACCTAATGCTATTTAATCTATAGTGTTGTCACTGGCTTTTTCTTTTCTTTTTTAACTTTCTACTGTGAATTAAGTGAGGTTTTATAGACAAGATCATCAGTTTTGCATTCAACAAATCATAGTTTATTTCATATCAATGATTGCAATCCCTGTCGTGCAACAAAAATTATCCCACTTCCTTCCTATTATTCCTATTTCTATTCCTCAGACCGTCTCACATTTTTTCAATTTTGTCCTAAGGAAAGTGTTGCTCTTTTGATTTTGAATGATTGATCATTCTTGGTAAGCATGGAATTTACCACTAACTTAGTAATGTTGTTGTCGCCACTATGTATCTATCTGCTACTTGGTTGAAAATGTATCTATCTACTATTCGGGCCACCAGGGTGAGTTCTTTTTCAGACCTGAAGGATGGTTTAGGGTCATAGTCTCGGTTTCCTTCAGTCTCTTCCTAACCAGTAAGTCTGGTCTTCTTCTTCTTCTTTCTTCCTTCTTCCTTCTTCCTTCTTTCTTCCTCCTCCTCCTCCTCTTCTTCTTCTTCTTTTTTTTTTTTTAAATAATTTGAGGATTTGAGGGTTTTTCTACACTTTCTCTCCATTCTATCTACAGTGCTCTAATGTGATCCATTTCAGAGCAGTTGGTAGTGTAGCCACGCCGCATCATGTTCTTCTGAGCTGTAGAGACTGATGTTCACGTATTCCATTAGTCCATTGAGCACATTGATTCCATGTCACTTCAATTCTCATCACTCTTCTTTCTTTTGCATGTGGAAACACTAATAGCTACACCTTAGATGGGGCTGCTTTTGAGCTTTTAAGATCCAAGAATACAGCAACTCATTCAATGGCTGATTTTTCGCACTGTATTGCCAGACCTTTACTGTCCTATTTTGGAAAATGTGTTGAAATTTGTTCAGCATTATAGTAAGCTATAAACCTCCACTAATAGAGCCCTGATGTGGCAATATTGGATAAAACACTGGATCACAAGGTCACTTTGAACTACAATGTTGACAGTTCAAACTTACTAACCACTCCTTAGAAACCATTCACTGGACCACTTTGAGTTGAAACAAACTTGACAGCACTTAACAGCAAAAACACCAACAATAGAGGTGTATTGACCAAAATCAAACCCAGTGGTCTCTCATGGAAATAAAAAATTCTTCCACTGAATGACCACTAAACACTGTGGTCCTGTGATGATGGTGACGATTGTGTACCGTGAAGTCACTTCTGACTCATAGTGATCCTGTATAGCATTTTCAAGGTTGTAATATTTACAGAAGCAGAAAACCTCATGTTTATCCAGTGGAGCCACTGCTAGGCTTTAACAACTGACCATGTGGTTCACAGTCCAGTGCTTATCCTATGTAGCCACTGTACTAGCCTTCCTATGATAGGGCATACATTACAAAAATATGTAAGGATAAAAAACACACCAAATATTTGATATTAAATTATAAATTAATAGCAGGAACATAACCGAAGTAAAATTTCAATTATATACAAAGGAAACAACATACTTCTTAATAACCTGAGGGTCAAATAAGGAATTATATAAGTGTCACATATGATCTTTTTCCTACAAACATTTAAACATGTAAAAAGCTTCCTTAATCTGTGAGTCTTAAAACACAGGCCACAGAGCACTCTTTTCTTCAGCATAAACTCAGTCTCCACAGAGGGAAACTAGGAGGTAAGCTGGAGTGGAGTGGTGAAGGCAGGTCAGATAAACAATGAAAACTAATATTTCTTTAATGTTTTTTGTATGATTTTCTTCTATGATCATGTTATTGGCCTATCAAATAAATCCTTTCATACACAAAAATGTATGAAGGAAAAAAGGCTAGGAAAGTTGCACCAAGGAAATTTTTTTCAATATAGCTGTGCATTCTTAGAGGGTGGCAAGGAATGGCCTATGAAAATTTCATTGGGAAAGCTTTTCTCATCCAGTCTACAACTGGGATCTTGCCTCTTCAGACTTCTTTTGGTTCTCCAAACTCATAGAACATCTATAAAGAATATGATTTGCCCAAACTAGTTTGATGTAGCATAAAGTGAAGAAAGCAGAACTCTTCAGGAAAGAGTTATTGTTGTTAAGTGCCTTGGAGTCAGTTCTGACTCATAGTGATGTAGGGTTTTCGAGGCACAGTTGGTGGTTTTGAACTGCCAACATTGCAGTTCAAACTGACCTTGTGATCCAGAACATTATCTACTTTTAGCATGTGTAGACTACATGAAGGATATGATGAGAAACAAAAGCTTCATAATTTGATATTTTTTGTTTAATTTGTTTTCTATGAGAAGTTAGATTATATGAAGAAAAATGCGGTGGGGCTGAAGGAAGACTCATTTATAATCAGTGATATGCAGGCAATACAATCTTGCTTGCCGAAAGTGAGAGGATTTTAAACACTTACTGATGAAGATCAAAGACTGCAGCCTTCAGTATGGGTTGTACCTCAATGTAAACAATACAAAAATCCTTACCACTGGACCAATAAATAACATTAAGTGGTGAAAATATTGAAGTTGTCTAAGACTTCATTTTGCTCAGATCAACCTTCAACACTCATGGAAAAAGCACTCAAGAAATCAAACAGTGTATTGCATTAGGCAAATCTGCTGCACAAGACCTCTTTAAAATGTCTAAGAGTGAGATATCAGTTTGAGGATTATGGTGCACCTGGTTCTAGCCATTGTATTTTCAATAACCTCACATGCATGTAAAATTTGGACATTGAATAAGGAAGATCATAGAAGATTTGATGCATTTGAGTGTTGGAGGAGAACATTGAAAGTACTATAAACTGCCAGAAGAACAAACCAATCGGGTTGGAAGAAATACAGTCAGAATTCTCCTTAAAAGAGGGGATGGCAAGACTTCATCTCTCATACTTTGGACATATCAGGAGAGACCATTCCATAGAGAATGACATTATGCTTGGTAAAGTGGAGGGGTGAAGAAGAAGAGGGAGACCCCCAACGAGATGGACTGATACAGTGGCAACAGCAATGGACTCAAGCATAGCAATGATTGTGAGGTTGTACAAAAGGTCACTATGAGTTGATACCAACTCGATGGCACCTAACAACAACAATGATTTTCAGCAATATTTTTGACTTACCCTCATGTATGCATTTTATTTATTTATTTATTTTACCTAGCCTTTATAAGGTTGTTGTTGTTGCTGCTGTTAAATGTTGTCAAGTCGGTTTCATCTCGTAATGATCTATGAGCATAGGTTTCCAAGGAATTGCCAATCTTTTGGCTAACAGTCCAGTGTTGATCCTAAAGTACCACACCAGCACTTCCTCTGTAAGGTAGTAATACAAATTAGGATATCAAATTTCACACAGATAACTATCTTTTCTTTTAAAAGTTTTATTGTGAATTATGTGATAGTTTACATGGGAGAACATTAGTTTTATATTCATCCTATAGTATATCATTTCACTGCTATGGTTACAATCCCCTCCATGCATCATCAACCATCCAAAGTGTATACACTACAAGCCTGCCCCCCGGTCATCAGCACATAGCCCCTCTCCCTCTCTGTGCCTAAAGTCCCCAACAGCTCCATCTCTCCATGTCATCATCTCTGCCTGCATCTCAGGCATCACTGCTTCCATAGGTAGGGTCCCGCTCTCCGCTCTTCTCCCTTGATGGTCCCAGGGATCTCCGCTCTTAGGCTGAAAAGTTAATCACGCCTTCCTTGCTAAAAAATGTCTACCTTTACAATCAGGATAACTATCTTGAATTATAATAAATCTGTCATTTCATACAGATACAAGCATGCTATTAATAATAAACAAACCATAAGCCTCACTGCATTTCCTGTTTTATTAGTTAAAATTTATGCATACATTCACTATATTTTGAAAATCATTCAAATTTTATTGTATAATGATTTTATCCTGCATATTTTATTATTCAACATGCATAGAATATGATGGGTTTTGTTTTTATCATTATTGTTTTCATGTAGTTCAATATAGCATAAATAAACAAGAAAACTGCTAATTAGGCTGTCAGTAGGCTAAAAAAAATGATGTCTGTGTGCATCTGTAGATACGTTTTTCAAGAATTAAAGTATTTCAATATCATTTGAATTTTAAGAGTTATCAAAAATAATTGTGTTGTTTTTTGATAAATGACAAGCTGTGCTGATTCAGTTCCCGAGTCTGTTACCTTGTCATAGTAAATACTGATTCTATTGCTGAAATGTGTGTTCAACTCCAATATCTCATGCCATGTGTAGTGACATGTATGTCTAAAATTTGATATGTGTCTATGCTACTCTTTTGTAACAAAAATAGTTTGATATTAGACAGATTATTGTGGAGTCCTGGTATGCCTGTGAAAGACAAGTACTGGACTGCTTACTACAAGGTCAGCAGTTCAGACCTACCTACCAGCTGTTCCTTGGAGACCTGTATAATGTCATCATGATGCAGAACCAACTCGATGGCACTAAACAACAACAGAGATTATTATTCAAAAAAGTATTAAATTAAATTTACAGTTTACCACAATGGCATTGAGTCTTATTTTTACGTGAAATTTATGTGTGCATAATTCTATTTTATATATTTATTTTTATACCAATAGATTGGAAAAGGAACTGATAATAATTATACAATTTATATAGCAGCACTTGACTAAATTAATTAATTTATTCTCAAACAACTCTGAAGAGATATCATTAGCCCTGGTCTATAAATAAGGAGAATGAGATTTGCAAGAGTTAGTTGAATTGCACTTCGATATAGTTGCTATAGGTAAGTAGTTTGCATTTAAATTTATAAGTGTCAATCTAACAAAACCAGCAATAAAGTATGAAAAAAAAAACAGTAATAAACATAGAATATACATGTGTGCTGAAACGTATATGCACCCAAACCACTCTAATTCTACCATAACAGTGCTAGCTTGGAAAATTTTTATATGTTTATATTATTTCTGCTAAGTGCCATCGAGTCAGTTCTGACTCATAGTGATCCTGTGTATGGTTTCTGAGGCTTTAAATCTTCATGGGAGTAGAAATCCTCATATTTCTCCTGCGGAGCATCTGGT
>NW_006408554.1:24320017-24324011 GCF_000296735.1 Chrysochloris asiatica | reverse complement strand
GAGATCAATTATGATGCAATTACCATCATGCTATCATTTGATGTGATCAGTTCTGATTTGATGCAATTGTTCTACATGCTGCAGAGCCTCATTTCTATGATATCAATGAGGTCAGATGCAATCTAGATTAGATTGTATTTTAAGTCAATCTCTTTTGAGATTTGAAAGAAGAGAGAAGTGAGCAGAGCTCAGAGGGACCTATTACCGCTAAGATAGAAGAACCAGGAGTGGAATGTGTCTTTTGGATTTGTGCTAGCTGCACTGCAAAGCTAGATCTAGGAGAAGATTAATGCTAAGATGTATGGAAAGCTCCAAGGAACATTGGACCTATAGATGCCAAGAGGAAGCAAGGCCCTTTCTCCAGAGCTGACAAAGAGAATTTTTTCTCTAGAGTCAACACTGAATTTGGACTTCTAGCCTCCTAAATGGCAAGCGAATCAATTTCTGGCTAGTAAAGCCATCCACTTGTGGTATTTCTGTTATAGCAGCATTAGAAAGCTGAGACACCATGATTTTCCCCATCACTTCAGTGTTATAATCTTCCTACTTTGGCTTCTTATTTGCAGTGCTTTTGCATGGTATTTTCATGGTATTTCATCATATGCTGGTATGCTTTAATAAGCTGTTTTAATTTTCTTTGTTTTTAATGGTCTCAAATAATTTAAGTAATTTAGATAGTTATATAGTCTCTTAAGTCTAGATAATATTTTTGAGCTATTCTTGGGTATATTCTGCTATTTATGTCTTTTGACTTATTACTCAATTTCTCTAGGTTTTTGAAAATATCATGCCAAAGAGTTATGTATTTAATCTCATAATGCCTGTGCTTATGATTTACTTATGACTTACTTTTGTATCTAATCCTCTATTTTGTACTTTTTTATCCTCTTAATTAGACACAATAAGGAACTAATAAATCCATTATGTTCTTTGCTAGATTTGCTTTCTTTGTTGATTATTGGCCTTAATCACAGCCTCTATTCACACAGAAAAGGCAAGAGAAATTTACAGGAATAGCTTCAAATAGTATTTAAAAGCATGTTGCTTTTGTTGTTAGGTGTCATAAAGTCAGTTCCATTTGATAGTGATACTGTCACAACAGAACAAAAACAGTCTAGTCCTGTGCCATATTCACAAGTGTTGTTATGCTTGGACCCATTGCTCCTGCTTTTGTGTCAATTCATTTAGATGGAGGTCTAGCTCTTGTTTGTTGCTCCTCCACTTTACCAAGCATGTTTTTCTCCAGTGACTGGTTCTTTCTGTCAACATGTCCAAAGTATGTCTGGCCATCTTCACTTCTAAGGAGCAATCTGACCACAGTTCTTCCAGATTTGTTCATTCTCATGACAGTCCATGGTATTTTCAATATTCTTAGCCAACACCATAATTCAAATGCATCGATTATTCTCCTTAGGTCTTCCTTATTCATTGTCCAGCATTCCCATGTATCTGGTGTGATTTAAAAATACCATAGCTTTGGAAAGGCACATCTCAGTCCTCAAAATGATATCTGTGCTTTTCAATATATTAAAGAGATCTTTTGAGGCAGATTTGCCTAGTACAGTTATTTGATTTTTTTTGATTGCTGCTTCCATGAGGACTGATTATGGATCCAAGAAAAATTAATTATTTGATAAGTTCAACCTTTTACCCATTTTCATGATGTGAATTTTGGCACAGTTGTGAGGATTTTCATTTTCTTTACATTGAAATGCAATCCATACTGAATGCTGCTTTGCATACAGGAAGTAAGATAGTGTCATCAGAATATGACAGGTTGTTCATGAGTTTTCCTCCAATCCTGATGTCACATTCTTCATTATATAAACCAGCTTCATGAAGTATTTGTTTGATATACAGACTGAATAAGTATTGTTAAAGGATCCAACTCGGACATACACCTTTCCAGAATTTAAACCATTTCTCATTCCCTTGTTCTGTTCGCCTCTTTGTCTATATACAGGCTCCTAATAAGCACAATTAAGGACTTTGGAATTCCCAGTCTTCAAAACGTTATCCATCATTTGTTATGATGCACATATTCAAATGATTTTGCATAGTCATTAAAGCACAAATAAATATCTTTCTGATATACTCTACTTTCAGCCAAGATCAATCTGAAGCCAGCAATGATTTCCCTTATTCCATATCATCTTCCCAATACAGCTTGAATATCAGATAGTTCCCTGTTGATATATTGCTACAAGCATTTTTGGATCATCTTCAGAAAATTTTTACTTGGAAGTTATATTTGATATTGTTTAATTATTTCTGCATTCTCTTGGAGAGCTTTCTTCAGATGGGCACAAATATGGATCCATTCCAAATTGGTTAGGTAGCTGCCTTCCAAATTTCATGGCATAGATAAGCGAATACTTGCAGCATTTCTTCAGATTATTGAAGGATTTCAATTCTACTTGTTTTTGGCAATGCCTTCTATGCAATTTGGACTTCTTTCTTCAATACTATCAGTTCTTGATCATATGGTACCTCTTAAAATGGTTGAGTATCAACAGATTTTTTTTTTAGTACTGTGACTCTGTGTATTCATTCCTTTAATCTTCTGTTTATATTTCCTACATCATTGTTCACATGGAATCCTTCAATTTCGCAAGTGGAGGTTTACATTTTTTCTTTAGTTTGTTCAGCTTGAGAAATGCTGAGCATGTTCTTCCCTTTTGGTTTTCTGACCCCAGGTTTTTGTACATTTCTGTTACTATATATAATACTTTGTCTTTCAAAGTATGTTTTCAAAGCTGCCCTTTGAAATTTTCTTTGCAACTCTTTACTTCCTCATTTCTTCATTTCTCCAGTTCACTTTAGATCCTTAATACACACTCTCTTCTGACATACATTTTGGACTTTTCTTTATTTCCTGTGTTTTGAATGAACTTTTTCAGTCTTCTTGTATGATGTACTTGATGCCACCCACAATTCCTCTGGTCTTCAGTCATTAGTGTGTGATGCACCGAATCTGTTCTTGAGATGGTTTCTAAATTCAGGTAGCAAATATTAGAAATAATATTTTAGCTCTCATGGACTTGTTTTAATTTTCTTTAGCTTTAGCCTGAACTTGCACATGAGTAATTGATGAATTGTTCCACATTCTGCTCCTGGCCTTGTTTTGGGTGATGATATGGAACTTCTTTATCATTTCTTCCCATGTATGTAGTGAATTCCACCAGTCATCTGTCAGTTTATTTTACCATGGTGGCTTGTGTGTTGCTATGATGCTGAAAACTATGCCAGCAGGGTTATCCACAGTGGAAAGATTTATATGAGCTTCCAGAAAAAAGACAGACTAGGAAGAAGGAAAGACAGACTACTTCTGAATATTTAGTCACTGAAAACCTTATGAATAACAGAGGAACACTGTCAGCATCAAAATACTGAATATTGAAAAATGATGAAGAGCCCCAGAATATTGTTAGATATAGTGCCAGAAATATAGGCACTAAAATACAACTGAGAAGAGCTACCTCCTAAAAGTAGAGTTCACCATGATGACGTGAATCAGTACAGCCTTTGGGATTTTCATTTTCTGAAGGGGAACAATACAAATAGAAAAGAACCAACTGTAAACATCCATTAATAATTGGAACATGGAATATATGAAGTATGAATCCAGGCAAATTGGAATTTGTCAAAAATGAAATAGAACACATAAACAGTATCCTAGGCATTAGTGAGCTGAAATGGACTGGTATTGGCCATTATGAATCTGACAATCACATGGCTTACTGTGCCACAAATGACAAATTGAAGCAGAATGCATCACATTCATCATCATCAGAACATATCAAGATCTGTCTTGAAGTACAATGCTCTCTGTGATAGGATAATATCACTACCCCTACAAGGAAGACCAGCTAATATCACAGTTATTCAAATCTACACAACAACAAGTAAAACCAGTGATGATCAAATTAAAGAATTCTACCAACTTTTTCATTTTGAAACTGATCAAACATGGAATCAAGAGGTATTGATAATT